>NC_082660.1:8092462-8396116 GCF_028023285.1 Balaenoptera ricei
CCAATCACAAAGGCACTTGGCTCCAGCCTGTCATTAAAATGTGGCCACGGACCCAGCCCCGGGTCCCAGAAAGCAGCCCCCTTCCAGGCTCAGGAGCAGGCTGCTCCTGACAGAGCAGGAAGCCCTGGCCGCGGGCCCCCTGGAAGCTGAGAAGCTTCCTGAGTGGCCCAGACGCCAGCTCCGGCCTGTAGAAGTTGGAGAAGTGATGGCTTTCAGGCTGGGGCCTGCAGAAGCAGAATTCCCCAATTCCCAGCCAAAGAACATAATCCTGAAGTTGAAAAACAAATGGCATTCATACAAACTGAACCCAACAATTCCCTTTCTCCGTTGGAAAGGAAATAGTTGGGAGACGGTTGTGGACAAACAGTACACAGGGCCACACTCCTTCCTTCCTTCTTCTGGCAGAAGCTTGAGGAAACTCAGCTCAGAGTTAACAAGGTCAGAAGGTTCTGTCTGCCGGTCCCTCTGACTGGCAGCACCCTCCATGGGGCTCCCTACACCATCATGACAGATTTCCTTTGGTTCTGAATTTTTGTTTAGCTTCTGGTTCTTTGACTGATGGAAGCAATTGGATTTCTTAACCAGAATTAAGTCGTTAAGTCCCTTATTGCACAAGGGAGGAAACGTTCTCAAGTAATTTTCATTCAGATGAAATGGGAGTAAACTGGTCTTGAAATAGAAGGAAAGAATTAAAATAGTAACTATTCCCAGGTATGTTTTTCTCCCGTAGGAAACAGTGGTTTAAAGTTTATGGAGCAGGTTAATGAGTTGGAGAACCTTGCCTGTTGGCCCATGTCCTAAAATAAGACTTTTTAAACACACTTCAGAAATATACAACACTTCTCATTAATGGCCGATAAAGAATTAGGTCTTGAAGCAGGATGTAAAGGCAGAATGATTCATATAATAATATGTAGCAGAAATGAGGTTTTTCAGAAATGAAAATTTTCATTGATTACATGATTCCCAGAAGCATATGGATGTTTATTTTGCTTTGCTTTTTTTGTGTCCTTTGATATTTTTCAAAAATTTCGTTAATAAATATATATTACTAGACTGGAGAAAACAGACTAAATTTGAGAGTCGACAACTTGATGTGATATAAAGAGGACCTTTCAAGAAGTGGAGTTTCCTTCAAACATCTGTAGAAAGGGAAAAAAAATTTTTTTTTGGCTTTGCTTGAAGGTGGGGTGATGGATTGGGGGACCTTTATGCTTGTTGTTTTATTCTAATTCTGTTTCTCCTTTATGGCTCCAAAGCAGAAACGTTTGTTCCTTTTTCTAATATTAAGTTAATAGGAATTAACTGAGCATCTACTGACTCATCGTCATTGGTTATTTTCTCTTGCTGTCAGTTTTTATTCCGCTATATCCATTGTATCACCTAAACCAGCACATCACTTCCTTTTGTTCTGCGTGAGATGCTGGATCCTGGAAGCACCACCAATCTCTTTGTTATATGGCAACAAATGAGAGTGAGTTAGGCCAACCACCACTTGAATAAATTCTTTAGCACTCATAACAAATTTGAATTGTGTACTGCATGAATCTAGCATTGATGTCCTCCTTTTCTTTTTTCCTTTACTTATTTCCCTTTCTCCCTCTCTCTCTCCCCTTTTCTCCCCTGATCTCCTTCTCTCTCCCTTCTTCTCTCCCTTCCCTTCTTCCTGCTCCTCTCCCTCCCTCAATCTGTCCTTTCCTTCCTCCTTCCTTCCCTTTTTTTTTTTTAGTAAATATCCTTAACTGTGTTAGGTACCAGAGATATTAAAAAGTAATGATTAAGCACAACCCCTCCCTTCAGGGAGCTTACACTCCAACAGAGGAAAAAATCCTTCGGAGGAGGGGGAAAAAAAGGGAGGGGGAGGGGTGAGAAAAAAAATCCCTCAGGGGAAAGCAGAAATTTGTGGATTCTTCTGAGCTGTGGAAGGAAGGAAGGACAGAAAGAAAAGATATGATAGCTATACTTTTTTTTAAATTGAAGTACAGTTGATTTACAATGTTGTGTTAGTTTCAGGTGTACAGCAAAGCGATTGTTATAATATATGTCTATATTTATTCTTTTTCAGATTATTTTCCTTTATAGGTTATTACAAAATATTGAGTATAGCTCCCTGTGCTATACAGTAGGTCCTTGTTGTTTATCTATTTTATATATAGTAGTGTGTATATGTTAATCCCAAACTCCGAATTTATCCCTCCTCCCTCTTTTCCAAAGTATATAATAGCTATACTTTGGAGCAACCGTATCCTTTCCAAAAGCAGTCTCCCCACATTATTCTATGCAGAATATGTCTCCAGGTTTATGTCCCATTTGTTTATTTTTGCTTTTATTTCCTTTGCTTTAGGAGATGGATCCAAAAAAATATTGCTATGGTTTATGTCAAAGAGTGTTCTGCTTATGTTTTCCTCTGGGCATACTCAAAATGGATCAAAGACCCAAACGTAAGACCAGAAACGATAAAACTTTGGGAGTTTTATCGTTTCTGGTCTTACGTTTGGGTCTTTGATCCATTTTGAGTTTATTTATTTTTTATTTTTATGAATTTATTTTATTTATTTATTTTTGGCTGCATGGGTCTTTGTTGCTGCACGTGGGCTTTCTCTAGTTGCGGCGAGCGGGGCTACTCTTCGTTGAGGTTCACGGGCTTCTCATTGCGGTGGCTTCTCTTGTTGCAGACCACAGGCTCTAGGTGCACAGGCTTCAGTAGTTAGTTGTGGCACACAGGCTCAGTAGTTGTGGCACACAGGCTCAGTAGTTGTGGCTCGCGGGCTCTAGAGCACAGGCTCAGTAGTTGTGGCTCAAGGGCTTAGTTGCTCTGTGGCATGTGGGATCTTCCCAGACCAGGGCTTGAACCTATGTCCTCTGCATTGGAAGGTGGATTCTTAACCACTGTGCTGCCAGGGAAGCCCTGAGTTTATTTTTGTATATGGTGTTAGAGAATGTTCTAGTTTCATTCTTTTACATGTAGCTGTCCAGTTTTCCCAGCACCACTTATTGAAGAGACTGTCTTTTCTCCATTGTATATCTTTGCCTCCTTTGTCATAGATTAATTGACTGTGTGTGAGTTTATTTCTGTGCTCTCTATTCTGTTCCATTGATCTATGAGTCTGTTTTTGTGCCAGTACCATGCTGTTTTGATGACTGTAGCTTTGTAGTATAGTCTGAAGACAGGGCGTGTGATTCCTCCAGCTCTATTCTTCTTTCTCAAGTTTGCTTTGACTATTTAGGGTCTTTTATGTTTCCATACAAATTTTAAAAAATGCTTGTTCTAGTTCTGTGAAAAATGCCATTGGTATTTTGATAGGGATGGCATTGAATCTGTAGATTGCCTTGGGTAGTATGGTCATTTTAACAATATTCTTTCAATCCAAGAACACGGTATATCTTTCCATCTGTGTGTGTCGTCTTCAATTTCTTTCATCAGTGTCTCATACTTTTTGGAGTATAGGTCTTTTGCCTCATTAGGTAGGTTTATTCTTAGGTATTTTATTCTTTTTGATGTGATGGTAAGTTGGATCGTTTCCTTAATTTCTCTTTCTTGATAGTTCATTGTTAGTGTATAGAAATGCAACAGATTTCTGTATATTAATTCTCTATCCTGCAACTTTACCAAATTCATTGATGAGCTCTAGTGGTTTTCTGGTGGCAACTTTAGGGTTTTCTATGTATAGTATCATGTCATTTGCAAACAGTGACAGTTTTACTTCTTCCTTTTCAATTTGTATTCTTTTTATTTCTTTTTCTTGTCTGATTGCTATGGCTAGGACTTCCAGTACTATGTTGAATAAAAGTGGTGAGAGTGGTCATCATAGTCTTGTTCCTGATCTTAGAGGAAATGCTTTCAGCTTTTCACTGTTCAGTATGATGTTAGCTGTGGGCTTGTCATTTATGGCCTTTCTTATGTTGTGGTGTGTTCCCTCTATGCCCACTTTCTGGAGAGGTTTTATCATAAATGAATGTTGAATTTTGTCAAAAGCTTTTTCTGCATCTATTGAGATGATCATATTTTTTAGGTTTTATTGAAGTATAGTTAATTTACAGTGTTGTGTTAATTTCTTCTGTACAGCACAGAAATTCAGTGTTACATATATATTCTTTTTCATATACTTTTCCATTATGGTTTGCCACAGGATATTGAATGTAGTTCCCTGTGCTATACAGTAGAACCTTGTTGTTTATCCATCCTATGTATAATAGTTTGCCTCTGCTAATCCCAAGCTCCCATTCCTACCCTCCCCTCCCCTCCCCACCCCAGCCCCCTTGGCAACCACAAGTTTGTTCTCTATATCTGAGTCTGTTTTTGTTTCATAGATATGTTGATTTGTATTGTATTTTAGATTCTACAAATAAGTGATACCATATGGTATTTGTCTTTCTCTTTCTGACTTCTCTTTAGTATGATAATCTCTAGGTCCATTCATGTTGCTGCAAATGGCAAAATTTCATTCTTTTTGATAGCTGAGTCATATTCCAGTGTGTGTGTGTGTGTGTGTGTGTGTGTGTGTGTGTGTGTGTGTGTGTATACCACATCTTCTTTATCCATTCTTCTTTCGATGGACATTTAGGTTGTTTCCATGTCTTGGCTATGGTGAATAGTGCTGCTGTGAACATAGGGGTGCATGTACCTTTTGAATTATAGTTGTGTTCAAATATATGCCCAGGAGTGGGATTGCTGGATCATATGGCAATTGTATTTTTAGTTTTTTGAGAAGCCTACATACTGTTTTCCACAGTGGCTGCACCAATTTACATTCCTGCCAACAGTGTAAAAGGGTTTCCTTTTCTCCACACCCTCTCCAGCACTGTTTGTAGACTTTTTAATGATGGCCATTCTGACTGGTGTGAGGTGGTACCTCCTTGTAGTTTTGATTTGCATTTCTCTAACAATTAGCAATGTTGAGCAACTTTTCATGTGCCTATTGGCCATCTGTATGTCTCCTTTGGAGAAATGTCTATTTAGGTCTTTTGCCCATTTTTGGGGTTGTTTGTTTTTTTGTTGTTGAGTTGTATGAGCTGTTTGTATACTTTGGAAATTAATGCCTTAAGTCGCATTATTTGCAAATATTTGGAAATTAATGTCTTAAATCGCGTTATTTGCAAATATTTGCTCCCATTCCATGGGTTGTCTTTTCATTTTGTTTATGGTTTCCTTTGCTGTGCAAAAGCTTGTAAATTTGATTAGGTCCCATTTGTTTATTTTTGTTTTTATTTCTATTGCCTTGAGAGACTGACCTAAGAAAACATTGGAACAATTTATGTCAGAGAATGTTTTGTCTGTGATCTCTTCTAGGAGTTTTATGGTGTCATATCTTATGTTTAAGCCTTTAAGTCATTTTGAGTTTATTGTTGTGCATGGTGTGAGGGTGTGTTCTAACTTCATTGATTTACATGTGGCTGTCCAACTTTCCCAGCACCACTTGCTGAAGACTTTTTCCCATTGTATATTCTTGCCTCCTTTGTTGAACATTGATTGACTGTAGGTGTGTGGGTTTTTTGTTTTTTTTTTAACATCTTTATTGGAGTATAATTGGTTTACAATGGTGTGTTAGTTTCTGCTTTATAACAAAGTGAATCAGTTATACATATACATATGTTCCCATATCTCTTCCCTCTTGCGTCTCCCTCCCTCCCTCCCTCCCTATCCCACCCCTCTAGATGGTCACATAGCACCGAGCTGATCTCCCTGTGCTATGCGGCTGCTTCCCACTAGCTATCTATTTTACATTTGATAGTGTATATATGTCCATGCCACTCTCTCACCCTGTCACATGTTACCCCTCCCCCTATCCTCAAGTCCATTCTCTAGTAGGTCTGTGTCTTTATTTGCGTCTTGCCACTAGGTTCTTCATGACCTTTTTTTCCCCTTAGATTCCATATATATGTGTTAGCATACTGTATTTGTTTTTCTCTTTCTGACTTACTTCACTCTGTATGACAGACTCTAACTCCATCCACCTCACTACAAATACCTCCATTTCGTTTCTTTTTATGGCTGAGTAATATTCCATTGTATATATGTGCCACATTTTCTTTATCCATTCATCCGATGATGGACACTTAGGTTGCTTCCGTGTCCTGGCTATTGTAAATAGAGCTGCAATGAACATTGTGGTACATGACTCTTTTTGAATTATGGTTTTCTCAGGGTATATGCCCAGTAGTGGGATTGCTGGGTCGTATGGTAGTTCTATTTTTAGTTTTTTAAGGAACCTCCATACTGTTCTCCATAGTGGCTGTATCAATTTACATTCCCACCAGCAGTGCAAGAGTGTTCCCTTTTCTCCACACCCTCTCCAGCATTTATTGTCTCTAGATTTTTTGATGATGGCCATTTTGACTGGTGTGAGATGATATCTCATTGTAGTTTTTTTTTTTTTTTTTTTTTTTTTTGGCTGTGTTGGGTCTTCGTTTCTGTGTGAGGGCTTTCTCCAGTTGCGGCGAGTGGGGGCCACTCTTCATCGCGGCGCGCGGGCCTCTCACTATCGCGGCCTCTCTTGTTGCGGAGCCAGGGCTCCAGACGCTCAGGCTCAGTAGTTGTGGCTCACAGGCCCAGCCGCTCCGCGGCATGTGGGATCCTCCCAGACCAGGGCTCGAACCCGTGTCCCCCGCATTGGCAGGCAGACCCTCAACCACTGCGCCACAAGGGAAGCCCCTCATTGTAGTTTTGATTTGCACTTCTCTAATGATTAATGATGTTGAGCATTCTTTCATGTGTCTGTTGGCAATCTGTATATCTTCTTTGAAGAAATGTCTATTTAGGTCTTCTGCCCATTTTTGGATTGGGTTGTTTGTTTTTTTGTTATTGAGCTGCATGAGCTGCTTGTAAATCTTGGAGATTAATCCTTTGTCAGTTGCTTCATTTGCAAATATTTTCTCCCATTCTGAGGGTTGTCTTTTGGTCTTGTTTATGGTTTCCTTTGCTGTGCAAAAGCTTTGAAGTTTCATTAGGTCCCACTTGTTTATTTGTGTTTTTATTTCCATTTCTCTAGGAGTTGGGTCAAAAAGGATCTTGCTGTGATTTATGTCATAGAAAGTTCTGCCTATGTTTTCCTCTAAGAGTTTAATAGTGTCTGGCCTTACATTTAGGTCTTTAATCCATTTTGAGTTTATTTTTGTGTATGGTGTTAGGGAGTGTTCTAATTTTATACTTTTACATGTACCTGTCCAGTTTTCCCAGCAACACTTATTGAAGAGGCTGTCTTTTCTCCACTGTGTATGCTTGCCTCCTTTATCAAAGATAAGGTGACCATATGTGCATGGGTTTATTTATGGGCTTTCTATCCTGTTCCATTGATCTATGTTTCTGTTTTTGTGCCGGTACCAAACTGTCTTGATTACTGTAGCTTTGTAATATAGTCTGAAGTCAGGGCGCCTGATTCCTCCAGCTCCATTTTTCTTTCTCAAGATTGCTTTGGCTATTCGGGGTCTTTTGTGTTTCCATACAAATTGTGAAATTTTTTGTTCTAGTTCTGTGAAGACTGCCAGTGGTAGTTTGATAGGGATTGCATTGAATCTGTAGATTGCTTTGGGTAGTAGAGTCATTTTCACAATGTTGATTCTTCCAATCCAAGAACATGGTATATCTCTCCATCTATTTGTATCATCTTTAATTTCTTTCAGCAGTGTCTTATAGTTTTCTGCATACAGGTCTTTTGTCTCCTTAGGTAGGTTTATTCTTATATATTTTATTCTTTTTGTTGCAATGGTAAACGAGAGTGTTTTCTTAATTTCACTTTCAGATTTTTCATCATTAGTGTATAGGAATGCAAGAGATTTCTGTGCATTAATTTTGTATCCTGCTACTTTACCAAATTCATTGATTAGCTCTAGTAGTTTTCTGGTAGCATCTTTAGGATTCTCTATGTATAGTATCATGTCATCTGCAAACAGTGACAGCTTTACTTCTTCTTTTCCGGTTTGGATTCCTTTTATTTCTTTTTCTTCTCTGATTGCTGTGGCTAACACTTCCAAAACTATGTTGAATAATAGTGGTGAGAGTGGGCAACCTTGTCTTGTTCCTGATCTTAGTGGAAATGGTTTCAGTTTTTCACCATTGAGGACAATGTTGGCTGTGGGTTTGTCATATATGGCCTTTATTATGTTGAGGAAAGTTCCCTCTATGCCTACTTTCTGCAGGGCTTTTATCATAAATGGGTGTTGAATTTTGTCGAAAGCTTTCTCTGCATCTATTGAGATGATCATATGGTTTTTCGCCTTCAATTTGTTAATATGATGTATCACGTTGATTGATTTGCATATATTGAAGAATCCTTGCATTCCTGGAATAAACCCCACTTGATCATGGTGTATAATCCTTTTAATGTGCTGTTGGATTCTGTTTGCTAGTATTTTGTTGAGGATTTTTGCATCTATGTTCATCAGTGATATTGGCCTGTAGTTTTCTTTCTTTGTGACATCTTTGTCTGGTTTTGGTATCAGGGTGATGGTGGCCTCGTAGAATGAGTTGGGGAGTGTTCCTCCCTCTGCAATATTTTGGAAGAGTTTGAGAAGGATAGGTGTTAGCTCTTCTCTAAATGTTTGATAGAATTCGCCTGTGAAGCCATCTGGTCCTGGGCTTTTGTTTGTTGGAAGGTTTTTAATCACAGTTTCAATTTCAGTGCTTGTGATTGGTCTGTTCATATTTTCTATTTCTTCCTGGTTCAGTCTCGGCAGGTTGTGCATTTCTAAGAATTTGTCCATTTCTTCCAGGTTGTCCATTTTATTGGCATAGAGTTGCTTGTAGTAATCGCTTATGATCGTTTGTATTTCTGCAGTGTCAGTTGTTACCTCTCCTTTTTCATTTCTAATTCTATTGATTTGAGTCTTCTCCCTTTTTCTCTTGATGAGTCTGGCTAATGGTTTATCAATTTTGTTTATCTTCTCAAAGAACCAGCTTTTAGTTTTATTGATCTTTGCTATTGTCTCCTTCATTTCTTTTTCATTTATTTCTGATCTAATCTTTATGATTTCTTTCCTTCTGCTAGCTTTGGGGTTTTTTTGTTCTTCTTTCTCTAATTGCTTTAGGTGCAAGGTTAGGTTCTTTATTCGAGATGTTTCCTGTTTCTTGATGTAGGCTTGTATTGCTATAAACTTCCCTCTTAGAACTGCTTTTGCTTCATCCCATAGGTTTTGGGTCGTCGTGTCTCCATTGTCATTTGTTTCTAGGTATTTTTTGATTTCCCCTTTGATTTCTTCAGTGATCACTTCGTTATTAAGTAGTGTATTGTGTAGCCTCCATGTGTTTGTAATTTTTACAGATCTTTTCCTGTAATTGACATCTAGTCTCATAGCGTTGTGGTTGGAAAAGATACTTGATAACGATTTCAATTTTCTTAAATTTACCCAGGCTTGATTTGTGACCCAAGATATGATCTATCCTGGAGAATGTTCCATGAGCACTTGAGAAAAATGTGTATTCTGTTGTTTTGGGGTGGAATGTCCTATAAATATCAATTAAGTCCATCTTGTTTAATGTATCATTTAAAGATTGTGTTTCCTTACTTATTTTCATTTTGGATGATCTGTCCATTGGTGAAAGTGGGGTGTTAAGGTCCCCTACTATGATTGTGTTACTGTCGATTTCCCCTTTTATGGCTGTTAGTATTTGCCTTATGTATTGAGGTGCTCCTATGTTGGGTGCATAAATATTTACAGTTGTTATACCTTCTTCTTGGATCGACCCCTTGATCATTATATAGTGTCCTTCTTTGTCTCTTGTAATAGTCTTTATTTTAAAGTCTATTTTGTCTGATATGAGAATTGCTACTCCAGCTTTCTTTTGATTTCCATTTGCATGGAATATCTTTTTCCATCCCCTCACTTTCAGTCTGTATGTGCCCCTAGGTCTGAAGTGGGTCTCTTGTGGACAACATATATACGGGTCTTGTTTTTATATCCATTCAGCCAGTCTGTGTCTTTTGGTGGGAGCATTTAATCCATTTACATTTAAGGTAATTATTGATATGTATGTTCCTATTCCCATTTTCTTAAATGTTTTGGGTTTGTTATTGTAGGTGTTTTCCTTCTCTTGTGTTTCTTGCCTAGAGAAATTCCTTTAGCATTTGTTGTAAAGCTGGTTTGGTGGTGCTGAATTCTCTCAGCTTTTGCTTGTCTGTAAAGGTTTTAATTTCTCCATCAAATCTGAATGAGATCCTTGCTGGGTAGAGTAATCTTGGTTGTAGGTTTTTCTCCTTCATCACTTTAAGTATATCCTGCCACTCCCTTCTGGCTTGTAGAGTTTCTGCTGAAAGATCAGCTGTTAACCTTATGGGGATTCCCTTGTGTGTTATTTGTTGTTTTTCCCTTGCTGCTTTTAATATGTTTTCTTTATATTTAATTTTTGACAGTTTGATTAATATGTGTCTTGGTGTGTTTCTCCTTGGATTTATCCTGTATGGGACTCTCTGTGTTTCCAGGACTTGATTAACTATTTCCTTTCCCATATTAGGGAAGTTTTCAACTATGATCTCTTCAAATATTTTCTCAGTCCCTTTCTTTTTCTCTTCTTCTTCTGGGACCCCTATAATTCGAATGTTGGTGCGTTTAATGTTGTCCCATAGGTCTCTGAGACTGTCCTCAGTTCTTTTCATTCTTTTTTCTTTATTCTGCTCTGCAGTAGTTATTTCCACTATTTTATCTTCCAGGTCACTTACCCGTTCTTCTGCCTCCGTTATTCTGCTGTTGATCCCTTCTAGAGTATTTTTAATTTCATTTATTGTGTTTTTCATCGTTGCTTGGTTCCTCTTTAGTTCTTCTACGTCCTTGTTAAATGTTTCTTGCATTTTGTCTATTCTATTTCCAAGATTTTGGATCATCTTTACTATCATTATTCTGAATTCTTTTTCAGGTAGACTGCCTATTTCCTCTTCATTTGTTAGGTCTGGTGTGTTTTGACCCTGCTCCTTCATCTGCTGTGTGTCTTTCTGTCTTCTCATTTTGCTTATCTTACTGTGTTTGGGGTCTCCTTTTCACAGGCTGCAGGTTCGTAGTTCTCGTTGTTTTTGGTATCTGTCCCCTGTGGCTAAGGTTGGTTCAGTGGGTTGTGTAGGCTTCCTGGTGGAGGGGACTAGTGTCTGTGTTCTGGTGGATGAGGCTGGATCTTGTCTTTCTGGTGGGCACGTCCACGTCTGGTGGTGTGTTTTGGGGTGTCTGTGAGCTTATTATCATTTTAGGCAGCCTCTCTGCTAATGGGTGGGGTTGTGTTCCTGTCTTGATAGTTGTTTGGCATAGGGTGTCCAGCACTGTACCTTGCTGGTCGTTGAGTGAAGCTGGGTCTTGATGTTGAGATGGAGATCTCTGAGAGATTTTCGCCGTTTGGTATTACGTGGAGCTGGGAGGTCTCTTGTGGACCAGTGTCCTGAAGTTGGCTCTCCCACCTCAGAGGCACAGCCCTGATGCCTGGCTGGAGCACCAAGAGCCTTTCATCCACACGGTTCAGAATAAAAGGGAGAAAAAATAGAGAGAAAGAAAGAGGATAAAATAAAATAAAGCTATTATAATAAAAAATAAGAAAAAATTATTTAAAAATTTATTAAGAAAATTTTTTTTAGTTTTTAAAAATAAATTTATTAATTTTTTATAATAAAAAATAAAAAAATTAAGAAAAAATGTATTAAGAAAATTTTTTAATTTTTTAAAATAAAAATTAAGAAAAAAATTAAGAAAAAAATTTTTTAATTTTTTAAAATAAAAAATAAGGAAAAAATTATCAAGAAAAAATTTATTAAGAAAGAAAAATTTTTAAGTAAAAAACAAAACAAAACAAAACAGAAAAAAAACGGATGGACCGAACCCTAGGACAAATGGTGAAAACAAAGCTATACAGACAAAATCTCACCCAGAAGCATACACATATACACTCACAAAAAAAGGAAAAGGGGAAAAATTAATATATCCTGCTCCCAAAGTCCACCTCCTGAATTTGGGATGATTCATTGTCTATTCAGGTATTCAACAGATGCAGGTACATCAAGTTGTTTGTGGAGCTTTAATCTGCTGCTTCTGAGGCTGCTGGGAGAGATTTCCCTTTCTCTTCTTTGTTCGTACAGCTCCCGGGGTTCAGCTTTGGATTTGGACCCGCCTCTGCGTGTAGGTCGCCTGAGGGCATCTGTTCTTCGCTCACACAGGACGGGGTTAAAGGAGCAGCCGATTCAGGGGCTCTGGCTCACTCAGGCGGGCAGGGGGAGGGATACGGATGCGGATGCGGGGCGAGCCTGCGGTGGCAGAGGCTGGCGTGACGTTGCAGCAGCCTGAGGCGCGCCGTGCCTTCTCCCGGGGAAGTTGTCCCTGGATCACGGGAGCCTGGCCGTGGCGGGCTGCACAGGCTCCCGGGAGGGGCGGTGTGGAGAGTGACCTGTGCTCGCACACAGGCTTCTTGGTGGCGGCAGCAGCAGCCTTAGCATCTCATGCCCATCTCTGGGGTCCGCTATGATAGCCGCGGCTCGTGCCCATCTCTGGAGCTCCTTTCAGTGGCGCTCTGAATCCCCTCTCCTTGCGTGCCGTGAAACAAAGAGGCAAGAAAAAGTCTCTGGCCTCCTCGGCAGCTCCAGACCTTTTCCCGGACTCCCTCCCGGCTAGCTGTGGTGCACTAGCCCCCTTCAGGCTGTGTTCACGCCGCCAACCCCAGTCCTCTCCCTGCCATCCGACCGAAGCCCGAGCCTCAGCTCCCAGCCCCGCCCACCCCGGTGGGGGAGCAGACAAGCCTCTCGGGCTGATGAGTGCTGCTCTGCGCCGATCCTCTGTGCGGGAACCTCTCCGCTTTGCCCTCCGCACCCCTGTGGCTGCGCTCTCCTCCGTGGCTCCGAAGCTTCCCCCCTCTGCCACCCGCAGTCTCCGCCCGCGAAGGGGCTTCCTAGCGTGTGGAAACCTTTCCTCCTTCACCGCTCCCTCCCACTGGTGCAGGTGCCGTCCCTATTCTTTTGTCTCTGTTATTTCTTTTTTCTTTTGCCCTACCCAAGTACGTGGGGGAGTTTCTTGCCTTTTGGGAGGTCTGACGTCTTCTGCCAGCGTTCAGTGGGTGTTCTGTAGGAGCAGTTCCACGTGTAGATGTATTTCTAATGTATCTGTGGGAAGGAAGGTGATCTCCACGTCTTACTCTTCGGCCATCTTGCCCAGACCTCCGGTGTGTGGGTTTATTTCTGCACTGTATTCTGTTCCATTGATCCGTATGTCTGTTTTTGTGCCAATACCACACTGTTTTGATTACTGTAGCTTTGTAGTATTGTCTGAAGTCTGGGAGGGTTATGCCTCTTGCTTTGTTCTTTTTCCTTAGGATTGCTTTGGCTATTCTGGTTCTTTTATGGCTTCATATAAATTTCAGGATTATTTGTTCTAGTTCTGTTAAAAAAAAAAAAAAGTCATGGGTAATTTGATAGGGATTGCATTAAATCCATAGATTGTTTTGGGTAGTATGGCCATTTTAACAATATTAATTCTTGCAATCCAAGAGCATGGGGTATCTTTCCATTTCTTTGAATCATCTTTAATTTCCTTTATTAATGTTTTGTAGTTCTCAGCATATAAGTCTTTTACCTCCTTGGTGAGGTTTATTCCTAAGTATTTTATTTTTTGATATGGTTTATTATTTATTTATTTATTTATTTATTTATTTATTTATTTATTTGGCTGCACTGTGCAGCTTGCGGGATCTCAGTTCCCCCACCAGGTGTTGAACCCAGGCCACAGCACTGAAAGTGCTGAGTCCTAACCACTAGACCACCAGGGAACTCCCTTGATGTGATTTTAAAAGGAATTGTTTGTTTACATTCCCTTTCTGATATTTCATTATTATTGTAAAGAAGTGCAACTGATTTCTGTACATTAATCTTGTATCCTGCTACCTTGCTGAATTCGTTGATCAGTTCTAGTAGTTTTTGTGTGGAGTCTTTAGGGTTTTCCTCATATAATACTATGCCATCTTTGTATAATGACAATCTTACCTCTTCCCATCAATTTGAGTACATATTTCTGTGGTATCAGTTGTGATTTCTCCTCTTTCATTTCTTATTTTGTTTATTTGGGTCTTCTCTCTTTTCTTCTTGGTGAGCTGGTCAGAGGTTTGTCAATTTTGTTTACCCTTTCAAAGAACGAGCTCTTGGTTTTACTGATTTTTTTCTATTGTTGTTTTAATCTTTGTTTTATTTATTTCCTCTGATCTTTATTATCTCCTTCCTTCTGCTGACTTTAGATTTTGTTTGTTTGAGGTTTTTCTTATTTCCAGAAGAAGGCCTGTATCACTATGAACTTCCCTCTAAGAATTGCTCTTGCTGCATCTCATAGATTTTGTATGGTTGTGTTTTTATTGTCATTTGCCTCTAGGTATTTTTAAATTTTTTCTTTGGTTTCATCATTGACCCATTGGTTTTTTAGTAGCATGTTGTTTAGATGTAATTGGTTTTTTTTCTCATTTCTTTTTCTGTGGTTGATTTCTAGTTTCATGCCATTGTGGTCAGAAAAGATGCCTGAAGTAATTTCTATACTCTTAAATTCGGTGAGGCTTGTTTTGGACCCTAGTATGTCGTCAGTCCTAGAGAATATTCCATGTGCACTTGAAATGTGTATTCTGCTTTTTTTGGATGTAATGTCCTGAAGATAACAAGTGTAACTGTTCTATTGTATTATTTAGGATCTCTGTTGCCTTATTGATTTTCTGTCTCAAAGATATGTCCATTGATGTGAGTGGGGTGTTAAAGTCTCCTACAATTATTGTATTCCTGTCAATTTCTCCTTTTATGTCTGTTAGTATTTGTTTTATGTATGTGGGTGCTCCTATATTGGGTGCATATATGTTAATGAGTATAATATCCTCACCTTGTATTGATCCTTTTATCATTATATAGTGTCCTTCTTTATCTTTCTTTATAACCTTTGTTTTGAAGTCTATTTTGTCTGATATGAGTATTGTGACCCCTGCTTTCTTGTCATTTCCCTTTGCATGAAATATCTTTTTTCCATCTCTTATGTGTGTCCTTTGCCCTAAAGTGGGTCTCTTGTAGGCAGCATATTGTAGGCTCTTGTTTTTTTTATTCAATCTGCCACTCTGTGTCTTTTGATTGGAGCCTTTAGTCCATTGACATTTAAGGTAATTATTGATAGATATCTATTTATTGCCATTTTAAACCTTATTTTCCCATTGATCTTATTTCTCTTTGTCCCTTTCTTTTTGTTTTTCCTTTTGTGGCTTGATGATTTTTTTTGTATTATGCTTTTGTTCTTTTCTTTTTGTTTTTTGTGAATCTACTGTATGTTTTTGCTTTATGGTTGCCCTATTTTTTAAGTATGTTAACCCCTCTATATCTACTTGCTTTAGACTGGTAGTCATATAGGCTCAAACACATTCTAGAAAAAAATATCTACCTTTTCTTACTCTCCTCCCTGACATTTTATGATTTTGCATCTTCATGTTCGTCCTTTTGCTATTCATTGTGGTTATCATTGCTTTCACAGAAATTTTTTGATTTAAAAAAAAATCTGTGTACTGGCTTATTTAAGTGATTTACTTTCCAATTGTGATCTTCCCTTTCCTCTGTATTCTTACTTCTTTTCTATTTAGAGAAGAAGACCTTTTAATATTTCCTTTAGGATAGGTTTAGTACTGCTGTATTCTTTTAGTTTTTGCTTGTCTGAGAAATTCTTTTTCTCTCCTTCTATTCTAAATGATAATCTTTCTGGGTAGAGTATCCTAGGTTGCAGATTTTTTTCCCTTTCAGGACTTTGAATATCTCTTGCCACTCCCTTCTGGCCTGCAACGTTTCTGTAGAGAAATCAGCTGATAGACTTATGGGGGTTCCCTTGTAATTAACTCTTTGTTTTTCTCTTGCTGCCTTTAGAATCCTCTCTTTATCTTTAACTTTTGCCATTTTTATTGTAATATGTCTTGGTGTAGGTCTGTTTGGGTTTATCTTGTTCAGAACCCTCTGTGCTTCCTGTATCTGGATATGTGTTTCCTTCTTTAGGTTTGGGAAGTTTTCAGCCATAATTTCTTCAAATACATTTTCAATCCTCTTTTCTCTTTCTTTTCCTCTTGGGATCCCTATTATGCATACATTGGCACACTTTATATTATCCCATAGGTCTCTTATATTGCTTTCATTTTTTTTTTTCAATTGGGTTTCTGCTGTTGTTCTAATTGGGTGATTTCCATTATTTTATCTTCCAGATCACTTATTCATTCTGCTATTCATAGCCTTTATTTTTTATTTTAAAAATATTTATTTATTTGGCTGTGCTGGGTCTTAGTTGTGGCACATGGGATCTTCATTGCTGCGTGTGGGATCTTCATTACCACGTGCTGGATCTTTAGTTGTGGCATGCAGAATCTTTAGTTGCAGCATGTGGAATCTTTAGTTGCGGCTGTGGAATCTTTAGTTGCGGCTGTGGAATCTTTAGTTGCGGCATGTGGGATCTAGTTCCCTGACCAGGGATTGAACCCGGGCCCCCTGCATTGGGAGCATGGAGTCTTGACCGCTGGACCACCAGGGAGGTCCCTATTCATAGCCTTTAATTCAGCTTTCTTCTCTTCAAATGAATTCGCTAATTTTTCTTGGCTCTTCCTTATAGTTTCTAGTTCTTTTTATAGTAGTCTGCATTTATGTCAATAGCCTTTCTTAATTCCTTCAGTATTTTCATTATCTCCTTTTTAAACTCAGTGTCTATTAGAATGAAGAGGTCCGTTTCATTGTTTGTTCTTTGAGGGGAATTCTCTTGATCTTTTATTTGGATGTGGTTCCTCTGCTTCTTCATTTTACTTATATTTCTCTTGCTCTATGAGTTTAGAAGAAATAATTATATACTGTGGTCTTGGAGGGCTATTTTTATGTGGGAATGTCCCTGTGTAGCCTGCGTGGATTTAATATTTTTTGGTGCAAGGGCTGTTTTTAGTATGGATGCCTGCCACCTCTTTCCTCAGTGTGTGCTGGCCACTAACCTCTTGATAGGATGTGTGACTGGTGTTATGGATATTGAGTGGGGCCTCCTCTTTGCTCTGTGGTTGTCACTGCCCTGTCAGGGGCAGGGTCTGCTCCCTAGTTGTTGGAGTGGAAGCCCCCAGGTCTGTTTCTGAGCTTCATTTCTGATCTGCAGTGTGAGGCAGGCGGGATTGGAGGGCTCCCACTGGGAGAGGAGCCACTGAGTATTCGTCTGCTGGAACTGTTCACCTGTGAGCGTGCTCTGTTGTGTCACTTTTCACCCATTGTGCGGGCTCACAAAGTACACTGCTGTTGGCATTGCCCTCGGCCCCACCTCATTCGTGGGTGTGCTGGCAATTGGCCCTGGTGTCTCTCAGGCACTGCTTTCACCAGGCCACCAGGACAGATCCACTGAAGTCAGGTCCAAGGACTGCAGTAATCATGCACCTGGACCTGCTGTGGGAGCTATGGAGGCAGCTCAGACTCTGGCCCAGCCCAGCCCCCATGTGTACGCACCCACAAAGCTCACAGCTGCTAAGGTCAGACCTGTCCCAGCCACAGGAGCACCTGTTGTCCATTCGGATGTTCCACAGGTGCTGAATTTGCAAAGCCATCAGTGGAGGTATAAATCAGTGGTTCACACAGCCCTGGAGAGAGATTTCAGCTCTGCTTCCTAAGTTGCACAGCCCCTGGGGCTCAGCTGTAATTTCAGCCCCACCACTGCATGTGGGCAACCCACCAGCGTCTGATCCTGGGGCTGCCAAGGAGGTGGCCGGGGCATGAGAGCCTGCCCAGGCGGGAGCTTCTCCTGGAGCCTGCAGAGGCAGGGATTGGCACGTGGGGAAAGAGGCTGCTATGGTCTCCCCGCCCCTCCCTTTGCATGCCACTTAACAATGGCGCTCTGTTTCTATGGTGGCCTGGGCTGCTTCTGAGAACACTCCCCACTGTGGTGCCCCACACTCCAGCCCCTTCAGGCTGTCTCCATGCAGCCAACAGCAGTCCTCTTCCCAGGTCTGTCCTCTAAACCCCAAGTTCCAGCACTCAGCCCCCACCCATACCAGAGGACATGTGTCTCAGGCTGGGGTGCGCAGGATGGTGGCACAGACCTTCTGTGTAGGTCTCTCTCTGTCCTGCCTGCCGCAAACCAGCTGTTGTGCTCTCCTCTAAGCCTCCGAAGCTCCTTTTCTGTCCCAGCTGATCTCCCCACTGGTGAGGGGGCTTCCCAGGGTGCGGGAACCTCTCCTCTCCTTTAGCTCCCTCCCAGGGGTGCAGATTCCATCCCACTTCCTCTTTTTTTTTTTTCCTTTCTCACAGCCGGGTATGTGGAGATCTTTCTTGTCCTTTCAGGTGTTTGAAGTCTTCTGCTTTTGTTCAGTAGGTGTTCTGTGAGAATTTGTAGATACATTTGTAGATATATTCTTGATGTATTTGTGGAAAGAGGTGAGTCCCACTTCCTACTACTCTGTCATCTTGATTTCTCTGCTGATCATATGGTTTTTATTCTTCAATTTGTTAATGTGGTATATCACATTGATTGATTTATGGATATTGAAAATTCTTGCCTCCCTGGGATAAATCCCATTTGATCATGGTGTATGATCCCTTTAACGTCTTGTATTTGGTTGCTAATATTTTGTTGAGGATTTTTACATCTATGTTTATCAGTGATATTGGCCTGTAAATTACCTTTTTTGTGATACCTTTGTCTGGTTTTGGTATCAGGGTGATGCTGGCCTCATAGAATGAATTCAGAAGTGTTCCTTTCTCTTTACTTTTTTGGAATAGTCTGAGAAGGATAGGTGTTAACTCTTCTCTAAATGTTTGGTGGAACTCACCTGTGAAGCCATCTGGTCCTGCACTTTTTTGTTGGGAGTTTTAAAATTACTGATTCAGTTTCATTCACGTTAGTTGGTCTGTTCATATTTTCTATTCCTTCTTGGTTCAGTCTTGGGAGGTTGTATCTTTCTAAGAATTTGTCCATTTCTTCAAGGTTGTCCATTTTATTGGCATATAGTTGTTCGTAGTAGGCTCTTAAGGTCCTTTGTATTTCAGTGGGGTCAGTTGTGACTTCTCCTTTTTCATTTCCGATGTTATAGATGTGGTCCATCTCCCTTTTTTCTTGATGACTCTGGCTAAAGGTTTATTAATTTTGTTTATCTTTTCAAAGAACCAGCTCTTAGTTTTATTGATCTTTTCTATTGTTTTTTTAGTCTCTATTCCATTTATTTCTGCTCTGATCTTTATGATTTCTTTCCTTCTAGTAACTTTGGGTTTTGTTTGTTCTTCTTTCTCTAGTTCCTTTAGATGTAAGGTTAGATTATTTGAGATTTTTCTTGTTTCCTGAGGTAGGCTTGTATCACTATAAACTTCCTTCTTAGAAGTGCTATTGCTGCGTTCCATAGGTTTTAGATCATCATGCTTTCATTTTCATTTGTCTCTAGGTATTTTTAAATGTCTTCTTGATTTCTTCAGTGATACATTGGTTGTTTAGTAGCATATTGTTTAGCTTCAATGTGTTTGTGTTTTTTGCATTTTTTTCTTTTTTTTTTTTAATAAATGTATTTATTTACTTATTTATTTTTTGGGTGTGTTGGGTCTTCGTTTCTGCGCGAGGGCTTTCTCCAGTTGCGGCGAGCGGGGGCCACTCACCGTCGCGGCCTCTCCCGCTGCGGAGCACAGGCTCCAGACGCGCAGGCTCAGCAACTGTGGCTCACGGGCCCAGCCGCTCCGCGGCACGCGGGATCCTCCCAGACCAGGGCTCGAACCCGTGTCCCCCGCATCGGCAGGCAGACTCTCAACCACTGTGCCACCAGGGAAGCCCGCATTTTTTTCTTATAGTTGATCTCTAGTCTCATAGCATTGTTGGTCAGAAAAGATGGTTGATATGATTTCAGTTTTCTTAAATTTACCGCGGCTTGTTTTGTGGCCTTGCATGTGATCTATCCTGGAGCATGTTCCTTGTGCACTTGAAAAAATGTGTGTTCTGCTACTTTCGGATGAATGGAGAAGTGGCCTTCTTTAGGAGACGTCCTATACATCCCAGTAGTGCACTCCCCTCTCATTACCCAAGCTGTATGCTTTACTCCCCTCTCATTACCCAAGCTGTATGCTTTAGGGGTTCCCCCTATGAGGGCTGATGAGTCCTTCTGTTGTGGTGGGCTATGTGGGTGACCTGGTAGGCTTGGTTAGCTCCTAAATCCAGTTGGTTGCCAGACCCTGCCTTGTGTGGAGGCTGCCGGGTCATGAGGAAGCTGACTGTAGAAACCTAGGGGACTCCAGGGCTAGTGCTGGCTCACTGGTGGGTGAAGCCAGATCCTGGAGTTATTGCTGAAGTACTTGCAGGCAGAGCTGAGTCCTGGAGTTTGGCTGCAGGGCCCAGGTGATCCCAGAGCTGGTGTCAGATCACTGGTGGTGAGGGGGCGATTCCTGAGACAGTTGTGTACAGGGTCCAGGGTGTCCTGAAGCTTATGTTGGCCTGCTGCTAGGCAGGGACAGGTCTTAGCTGGTCCCTGGGTAGGGTCTGGCCTACGGTGGGCAGGCTGGGTGTGTAGGCTGCAGCATTGTAGTCTTGCTGCATCTGGTATGTGCACCCTGGCGGGTGAGGCTGGTCTGGAGGCTAATGCAAGCTTCCTAGAGGGCAGAGCTGGTGCCTGCCCGTTGGTGGGTGGAGCTGGGTCCTGGCCCTCTGGTGGGCAGGGCTGTGTTTAAGGGCTATGTCTAGAGGCGGCTGTGGGCTCAGAAAGTCTTTAGGCAGCATGTCTGCTGATGAGTGGGGCTGTGTCCCTACTCAGTTAGTTGCTTGGCCTGAGGTGTCGTAGCGCTGGTGCCTACCAGCTGTTGGGTGGTACCAGGTCTTGGTGCTAATGAACTAGAGGGAGGATCCCACCGTGGTGCCCTCCTACACCAGTGTCCACGTGGTAGAAGCTCCCCAGAACGGCTACCATCAGGGTCTCTGTCCCCAGGGTTATCTGCAGGCACCACCCCCCCTACTCTGCCTCTCCAGGAGACTCTCTAAGACCAGCAGGTGGGTCTGGCCCAGGCTCCTATCAAAATAGTGCTTTTGCCCTGGGTCCCGGTGCATTTGAGATTTTGTGTTCCCCCTTTAAGAGTGAAGTCTCTATTTCCTCCAGTCGTTTGGGACTCCTGAAATTAAGCCCTGCTGGCCTTCAGAACCAAATGCTCTGGGGGCTCATCTTCCTGGTGCAGGACCCCCAGGCTGGGGAGCCTGACATGGGGCTCAGAACTCTCACTCCTGGGGACTTCCCTGGTGGCGCAGTGGTTAAGAATCCGCCTGCCAATGCAAGGGACACAGGTTCGAGCCCTGGTCCAGAAAGATCCCACATGCTGTGGAGCAGCTAAGCCCGTGCGCCACAACTACTGAAGCCCACGCTTAGAGCCCATGAGCCACAACTACTGAAGCCCGTGCATCTAGAGCCCGTGCTCCGCAACAAGAGAAGCCATCGCAATATGAAGCCCACGCACCACAACGAAGAGTAGCCCCCAGTTGCCGCAACTAGAGAAAGCCCGTGCGCAGCAAAGAAGACCCAACACAGCCAATAAATAAGCAAACAAACAAACAAACTCTCCTGTGGGAGAACCTCTGCACTATAATTATTCTCCAGTTTGTGGGTCACCCACCTGGGTGTATGGGACTTGATTATATCGTGAGTCTGCTCCTCCTAGCCATCTTGGTGTGGTTCCTTCTTTTTGTAGAAGTTCTTTCCTGGTAGTTTCCAGTCTTTTTTGTCGATGGTTGTTCTGCAAATCGTTCTGATTTTGGTGTGCTCATGAGAGGAGGTGAGCTCTGGATCTTTCTACTCCGCCATCTTGGCCAATTTCTGTATTTGTATTTTTTGCGGGCTCCAGTTCCAGGAGGAAGAGGGCTTCTGACATTCCTGCCTCCCTCTCTGCTGACGTAACCGACAGCACACTGGGCGGGCCTGGGGTGTTGAGCCAGTGAGCTGGACAATGCCTGCATTATCAAGAGTCCTCACAAGTGACCCAGCGGCCTGGGAGCGGAGGAGGGAATAGAAAATTGGTAGGAAGGTGATGTGAGAAGATTCTGTGGACAGAAGGGATGTCATCATGATATAGGATGGATGTCTCCACTGAAGTGTTTATTAGGTCACTGGTCCTCAAAGAGGAGTGACTGTGCCCCCATCCCCCACCCCACAGGAGACATTTGGCAGTTGTCTGGAGACATAGTTGGTTGTCACAACTGGGTCGGGGGTGCTTTTGGTATCTCGTGGTCAGAGGCCAGGGATGTTGCTATACATCCTACAGTGCACGGGAGAGCCCCATAACAAGAAACTTTTCAACCCCAGATGTCCATGGTGCCAAGGCAGAGAACTCCTGCTTTAGAGACGGGACAGCTAGAGAAAGGACTGAACAGAGTCGAAACTGGGCATCAGAAGACTTTGTCCACAGGGACTTCCCTGGCGGTCCAGGGGTTAAGACTTCAAGCTTCCACTGCAGGGCACGTGGGTTCAATCCCTAGTTGGGGAACTAAGATCCCACATGCTGCTCGGCCCCCCGAAAAAAGAAGAAGAAGACGACTTCGTCCACAGAACAAGTGAGATGAGGAAGAAAGAGTATATCCGGAAATACACTCAAAAGATACCGGCTTTCCCATCCTGTGTGTCCATGAGGGTAGAAGATTGTACTTGGCAATCTCATTAGACCCTCAGTACATAAGCACACAAAGTTCGTAATATCCTGCCTAAATTGAAAATGAAAACTTGACACCCAGACTGTAATTAGCGAGAATGAACAACTTCCTCATTTTTCCCCAATTCGCCAGGGCATTGTAACACTCAGTCATCTCATTTCCTTCCAGAGCTGTAAAGGTGTCATGATTTCAGTCTCCCTGCAGTGGAATTTTTCTGCAACACGGAGCCTGGTCATTGCACTTTGGGGATGTTTTGGACGGCTGGGTCTGACAGCATGAAGGGAAATTGTTCACATTTGCGTCTCGGATGCTGTCTTGAGCTGTGTTGATTTTCCTCCCGTCAGGGCTGTCCCCGAGGACTTCCTGGTTTTAAGCGCAAAAACCTCAGGAAAGAGTGAGCTGCCTTTAAAGGTCAGCTGCCCCAGCATGGGCGGTCACTCTCTGAAATCGTGCAGACGGCAGCCCAGAGCACTGCTTCTGTGCTGATCCAGGAGTATCTCTTTGGCCTGGCTTCCTGCAGGGAGGGGAGGCCTGTGGCATTTCTCTGGGCTGTCCTCCATGCCCGGGGTGTCTCCCCGTGGCCATCTGTGAGAACGATTGGACTCTCATCTCTTGCTTGATAAATGTTCGCATTGTTCAAGCACCTCCACCAAGAAAAGATGGATTGACTTGGAAATTTTAGAGAAATACATGTATTTCAGAGCCTAGAAATGAAGCCCAGGAGGGAGCAGTTGGCCTTATGTTTTTGGCACTGAGTCCAGCGGCATTGCTTAATGAGAACTGCCTGTCTAGCAGGATCAAGGGCTCGGGCTCTGCAGGCTGGTTGGCCCCGTGAACTCTGGGGTTGAGGGTTCACGCCCTGGCACTTCTGCTTCCAGTCAATCATTTGAAAGTTGCAAACATCCTCCTACCAGCAACCTTCTCCATTTCAGGATGTCCTGAGTGCCAGGTCCGGAATGCGGGGAGAGAGCAAGAGGCAACCGATAACAGATGCTGCGATTTGGACGCCCTCCCCTCCTTTCTCTGTGTGTACCAAGTCCCCAGGGGCTGAAGGGCAGAGGCCTTGATTGCGCTCACTGGTCCACGATGAGGGCTAGACATTTATTCTTGTTTGTGTCTCTTGCTGCTTCTGAACCTGGCCTCGTCAAGAGGGATTTGCCCCAAGGCCTGACATACGGATTTAAACCAGGAATAGTCATCTCTGTCATCATCTACAGTAACTTATCTATTGGAGTAACAGCCTCCAAAATGCAGTAGGCCTGAGCAAAATACATAGCCAACTCCCTTTGGATAGGTTTGCCCCAAATTTTCCAATTCCAGACCCTGTATTCCTCAACTAACCCTGTCTTCACTCCCACTTTCATTCTTCTGGGGGGGGGGTGAAAGAAAAGGGGAAGAAGAGGGAATCATGCTTTCCTTGTTAAGTGAATTGGCTCCTAGGAAATGTTCCTTGTTTGGAAGTCTCCTTGGTCTGCTGTTAACACAGGTACCCCAGCTTTCTTTGGGTGAGTGCTTGTGTGCTGTATCTTTTACCATCTGTACTGGAGGAACTTCAACACAGCTCAACAGTAGCTGGGTTCTCTGTCCTTGAACTCCTTCCGACCTGACCTTCAACATGGACTCTGAACTTCCCAGGCAGTGGAAGTTCTCCACTTGGAATGCCACCCAATGGCTGTGTTGCCTGCTTGCTCACCTTGATCTTAGGTCACCAACTTGGGTGCTCCTGCTCAGAAATGAGAAAGGAGGCTGGGAATTCCCTGGTGGGCCAGTGATTAGGACTTGGAGCTTGCATTGGACGGGGTTGGGGGGGCCCGGGTTTGATCCCTGGTTGGGGAACTAAGATCTTGCAAGCTAAGCGGTGTGGCCAAAAAAAAAACAAAAACAAAAACATAAAACTAGAAAGGAGGCTGGGACTCTGTGATGCTGTCGTGAAGAATAGGGAGTCTGGTTTCTAAGAAAATGAGTAGCCCTTCCGCGAAGGTGGGACACCAAGGTCAGAGGGGACCTTCTCCCAGACCAAGGTTGACTGTGATACCCTAGAGCTCATTTTATTTGCACTTGGATTGTCTTAGAGTGTGGGATGAGCTGAGCCATTAAGAATTATATAAGCACAACTTCAGACTTCGAATTCAGGGATGGGAGCCAGGCGGGAGATGATAAAAGACACTGATGGGCAGATTTACTTGCCCAATTTTGAGGGTTTCTTTTCTGTTGGATGACCTGAAGCCACTATGAAGACAGGATGGAATTTGCTAGCAGGTAGATTTTCTAGCTTTTATTTTGATATTATTTTTCATTGTGCAGGTATATGTGGTTTCTGCCAATATGAAGCACTTATTCATTTATTTATTTTTAACACAAGTCTTTTAAAGAGAAGAGTTGAAGTCACGGGGGGGGGGTGGTTTAAGAGAAAGTTGCAAGTAGAACACATTCATGAGACGTTGGAATTCTACTCTAAATATTTCTTGAGCACATACTATGTGGCACACGTTGAGCCAAGTCAATCCTGGTCTCAGCCTTCAGTAATATTACAGTCTAGTGGTGGCAAAGAAACAAGTAGTAAACAAAATTTACAGAAAGAAATGCTAAGCTGCAATTGTGAACAGAGGCAGAGTGCTTTGTGAATCAGTTCTAGGGGAACTTGGCTCAGGCAGATGAGGAGAACACTTTACAGGAAATGGTGGTCGAGAAGTAATCAAAAATATTAGCAGTAGGTAAGGAGGTGAGGGAAGGGTGGTCCCAGGAGAGGTCTGTGGCAGAGCAGAGCATCGATACAGCAGCCAGTGTAGCCGGAGCGCAGGGAATAAGGCGAGAATGATCCAAGATGATGCTTGGGAAATATTCAGGGAGAAGGCCATGGAGGATCTCATAGGAACAGTGGAGGAGTTTCATGGAAAGTATCAAGAGACGGAACACTTTGAAAAAGTTTAAGTCAGTGTGTGTGGGTCAGAAGCGGGGATAAGAATGGTGGGAGAAGCATGTTGGGGTATGTGTGACGTGATCCCACTTAGAGATGACCTTGGCTGCTCTGGGGGATGAGTTGAAAGAGAAGATGCAGTGTGGATTACAGGTAGACTGGTTAGCAGGTTATGTCAGCTGTAGAGTGAGATGTGAAAGCTTGGAGTTTTTGTGCAGACGTAGAGAGGAGGTCAGTTAGAGCTCTTTAAGAGAGAAAATCAAAAGGACTTGGTGACAGACTGGACACGGAGGGTGAGGAAGACATCAAACATGAACCTTTCATTTTTGGTTCATGAAACTGGCTGGAGACGGCAAGGTTGGGGGGAAGAGACCCCGAGTGCCTTTTTGGACACATTGCATTTGAGGTGCCCTTTAGGCATCCAGAAGCGATGACCAAGTAAGCGGGTCAATATATGGGGCTGAGCTCAGCAGGGAAATGAGAGCTGGAGATAGAGATTTGGGAGGCATCTGCCCAAAGTGGTGAAGGAGGAGATGGTGTGGATGGCGCGTTGTCTAGGGAGGGGTTAAGAAAGAACCGAAGCGGGTTAACATCTCAAAAGCTGCTGTGTGCCGAGACGAGGCCAGACATTCATGGGAATATGTATTGATGCAGATGACATTGCTGACATCACTGAACACTGTTTGGTGGAGTGAAGACACTGAATGCCTGATGCGAGTGAGGGGGGGGGAGGTATGATGAGAAGCGAGGAAACAGAAGCAGAACATCTGAACTGCCCTTTGAGAAGCTTGACGGAAAAGAGGAGGTGAGAGAGAGGGCAGAAGCTGAAGGGAGAATAAGACTGGGGAAGGGGTGAGATAAGCTTTATTACCTGAAATATTTTACTAAACAACTTTTAATGACCATCATCAAAAATTGAGCTTTGAGGATAAATAGACCATGCTAAAGAACCAATGTTCATTAAATCATTTTTCTCTGTCTCTCCTTAATTGGTAATTGGTTTTTGGCCATGACAGATTTGCTTGTTAATTGCCATACTTCCTATTTAATCATGCCTTTATAATTCTCTTAGAGAACATGGCTGAAAAAGATTCAGAGGGAGACCTGAATTCCTTTCCATAAATCACCTATATTAAGACAGGACAACTACAAGAGAGGTTTTTCCATAAGCCCTTGACCCCATTTTAATTTTACACTCTTGAAAGTACATCCCACAGTGAGAATGGTACTCCAGGGAAAGGGATCTTGCAAGTTCCACATGTCTCTTTTTATGCTCCTATTATAATCACAAGCAGCTCTCTTCTTCAACCTGTTTTGCTTCTCTAATTTACAAAATAATAATTTGTAAAAGAGGGGAATGGGGGCTGCTCTCTGGAGTGTGTGACATGCCCTTCAGGTTGACTTTGAAAGGTGATTAATTACAGCAGCGTCTGTTTCAAAAGTTCAAATTAAATGTACTTCAAAACTCTTGCTAAAGGGAATATATTTTACACCTGTCACTTGTGAGAAGGGCTGATTTAAGTCAAAATTATGAAGGAGGTAAAGCTAATCACTAGAACGGGCACACCCTACTCTGTTGAACGAAAGAATCTTTTAATAGCCCTTGAGTGGCCCTGTCTTAAGCACTCGGTAACGAATTCTCCATGAGTTCTGTGATTGCAGAATTGATGTAATTCAGTGTTGGAAAGGACTTGTGAGCTCAGAGGCCCAGAGCCATGAGGGGACATGGCTGAGTCCCCAGCGAGTGAGGGATAGACAATGCACTGGAGGTTTCAGGCCGCTGGTCCAGCACTGTATCTGCTGTGGCCCATCACAGCGTGGGACAAATGTGCCCCGTGCTTGTTGTTGTAAATAAAGTTTTATTGGAACAGAGCCACACCCATTCGTTTACACATCCTCTCTGGCTGCTTTCACTCTCCAGCTGCAGAGCTGAGTAGTTGTTAGACAGTATGGCCTGCAAACCCTAGAAGAGTTCCTCTCTGACGCTGACAGAAAAGGGGCCGAGACCTGTGCTGCTAGATAGCGTTGGCTGCCAATCCTGGCTGCACTCGAGAATCACTTCAAAGAAAAGCACAGGGTGCTGGGCCGCACTCTGGACCTTCTCATCCCATCTTTCAGGATGGGATCCAGAAATTGGCATTTGTTTAAAAAAAAAAAAAAAAGATTTTCATGCTCAGCCAGGTTAAGAGTCACTGCATTACATCATGTTGCCTCTAAAGCACATGACCTTGAAAAGACATTTCAGGCTATAAGTGCGTGTTTATATGGGATATGAGCCTGGAGAATGCCCTCTAGAGCGGCGCTTCACGCATGTCCGCTAGTATCAGAATCCCCCGGAGGGCTGGTTGGAACTCTGATCGCTGGGTCCCAGCCCAGCAGATTCTGCCCAGTAGGTCTGGGGTTACACGTGCCAGAGAGCTGGCACGTGTAACAAGCATGCAGGTGCCACTCACGCCGCAGACCCATGACCACAGTCTGCAGAGCGCCGACTTAGGTCAAAAAGGCTTGCATCTCTAATGAAAGTCAAGTCCCGTTAGCCAGGGGAG
Source organism: Balaenoptera ricei (assembly GCF_028023285.1). Taxonomy (NCBI): domain Eukaryota; kingdom Metazoa; phylum Chordata; class Mammalia; order Artiodactyla; family Balaenopteridae; genus Balaenoptera; species Balaenoptera ricei. The sequence goes on from NC_082660.1 coordinate 8,120,498, forward strand.
GGGGCTGGCGATAGATTCATGGACCAACTGCTGGGATGGTTCCGGACCACGCTGTGAAGACCGCCACCCATCTGCTCACATCCTCCTTGCCCTCCCCTCCTCCACCCCAGCCGGAAGCCTGGAAACCAAGCCATTCTTCTTCCAATCTCCGCTCCTGTATAGGTTTTCTCTTACTGCGTCTTTACATTCTCCGGGGACTATTTTGTGTCTTGTACAGTAACTGTATTTTGATTAGAGAGAGGCCGGACGGTGGAGGCGGGAAAGTTTCAAGCATAAAAGAAAATGGGTATGTTGCGAAGTAGTATAAAGATTAGCAGAAGTTGAATCAGTATTTGTGGGAATCGTGGATGTGAACACACACACTGGCAAAAAAGGCAACAGAGACAGGCAGAGACAGAGGGCGTGGGAACCACAAAAATGATTTTATTTTCAACCAGAAAGCAACAGCAATGGAGAGTCTGGGCTGAGGGCCTGGCAGCGTGACTCAAGTACCAGGGATTGAATTTGTTCGGGTGCAAGGAGCAGCATACAGAGACCTTTCATTTCCAAACTAAGCAAATCACATCCAAATCTTTGTGACGCTTGTCAGTGGATTTCTATCTACACAGGCTTGGGCTTGCTTTTCAGATTTTTCAAGCAATTTTGTAAATATTTTTTTAAAGGGAAGGAGCCACTGCAGTGAAGGTTTTGGTGCCCCCTTTCTTTTCTTTCTGATATACCAGGCATTGAATCAATTACAGGAAAAGTTAAAAAAAAAAAAACAAAATTTGTGAGGGTTCTGATTTAAAAAGCCAAACCAAACCAAAATAAGAGTTTCTCATCTGCGGCACGATTGATATTTTGGGCCGGATAATTCCTTGTCGTAGCACAGCCTCTGAGCAGCAGCCCTGGTCTCTACCCACTAGATGCCAGTAGCACTTCCCCCAAGTTGGGCCAACCAAAGATGACTCCAGACTTCACCATATCGCCCCTTGGTTCAGACGCGCTATTTTAGAAACATTCTCCTGCCCCCATTACCGTCTCTGTATCCTTTTTAAACCAGACCATCAGGTTCCCAACACCGAAAGCACATGTACGCTCCCAGACATGTGGATCTCTCTGCAGGCACTGCATTTGTGCCTGGAGCCGAAATGGAATGCCGTGTCCACTGGGGGGCGCTGGTTTGGTTCCTCAGGAAGTCTCTAGATCTCAGTACCATGATAAAATGCCTCTTTGTCCTCAGGCCTTTTCCTCTTCTCCAGCAGAAACTCTCATCCATATGTGCAGTCAGTTTTTGAAGTCATTTTCTTTTAAAGCTGGAAAGAAAATCTTCACCCAAGCCCACTCTCATCTTAATCCACCTAGATTCCTACTTGAATTATATGGCCAGCCACTTGTGACATGGGATCCAGGGTTCTTCATTTGTATCCACCAGAAAGAGAGGTACCATGTTTCTGAGTTCTGTTATGAGGACTGGCTATATAATTTGCAAGGCCCAGAGCAAAATGAAAATGCAGGCCCCCTTGTCCAAACATTATTAAGCATTTCAAGATGGTTCCAGCACTGTTCACACACCCATGACGTCAGACCTGGTAGCCTTGGTTGACGCTGTATCACTTTTGTGTATTAATGTAATTGGCATTGCCAGCTCTTTCTCCCCCATGTTGCGGTGCCTCCTGTGAAGTAAGAACCTCAAAAACAAAATGCCATGCCCCCAATCCGTTTAAAGAATTGTACTGCAGCAAATGTTTATAGCATATATTTTTCTGGCTTTCAAAGAAAATCCACATGGAAATCTTTCTACATCATTACAGTAATGAAAGTAAACACTGTGGCCTTTCATCATATACATATTTTCCTGTAAATATGACAACATGGAAATAGTAATTGCTATTATCCACAATGTTTTTAAGTTAGCAAAGAGTGAGACTTCCACAACAAAATGATACATAATCCCTCTTGTCCTTATAAAAATAGCCAAAACATAACCTAAATGGCTTTCAGTGAAAGTTGGAGTAGTAACTTCTTTATATTGAAAAGCATTATAATTCATGGAAATATTGTCCTCGTAAATGCTTTAGATTAACATCATAAGGCAAACTGGAGCATTTATTGTACCTGGAGACCATGATTTTAAGAACCTCAGAAGCTGAGTTTTAGACCCTTTTATTTAAAACCTGTTAGTGTACAAAGTGCACGAAAATATCCATTATTCAGCTACCAAAAAAGTATGTAAAAATTACTAAGCCAACCCTTTTGGTTTATTCAGGGAAGGCCAATGCACATTGTTTTTATAGTGTAAGAAGAAAAAAATCCCATTAAGTTTCCAGACAATGATTAATGTTTTTTTTTCTATTGAGGCGTCCATCTTTTAGATGTGAAATTGTCCTAAGTCGCTGTCAAAATATTCATCTGGGTATAAATAATATAGTAAATATATAGAATCTGTTAAGAAAAAGGAGCGCATCTGCCAATGAAGAGGCAGGAGCACCGGGGAAGCCACCCATGAAGTCCAGATTCGTCATCACGTAACACGATGCTGAAACAGGGGGTCTGTGGACGAATTTCAAAGAAACACTTGGTTGATTTGCTCAAAAACAAAATCAGTAAAAACAATGTCTAAATCCCCCAGTCTGTTCAGTCAAAACGGCCAACCCAGTAGCCCAGATAAATATTTTAGCAAATGAAATGGTTGATAGATGTCACGCCCTTCGTCAAGGTAGAACCAATGCCAGATTCCTGGCCCAAGTCCAAGGACGGCTTAAAAAAGTCTTAATTCACGGACCGCTCCAACGTGTCAGGTCAGCACGCCAAGCATCCCATCTGACATGGCGTTAGCAGGTTCTACTAGCAGGTTCCGGAGTGGGAATAGTGGGTTTGATTTTTTTTTTGTTTTTTCTTACAACCCTATGGTAAACTACACTAGAATATAGAGGGACTTCTACATCTTTCAAGAGGTGTTCAATAAAAGTCTGTTTATAATAACTTTTGAGGCACGTATACTGGAGAACAGTACTTTATGCAATGTCCCTTGTCATTACCAACTCATATATATTAAGTGTTTTTCGGGTGACTTACAGTTGGATGTGGTAGTGGCAGTTGGGACCACGTGTTGACGTCCTGGAGAGCAAAATCGATCCAAAGTGGTGTTGCCATTTGTGACAGAAAATGTTTATTTCCTCAGCCCCAGAGACAAAAATTATTCGGGGGAGGGGGGACACAGGACAGCTATTAAACATAGTGAAGAAATTTCACAGGCCTAAAGAAACTATTAAAAGGAAATAGATTTCTATCATGTCACAGAATCCCACTTCCGAGAAAACGCAAATCAGCCTGAATTTTTGAATAATCAGTAGGATTCAAGGTGACTTTTCTCAACTGCAATCTCATTCTTCATGTTCTCCCAGCATCCTTAATCCTGGGAAAAACAGGGCAATATGTGGCCAAAGGTTTCAGAACCTTTCTTTCCAGCATCATCCCACCAGCCATTGGAGGGTAATTACAGATTTCACTATGGCAGATTCCAAGCTCCCAAGTCAAGTCTTTCCATTCTCTCTCTTGCTCTCTCCATCCTACTTGAACCCAATACGTTTTTCTGACATCACAGTTAAAACACTTCAAGATAAACCAGAGTAAGAAAGCCTGTTTAACTTCCCTACTAGATTCAAAACTATTTTTTATTTTGAAAATAGTTGCATACTGTTATGCAGTGTTGGGGTGACAGGACCTCCCACGGGATCCGTAGGAAATAGGATGTGAGAAGGTAGATAAGCACACAGAACGTTTTTCTCGAGCCCAGAGACTGTGCTGAAATAAAGGTGGTCAAGAGCTGGTAAACTTACGGGCCTCCTAATGTGCAAAACCAGAGAATTCCTAAGAGTTGTAATCCTGGTTATGTTCCTTTTATAAATAACCTATAAATTTTCCTGTAAATACAAAAAAAAAAAAAAGGTGAAGAAATTATTAAAGCCTGTACTTGATACAAAACACAGTGAAAGGGAGGAATCGCCCGTTTGGAGTCCTATCTTAGCGGATTTCTGGATACTTTCTGGTGAGATTTAATCACATTCTGGAAGCCTGTGTTTTCTGTGTCCCCGAAATGGTGGCCACCACCCTTTCTATTCCCCGGAAGACAGCTCCGCGGGGCCACGTGCTCACGGCAGCTGCTCTGTGCAATCCAGATGGTCTGGGATGGGGAGGCCGGTTATGATGGTCAGACATTTGTTCCACACAGTGAAGGTGGGGCACACAGGCTGCGAGAATGTGATGTCGAAAGTGTAGAGGTGGATGGAGTTCAAGGCATCGTAGAAAGCGATGGAGCCGTTATCGTAGTCCAGCAGGATGCCGACGCGCCGGAGGTGGGGGGCTGGCTCGATGGGGATCTCCTTGCTGTTGTGTCTCACCACCCAGGTATTGTGGCAGCGGCACAGCGCCCATGAAGCAGAGTTCTTGCCAATCCACTCATGCTTTGGGGCTGATTTGTAAGCGAGGCCAATGGCATACCTGCAGACACAAAACAGCAACGACAAAAACCATGAGCCATGTTGCACACACGCGTGAAATCCTTTCTGTGGTCCTCAGGGGTCAGGAAAACGCGATCCTCTGTCGTCCCTGTTCATTCTTCAGTGAAAGCTGGCAAGAACCCTGAACCCACGTTCCTCATCTTTTTCCCTTCCGAACATAGAGTGGGCAGAAAGGGGCCACTGTATTGACCCACATTCCCGTTTTCAGTTCAGGCGTTACAAGAGAATTGAAACTTTGTGTTCTGCTGTCTTTTTTTTTTTTTTTTTTTTTTTTACGTTCATGAAGACCCACGCGACGAATTCTCTAGACCAGTGCTGTCCAGTAGAACTTTCTGCAATGATGGACATGTTCTGCTCTGTTCAGTATGGTAGCCACGAGCCGCATGTGGCTATTGGGCACTTGAACTGTGGCTGGTGTGAGTGAGGAACTGAATTTTAAATTTATTCAATTTTAATGAAATTAAACTATTTAAAGAGCTACCAAATTGGACAGCACAACTCTAGACTTCTCCTTTTGACCTTCTTTGAATTTTTCAACTGACAACTTGTCTGTCATTTTCCATGATTTCAAAAGGCAAGCATGGAGAATGATTTTCATTTATGGGGATAAGTTCTTTGTCCTCTCTCAGCCTCAGTTTCCTCATCTGGAACACAGGGACAATGACCGTCATTGTGTCTCAGGGTTATTTTGAGGAGTTAAGGAAAGAATACGTGTACAACCCCAGGCACAAGGCCTGGCATATAATATCCACTAATTGTTATTAGTTTTGCCCAGTGACACACGACTAATAACTACCAGAATCAGAATTTGAACGTAGAATGACTCAAAAGGCCACAAACTTAAATAACACTCTCTAATGCCTTTCCTCACCAGAAGAGCCCTTTTGGTTTTATTTCCTACTATATTTTTAAAAAATCTGACTGTCTCTGAGAAGATGGATATCCTACTTATTCTAAATGTCCTCTCACTGCTCAAAAAAAAAAAAGTTAAGAATTCTCTCTACAGTGTTCTAAGCTGCTTAATCTGTTTTCACCCTGCTGAAGTTTGCCTCCATAATATTTGTAGTATTTCATAGTTATTGAGATAAGCAAACCCCATCATTCTTAATAAATAGTGACTGATTCAGAGTTCCATTCTTACAGTAGAAACTAGTCTAGCTGGATATTGACATATGGTACCTTACCCATTGCAGAGAGAAAAACTTCATTGGTCTTTGATAAAACAGACATTCTTTCGAAAATCATGTGCTGGATTTAAAATACAATCACTTAAAGAGTGGTGTGTTTAAAAAAGAAAATAAGATAACACACCATGACTGAATTAAAAGAGGATGGACTTCGTCATCTGTTCAGCCCAGGGTACCAGCCTGTGTGCCGTCAAACCGGCCTTTTCTCTTCCCTCTTGTCAATCCTGCTCTGCATCTCAGGGACAATCCTGGGGCTGCATTTCCCAGAGTCCTCCTTCCAATAAGAGTCTGCGTCAGATTCAGCCACTGACACCCTTGCACAAGATCCAGAAGTTCTAACAGGAGGGGAAACACTGTTTTCAAGATAGTAGACAGTGGAGGTGAGGTCTGTGGAAGCTTCCAGGCAAACTCCTGGGTATAAGTTGTCTCTGGGCTGTGGGTAGCTTTCCAGCTTCATGGACTGGAGCCGTGGGCTCCCTGACCTGCGCTCCCAGCCCTTCCAGGGCCCCTGGAAGCCTCTGGCTCTCTTCCTCCTTGGTGTACCTAGAATGACTTCTGTTTTTCTCAGAACCCTAACAGACACTCGGGAAAGGTTTTCGTTTTGCAATTTTAAGTATTCTCCCTCAAGATGTTCTCTCTGTCCTGGCAGGTGCCATTTCCCTTTTCAGATAATTTGGAACTTGCCTTTGCATCACAAAATAGCTGCATGTCTGTACTGTTTCCTTCTTGTTGCTACACACTGTTTTCATTTTTTGTTAAAGAACTTTGACGTTTCTTTTCCATATGAACCTTAACTGAACCCCCTACGAAGCAGCTGTGGCAGGTATGACTGACTTCATGTAGCAAGTGGGAAAACCAAGAGGTTAAAATGAGGAGCAAAATCCAGACTCTCGCCTCCCCTACCCCGCCCCGCCGCTTAACTCGGGGCCCAGTAATCTTTGCGTGAACCCACGTTAACACCATTTCCTAAAGCACCAAGAGCACATTAACAGCCTTAGAGTAAGAAAATAACTCCGTGTATAGTCCATTAAGCAAAGGAAAACACCATTATATTATCATTAATCTGTAAAACTATGTACATCTTTCCACCGAGCTTGAAAGGTGCAGGCAGAAGGCAGTGTTCCATTAAGGTGTTTCTCAGCAGTGTTAACATGCCCCAGGGCACGGATCATAACGTACGTGTTAATTTCAAGTCAGGACTCTATGTCACGAGAAAATATCTGTGTCATTAGCTGTTGCAAATCAAGGTACTACAGGCATTTTTGATCATAAGCGTCACCCTTTCCTCCCAGGAAATGTTCAGCTACTTTCTACATGAGAATTTTCTGCAGTGGACACAAGTTTGTAAAGATCCGAAAGTGTGGTGATTAATTTGAGAACCTTTTTCCCTCCTCGTGAGTTGGTTTTGACATCTGGTGTTTTCAAGGCAGTGCTGATCTGTGTTTGTATAACTGAAGTGGTCTGGTGGAATTCCCCACACCATTCATCAATGGGAATGAGGTCATAATGGTCAGGTATCATTTATCATAAGTAATTATTAATGGAGTTGTAATTATTTAGACACTGGATTCCATCCCAGATTAACAGAGTCCGTTAATTAACTAGAAATGTTTGCTCTTCTGCACCTGCAAAAATTCACTGTATTTTCCTTTGGGCTTTTATCTTGCCCCAGTGCAGCTACAAACTATAAATGCCAGTCTGGCCCAGAGTGGGGGAAGGATTTGTCCTCTACCCTCCAGTGGAATGTTGGAACAGGAATGTTCTGGGCAAAGAGAACCGTGTAGGTGGCAAGAGAAAAGAAACCTACTTGCTTGGCTAATATAGGGACCGTTGTTGGGAGAAATAAGACACCCAAGTTTATGATTTGACTTCTTGGATTTTGCACGACTTGTACCAACACTGTAAAGGACTTAGACACACTGCATTGTCTGCCTAGATTTGAATTGAAAGTTTTTGTTTTTTTTTTTTTAATAAATAAGTGTTTTAGCATTCTGATCTCAAAAGTAACACTGTTAATAATACTCATCATCTTCAAGTTAGGCAGTTGTTTTTTTTTAGGCAAAGATTAAACTATCACTCATGAAGTACACCACAGTTAGCCCTAAAGCGTATTTTTTTTCATTTCCTTTATGGTTTATTACAGGATACATATTTTTAAAATTTTTCCTGGAGGATAGTTGATTTACAATGTTGTGTTAGTTTCAGGTGTACAGCAAAGTGAATCAGTTATACATATACATATATCCACTCTTTTTTAGATTCTTTTCCCATATAGGTCATGACAGAATATTGAGTAGAGTTCCCTGTGCTATACAGTAGGTCCTTACTAGTTATCTGTTTTATATAGTAGTGTGTATCTGTCAATCTCAATCTTTTCCTCCCCCCACCCCATAACCATAAGTTTGTTTTCTACATCTGTGCCTCTATTTCTGTTTTGTAAGTTCATTTGTATCATTTTTATTAGATTCCACATAGAAGTGATATCATATGGTATTTGTCTTTCTCTTTCTGACTTACTTCACTTAGTATGATCATCTCTAGGTCCATCCATGTTGCTGCAAATGGCATTATTTTGTTCTTTTTTATGACTAATTATTACAGGATAGTGAATACAGTTCCCTGTACTATATACAGTAGGACCTTGTTGTTTATCCATTCTATATGTATTAGTTTGCATCTGCTAATCCCAAACTCCCAATCCATCCCTACCCCGCCCCCACCCCTACTTGGCAACCACAAGTCTGTTCTCTACGTGAGTCTGTTTCTGCTTCTTAGAGAATTTCATTTGTGTCATATTTTAGATTCCACATATAAGTGATATCATATGGTATTTCTTTTTCTGACTTACTTCACTTAGTATGATCATCTCGAGGTCCAGCCATGTTGCTGCAAATGGCATTATTTCGTTCTTTTTTTATGGCTGAGTAATATTCCAGTGTATATATGTACCACATCTTCTTTATCCATTCCTCTGTCCATGTACATTTAGGCTGCTTCCATGTCCTGGCTATTGTAAATAGTGCTGTTGTGAACATAGGGGTGCATGTATCTTTTCGAATTAGAGTTTTGTCTGGGTATATGTCCAGGAGTGGGATTGCAGGATCATATGGCAACTCTATTTTTAGTTTTTGGAGGAACCTCTGTACTGTTCTCCATAGTGGCTGCACCAGTTTACATTCCCACCAATGATGTAGGAGGGTTGCCTCTTCTCCACACCCTCTCCAGGATTTGTTATTTGTAGACTTTTTGATGATGGCCAGTCTGACCGGTGAGAGGTGGTACCTCACTGTAGTTCTGATTTGCATTTCTCTAATCATTAGTGATGTTGAGCATCGTTTCATGTGCCTGTTTGGCCATCTGCATGTCTTCTTTGGAAAAAGTCTGTTTAGGTCTTTTGCCCATTTTTTGATTGGGTTGTTTGTTTTTTTTGTTGTTGAGTTGTATGAGCTGTTTGTATATTTTGGAAATTAAGCCCTTGTCAGTCGCATCATTTGTGAATATTTTCTCCCCATCCGTAGGTTATATTTTTGTTTTGTTTATGGTTTCCTTTGCTGTGCAAAAGCTTCTAAGTTTGATTAGGTCCCATTTGTTTATTTTTGCTTTTATTTCTATTGCTTTGGATTTCTATTGCTTCGGTAGACTGACCTAAGAAACCATTGGTACGATTTGTGTCAGAGAACGTTTTGCCTATGTTCTCTTCCAGGAGTTTTATGGTGTCATGCCTTATGTTTAAGTCCTTAAGCCATTTTGAGTTTATCTTTGTGTATGGTGAGAGGGTGTGTTCTAACTTCATCGATTTACATGTGGCTGTCCAATTTTCCCAACACCACTTGCTGAAGAGACTGGCTTTTTCCCATTGTATATTCTTGCCTCCTTTGTCGAAGATTAATTGACCGTAGGTGTGTGGGTTAATTTTGGGGTTCTCTATTCTGTTCCATTGATCCATGTTTGTTTTTGTGCCAATACCATGCTGTTTGATTACTATAGCTTTGTAGTATTATTGTCTGAAGTCTGGGAGGATTATGCCTCCTGCCTAAAGTGTAATTATAATGTTTCAAAAATACAGCATGGTGGTTAAGAGCGGGGGTTAGCAAACTACAACCCATGGGCCAAATCTGGCCCTCTGCTTGTTTTCATAAATGAAGTTGTACTGGCACCCAGCCACACCCATGCATGGATGTGTGGTCTATGGCTGCTTTCCCACCACCACAGTAGAGGTGAGCAGTTGAGACAAAATCATCATCTGGCCTGCAAACCTAGAAATCCTGGCTCTCTGGCCCTTTACAGGCAATGTTTGTGGACCCTTGGTTAACAGCTTGTACCCTGATTACAGACTCCCCAACTCTGTCACTATGAGCTTTGTGCCCTTGGGCCTCAGTCATCTCATCTGTAAAATGGGATATTAGCACCTACCTTTGTGGGGCTGTTAGGATGAATAAATGAGTTACCATTCGTAAAATGCTTAGATCAGTGCCTGACATAGCTGTGCTAGATAAGGGCTGGCTAAATAAAAATTATAATTGCTCAAAAAGGGAGCTGGTTAAGTGGGCATTTGTGAGACAGATGGCCAGGGTGAGAGGTGCAGTTTATGGCTGTGGAATAGGCAAGGTCAGCTTTGTACGGTGAACTTGGTAGGGTTAACTAATTCCCATGTAGACTGCCCTGACCTCCACCCCTTAGGCTCAGAGAACTCAATGGGCTCAAAACACGGGGCTGGATCCAAGGGACCCTCTGAAATGAGTCCTGGCCAAGGATCACTGCTTCACCCCCAGCCTCAGCTCTCAGCTATTTGCACTGATGGGCCCAGTCTAGAATCACAAAATGTACAAGGCGATAGAAATTAGTTTAAGTGATGAAGAGCAGGAATTTAGAGTAGGAATTGGAGAACTTATTCTGTAAAGGGCCAGAGAGCTAATAATTTTGGCTTCATGGACCACAGGATTCTGTTTTACCTCCTCAACTCTGCTGTGTGGCTCAAAGGCAGCCATAGACACTGGAAAAGAGTGGGCCTGTCTGTGTTCCCATAAATAGTTTATTTACAAAAGCAGACAGTGGGCTGGGTTTGGCCCAAGGGCTGTAGTCTGCTGACCCATGCTTTAAGGCATGAAAGAGCAGTGTTAGCATACTAGCTAGCTCTCCCTGGGACCAGGACTCAATTCTTGCTGTAAATAAAAAATGAATGGAAAACAAGTAATTTTTCTTATTGGCCGAATGGTAGATTAGATGATTGCTTGGTATATTTCCACTCCCTCCTCTCAACTCCATGTGAAGAAAATATACTTCCCTGCACCACTAGCCTTGGGCTTGGCCATGTGACTGGCTTTGGCCAATAAGAAGTTAGCAGACATGATGCAAGCAGAGCTTTGAAATGTGCTTGCGCTCTTGGGCTCCTTGAGAAGGACATGGCCTGGGTAGCCCACATGTGCAAAGAGGATGAAGAAACCCATAGAACAGACCTAGATCCAACCTACAGCTTAAAGCAAGGCCCAGTTAAGATTAGCCTTGAGCAGCTAACCCACAGATGTGGGTGTCGGTGAGCAATAGTAAATTATTGTTGGTTGAAGCCACTGAATTTTGGGGTGTTTGTTAGGCAGCATTACTGTAGCAACAGCTGACTGATCAAGATTTTCTGCATATTATTATTCAAGATGGACCCTGCTATGTGTTGATGGTCTGACAAAGTCCAGAATAAGATGTGCCTTTTTATAATTATAGGACAACATCCATCAACAGATGAATGGATAAAGAAGATGTGGTGTGTGTGTGTATACATATATATATATATATACACACACACACATATATATATGTGTACACACACACACACACAATGGAATACTACTCAGCCATAAAAAAGAATGAAATAATGCCACTTGCAGAAACATGGATGGACCTAGAGATGATCATACTAAGTGAAGCAAGTCAAACAAAGACAAATATCATATGATATCACTTATGTATGGAATCTAAAATATAGAAAAGAATTTATTGACAAAACAGAAACAGACTCACAGACATAGAAAACAAACTTTCGGTTACCAAAGGGGAGAGGGATAAATTAAGAGTTTGGGATTAGCAGGCACAAACTACTATGTGTAAAAGAGATGGGGGACAAGGTCCTGCTGTGTGGCGCAGGGAGCTATGTTCAATACCTTGTAATAATCTGTGGTGGAGGAGAATGTGAAAGAATATATTTAGATAAAATTGCCTACCATGTGCTTCCGCTTATGACCACTTCCCAGTAATGCCGGCCACTGTCAATGAACACGTTTCCAGCTACGCCATAGCTGCCCTGGCTGGTGAAGCGTTCAGGCGTGTGGCTCTTTTTGGATGATGACTCATCACGTTCTACCGTCAAGTTATCGTGGGACACCTTTAGCTTGCGATGTGCAGATTTGGGGTCCAGTTTAAATGGTTGGCCTGGAAACGGTTACAAAACAGAAAGCAGAAGATGAAAAGAACTGTTGATTTTAACATGAGCGAGAACGTATTTTCAGAATCAGCTTTAAAAAGTACAGGAAAATAGTAAGAACAAGCATGTCCCTGCCATCATGAGCTCGCAGTCGGTCAGTTCTAAGATGCGGACGCAGGGGTGCTACGCTCACAATTCGACAACGGCATGGGCGAGGATCAACCAGAACATGTGGTATAAGCTATCCTCGGGGAATCCCAGCTGTACCCCAGCGGCACAGGTACATACTGGCTGAACAGCATGCGGGAAGGGAGGAGAAAATGAAGGCTTCGTTTTCAACCATTCCCATGTTCAATCAGCTTAAAATGGGTTCATGCTCAACAGACTACAGACCAGAAACCAAACAAATCAAGACTGCAGGTTTTCATGTATAGAATATTCTAAAGGCTTATATTATTTTGAGATTGTTCCAAATTAAGCATTACTCTCATGAGCTTCGAATGACTATAAAGTTGTCTATTTTTCAGCCCACAAGATCAGGCAAACAATGTGATGGTGACAGACACCTGGGTTTTGCCTCGTGAGTTCATTTGTCTATATAAGAAGGTCCTCTCTCTTTCACATTTGTGTTTTGAAAATCGAACCATTATAAAATCTTGGGAGAATCGCACCTGAACATCTTGTTGTTAACTGTTACTTCTTTGAGAATTCACCACTGGTGTGGAGGCCACCCTGTCATTCAACACGACGTCGGTACAAGGCACTTAAAGGCAGGAAGTGAGTTACAACGTGATGCAAACACCATGATGTTCAAACTCCACAGCCACTGGTGCAGCTGGGAGGCTGCTTCCGTGCAGTGCACGGGTCTCAGACAATCACAGGAAAAAGTCTGGTTAAATCTGACTGTGGCAATACACGATGGCTGAGAAACTGAGGCAGCGAGCCTGGAGCAGTGTGTGTGACATCACATGCAGGTAGGCCAAAGGATTTCTAGTCGCTGCTTGGATACAGACATGACACCAGCACTTCTAAAATCCTTTCTTTTAGGTCGGGGACCAGCATACTTTTTCTACAAGAGGCCAGATAGGAAATATTTTCAGCTATGTTGGCCCTGTGGTTTCTTCTGGGGCTATTTAACACTACTGAGACATAGGTAAACAGATGGGCGTGGCTCTGTGCCAGTAAAAGTTTATTTACAAAAACAGGCAGCTGAATCTGGCCCACGGGCTGTAGTTTGCTGACCCATTTTAGATTTCTGTTCATATCAAAGAAAAGCTTAAAGGGGAGCTGAGAAAATCCTCAAGTGCTCAGCAGGCAGTGGGTATTCTCAAAGGCTGTAAGATCGGCTGGATTCCATGTGTAGTTTAAACTTTGGCTTGGCTTGTTAAAAAAAAAAAAAAATTGTCCTCAGGAATGATCACACCAGCAACTATTAGGGATAAAGTATGAACTAAGACAAGAAGAATCTGAAGATAGTTTGGCTTGCTTAAAAGGTGTGATAAACCATAATGGAAAAGGACATGAAAAAGAATGTGTATATAACTGAATCACTTTGCTGTACAGCAGAAATTAACACAACATTGTAAATCAACTATACTTCAATACAATTGGAAAAAAAGAAAAAAAAAAAGGTGGAAGATACAACGTGCGTAAAAATAACTGGACCCTAATGGGCGGATTAGGAAGGCATTCCCTAAAGGCGCGCGCCCATCATTGAAAATGAAGGCTGTGTTCTGCTTGCCCTTCTTCCAGGGAGGAAGATCAGAACGTTACAGCCATTGAAAAGACTGGCCTTATAACGGTGAGCTACATCGTGTTGGCTTCAGCTCCCAGCCTCACCCGCACATGCATGGAGCAGGGTCATGCCACCTGATGTCAGGCCCAACCCCCTGCCTTCTCGGAACAAATTCCACTTGCGCCTCGGATGTGTTTCTCAAGGAAACTATGACCTACTCTGTCTAGGTTCAAGGCTTTTGCTTCGATGAGGACAAATTAGCGCAGGGAACAAATTAATCATTGACTTGGCTAAAGAATTCAATGCACTGTAGGACTTGTACACCTAAGAGTTTGGCAAACTATAGCCCGCAGGCCAGATTCAGCCCACTGCCTGTGTCTGTCAATAAAGTTTTGATGAAGCGTGGCCATGCCGTGCTTTTTGCACGACAGAGTTGAATACCTGTGACCAAGACCATCTGACCTGCACAGCCCCAAACAGTTACTATTTGGCACATTACAGAAAAAGTTTACCAACCTCTTGTACATAACTTAATAACATCTGGTCAATGATTGCCTGTCTAGACGTAGAAGATGACATTACCTGTCTATATGAAATGAATACATTATCTTTGGTAAAACCGGTGAAGCACAAACAAGATGTCTCTTAGATCTACTCTATAGAATTAACCTCAGTGTATGTATATATTCATTTGTTTTCTTAGTTACTCTCTGAGGACGTTTTTCTTCTTTACCAGCAGCCACATGGAGAGGAGAAATTAGCTTATGTTTAAGAGTATGTATCTTAAACACACATACCTGGAATAAAGTTACTTGACTACTGAAATCAAGGATTTGGGTTAAATGAGGGTTCCTCTTAAAAAGTAGTTCCTGTTGACAGGCTGGCAACCCTAGAACGTGCTGTGATATTGACACACTCCAAGTGACTGTCTCTTGGGAGGTCTTATGCAAAGGAGTACCATAGTATACAGCATAACATTTCTAGATCAAAAAGATGTAAAGAAAGATGAGCACAAAATAAAACCCAGGTGGGCAGAGAGGGGGAGATGACAGTGTTACAGGACGCACGTACCGCCTGGCTCGCCCTGTGTCGTAGGGGCCATCCTGAGGACTGGGGGGCGTTTCCCGTCATCCCTGGCCTCTAACCACTAGACACCAGTAACACCCATCCCAGCTGTGACAACCAAAAATGACCCCAGACGTGGCTCAGTGTTCCTCGGGGGACCAGAATCACCTCTGACTGAGAACCCCAGACCTGGACAGCTATCTGGGGTAAGAGAATTCCTGAAGAAAGACTTAGTAATTTGCTATTCTGCTATGGAAAAGAATACTATCTGCCAGTTCCAGCGCCCCGACTCTGTGTCTGTCAGGCTTGGAACCGAGAGGAATCTGATGCAAAACCCACGATTGCACACTGGCTCTTTGCTTGCTTTCTGAGGCTGTCAGCGATACCCGAGACAGAGAAGAGGAAAAGAAGGGGCGCTAGAGGCAGCTGAAAGGAGAGCAGATGAGAGACGACAGCTCTGCTGAGCTGGCGGCACGTACTGTTCGTCTTCAGCTTCCCAGGCTCACTGCTGCGGCTGCCCGCCTGGTTGATGGCCTTGACGATGAAGATGTACTTGGTGCCGCTCTGCAGACCGTGGACGGTGTAGTGGTTCTGCTTGATGTTGGGCACGATCATCCAGCTATCGGCCGAGTTACACAGACCTGCAAAGCCAAGCACACGTGATGGGTTCTTTGGTGCCAGCATGGGGTAGATCTGCATAATGTTAAGGTCGCAGGATTTTCGGTTCTTTGAACCGGAAGTGGAGAGCTTTGTCACTTCTCAGGGAGACCACCAATCAACTCGAGTGCCCAGTGTCCTGCCTATAACTAGGATGGCAACCTGTATTTATTATTATATATTCGGGCTGTGTGCTCGAAGTGGAAGCACCAACTAAGATGATTATATTGCAAACCCTGTTCAGTGTGGCTAGGAGCAGCAAGGATGGTTCTGTCCAGGATCTTAAGCACCGTCTACGGGCATGATGTGTTACTAGGTGCCGTGGGATGAAAAGCAAGCAAGTAACCACGGATCCCTCCCCCAGTTCTCATTATGATGAGCATTCAGTTTTTGATCTCATCAATTTTGAGACTCACAGAAGGTGAGGAGAGGCCCGGGTCACGTATGAGAAATTGCCTTCACTAACGTCGATGTAGTAGGTCGCATTTTTTGCCTCTCATCCTTCACCCTGCCCTGGATCCATGTCTAGGTGACTTTGCAGTTGCTCCTTCTAAAGACATGGGGTATATTCTCTTATCTCGTAGCTTTGGATTTGGCCATGTGACCTGCTTTGGCCACTACAATGAGGCTGAAATGATAACGTGCCAGTGGCAAGAGGAGGCATTACAAGGCCTTGAGGGTTTGTTGCCCCCTCGTGCCACTGCCATAGGGACGGCCATAGGGAGAACGTTCCCGATAGTCTCCTCCTCTCACCGACTGCCCAGCCGATTCGGGAGTGAGACCAGCAGAGACTGGCCAGCACCAGCGCAACTTCTGACAGGGGACCTAAGAGAATGCTCACTGGGGTTGTGTGTGACCCAGTACTCTCCTGGTCGTACTTCAGGTGATTCAGGACATGTGTCCCTCAGAGAACCCTGGAGTGGCAGCACCTGAGGGCAGCTCAGGGCCCAGGGCAACTCTGAGAAAAGCATCAACAGGGATTGGGACCAGCTGCACCCCTAGCATGGCTGGTTCCAGAGAAGAGCAGAGTTGCTCTTCTGGCGGCATGCTGCGGGATGTGGTTTGAGAAGCAGCCTGCAGATTTAGGAGGCTTTGGAAGAACATGTAGGAAAGAGGAAGCCGTCTTGTTTTTCAGCTGGCTGATGCTGAAAACATTTCTTTGGTCCTGGGCCCGACTCTCCTCTCCGCCCATCAATCTCCACGCTAATCGAACCTTTTCCCAGCCCCCTGGTGACTGGGCTGTCATGGCGTTTCCTGACTCTGGTGAATTTCCTTCATCGATTCTCGGTAGAGGGCTGGGCCCCTCCACTTCCTGAGGGGCGCTCAACTTGCCTCCCCTCCTTTCCCTTTCAGGGGATTTGCAAGTCAAAGGTTAGTTCTTTTGATCTTGAGGCAACTTACACCTTAACCATACGCCCAAGAAGCAGTCCCTTCATCTTTCTTTGGTCTTACCTCTTTGAGACTCTAATAAAACATTTCTGTAGAAGGAAGCTCACAAACGCATATCCCTACTAACCCACAAATATCTGCATAGCATTTCAAGATGTTCACGGCCCCATGACAGCTGTCTCTGAATCCTACTAAATACCGTCTCCGACTTTTTAGTTCAACATTGTTCATGGTAGTCTCACAGTTGAGACGAACGTGAAAATATTTTGTTAATTGTGAAAATTCACTTCCTACGACTTGTATCTTGGGTGCACAGTATTTGCAGGTGCACTTCAGTGAGTCTTAAAATAAGCAAACATGTATATAGTCATATACATGAAAAATCCTGTGAATTTTCTCTCACCTCTTTTCACTTCCATCTGTAAACATTTAAACCAGGAGGACTGCAAGACTTGACAGAGCCACCATAAAGCAAGGAAATGATGTGAGGCTCACAGAAGGGGTTGAGTGTGGTGTGCTTGTTTTTGGAGACATAATAGAGCAACTAAGGCACCATCCCCCCACCCCCAATTTCCCCCTATTTCTCCGACCAGTTCTCACTTGTATTAGACCCAGGTGAACATCCACAAATAGCTTAGTAACATGGGACTCTCCCAATTACATATCTATTTTGATACTTTCTCACCTTCCCTTTTCCTTGAACACAGCAGTGACAAACTCAATGCTTCCAGATAGTGCCACAACCAAATAGTAGATTTTGATCCACCCAAAATTGGATCTCAGCTCTGGGCCCCAAGAAGCCTGTAACTCACTTTATTATTATTTTTTGAATTTTATTTATTTATTTTTATACTGCAGGTTCTTATTAGTTATCTATTTCATACGTATTAGTGTATCCATGTCAATCCCAATTTCCCGATTCATCCCACCCCCACCTCCTGCGCTTTCCCCC
Organism: Balaenoptera ricei; assembly: GCF_028023285.1. Lineage (NCBI taxonomy): Eukaryota > Metazoa > Chordata > Mammalia > Artiodactyla > Balaenopteridae > Balaenoptera > Balaenoptera ricei. The sequence goes on from NC_082660.1 coordinate 8,138,397, forward strand.
CTTGGTGTCCATACGTTTGTTCTCTACATCTGTGTCTCTATTTCTGCCCTGCAAACCAGTTCACCTGTACCATTTTTCTAGATGCCACATGTTAGCGTTAATATGATATTTTTCTCTTTCTGACTTACTTCACTCTGTATGACAGTCTCTAGGTCCATCCACGTCTCTGTAAATGACTCAATTTCGTTTCTTTTTATGGCTGAGTAATATTCCATTGTATATATGTACCACATCTTCTTTATCCATTCGTCTGTCGATGGGCATTTAGGTTGCTTCCATGTCCTGGCTATTGTAAATAGTGCTGCAGTGAACACTGGGGTGCATGTGTCTTTTTGAATTATGGTTTTCTCTGGGTATATGCCCAGTAGTGGGATTGCTGGGTCATATGGTAATTCTATTTTTAGTTTTCTAAGGAACCTCCATACTGTTCTTCAAAGTGGCTGTATCAATTTACATTCCCACCAACAGTGCAAGAGGGTTCCCTTTTCGCCACACCCTCTCCAGCATTTGTTGTTTGTAGATTTTCTGATGATGCCCATTCTAACTGGTGTGAGGTGTGATACCTCATTGTAGTTTTGATTTGCACTTCTTCAATAATTAGTGATGTTGAGCTGCTTTTCATTTGCCTCCTGGCCATCTGTATGTTCTTTGGAGAATAAGGTCCGTTTAGGTCTTCTGCCCATTTTTGGATTGGGTTGTTTGTTTTTTTTTTGACACTGAGCTGCATGAGCTGTTTATATACTTTGGAGATTAATCCTTTGTCCGTTGATTCGTTTGCAAATATTGTCTCCCATTCTGAGGGTTGTCTTTTTGTCTTGTTTATAGTTTCCTTTGCTGTGCAAAAGCTTTTAAGTTTCAGTAGGTCCCATTTGTTTGTTTTTGGTTTTATTTCCATTACTCTAGGAGGTGGGTCAAAAAAGATCTTGCTGTGATTTATGTCAGAGTGTTCTGCCTATGCTTTCCTCTAAGAGTTTTATTGTATCTGGTCTTATATTTAGGTCTTGAATCATTTTTGAGTTTACTTTGTGTATGGTGTTAGGGAGTGTTCTAATTTCATTCTTATACATGTAGCTGTCCAGTTTTCCCAGCACCACTTATTGAAGAGACTGTCTTTTCTACATTGTATATTCTTGCCTCCTTTATCAAAGATAAGGTGACCATATGTGTGTGGGTTTATCTCTGGGCTTTCTATCCTGTTGCATTGATCTATATTTCTGTTTTTGTGCCAGTATCATACTGTCTTGATTACTATAGCTCTGTAGTATAGTCTGAAGTCAGGGAGCCTGATTGTTCAAGCTCCGTTTTTTCCCCCTCAAAATTGCTTTGGCTATTTGGAGTCTTTGGTGTCTCCACACAAATTTTAAGATTTTTTTGTTCTAGTTCTGTTAAAAAAAAAAATGCCATTGGTAATAGGGATTTCACTGAATCTGTAGATTGCTTTGGGAAGTATAGTCATTTTCACAGTATTGATTCTTCCAATCCAAGAGCAGACGGTATCTCTCTCCATCTGTTTGTGTCATCTTTGATTTCTTTCATCAGTGTTTTCTGAGTACAGGTCTTTTACCTCCTTTGGTAGGTTTCTTCCTAGGTATTTAATTATTTTTGTTGCAGTGGTGAATGGGATTGTTTCCTTAATTTCTCTTTCTGATCTTTTGTTGTTGGTGTATAGGAATGCCAGAGATGTCTGTGCATTAATTTTGTATCCTGCAACCATACAAAATTCATTCATTAGTTCTAGTAGTTTTCTGGTGGCATCTTTAGGATTGTCTATGTATAGTAACATGTCACCTGCAAACAGTGACAGTTTTACTTCTTCTTTTCTGATTTGGATTCCTTTTATTTCTTTTTTCCCTCTGATTGCTATGGCTAAAACTTCCAAAACTATGTTGAATAATAGTGGTGAGAGTGGACAGACTTGTCTTGTTCTCTTTGATTTCTTCAGTGATCTCTTGGTTATTTAGTAATGTAGTGTTTAGCCTCCATGTGTTTGTGGTTTTTATGTTTTTTTGCCTGTAATTTATTTCTAATCTCATAGTGTTGTGGTTGGAAAAGATGCTTGATATGATTTCAATTTTCTTAAATTTACTGAGGCTTGATTTGTGACCCAAGATGTGATCTGTCCTGGAGAATGTTCCATGTGCACTTGAGAAGAACGTGTAATCTGCTACTTTGGGTGAAATGTTCTAAAAATATCAATTAAATCTATCTGGTCTATTGTGTCATTTAGAGCTTGTGTTTCCTTGTTAATTTTCTGTCTCCATGATCTGTCCATTGGTGTAAATGAGGTGTTAAAGCCCCCCACTATTATTGTGTTACTGTTGATTTCCTCTTTTACAGCTGTTAGCATTTGCCTTCTGTATTGAGGTGCTCCTATGTTGGGTGCGTATATATTTATAATTGTTATATCTTCTTCTTGGATTGATCCCTTGATCATTATGTAGTGTCCTTCCTTGTCTCTTGTAACATTCTTTATTTTAAAGTCTATTTTATGTGATATGAGAATTGCTGCTCCAGCTTTTTTTTGATTTCCATTTGCATGGAATATCTTTTTCCATCCCCTCACTTTCTGTATGTGTTCCTAGGTCTGAAGTGGGTCTCTTGTAGGCAGCATATATATAAATATGGGTCTTGTTTTTGTATCCATTCAGTGAGCCTCTGTGTTTTGGCTGGAGCATTTAATCCATTCACATTTAAGGTAATTACCAACATGTATGTTCCTATTACCATTTTCTTAATTGTTTTTGTGTTTGTTTTTGTAGGTCCTTTTCTTCTCTTGTGTTTCCCACTTAGAGAAGTTCCTTTAGCATTTGTTGTAGAGCTGGTTTGGTGGAGCTGAATTCTCTTAGCTTTTGCTTGTCTGTAAAGCATTTGATTTCTCCATTGAATCTGAATGAGATCCTTGCCAGGTGTAGAGTAATCTTGGTTCTAAGTTCTTCCCTTTCATCACTTAAAACATGGTGTGCCACTCCTTTCTGGCTTGTAGAGTTTCTGCTGAGAAATCAGCTGTTAACCTTATGGGAGTTCCCTTGTATGTTGTTTGTCGTTTTTTCCCTTGTTGCTTTTAATAATTTTTCTTTGTCTTTAATTCATGTCAATTTGATTACTGTGTGTCTTGGCGTGTTTCTCCTTGGGTTTATCCTGCCTGGGACTCTCTGTGCTTCCTGGACTTGGGTGGCTATTTCCTTTCCCATGTTAGGGAAGTTTTTTGACTATAATCTCTTCAAGTATTTTCTCTGGTCCTTTCTCTTCTCCTTCTGGGACCCCTATAATGCGAATGTTGGTGCGTGTAATGTTGTCCCAGAGGTCTCTTAGGCAGTCTTCATTTCTTTTCATTCCTTTTTCTTTATTCTGTTCTGTGGCAGTGATTTCCACCATTCTGTCCAGGTCACTTATCTGTTCTTCTGCCTCAGTTATTCTGCTATTGATTCCTTCTAGTATAGTTTTCATTTCAGTTATTGTTCATCTCTGTTTGTTCTTTAATTCTTCTAGGTCTTTGTTAAATATTTCTTGCATCATCATGATCTTTGCCTCTGTTCTTTTTCTGGAAGGTTGCCTATCTCCACTTCATTTAGTTGTTTTTCTGGGGTTTTATCTTGTTCCTTCCTCTGGCACACAGTCCTCTGCCTTTTCATTTTGTCTGTCTTTCTGTGAATGTGGTTTTCCTTCCACAGGCTGCAGGATTGTAGTTCTTCTTGCGTCTGCTGTCTGCCCTCTGGTGGAGGAGGCTATCTAAGAGGCTTGTGCAAGCTTCCTGATGGGAGGGACTGGTGGTGGGTAGAGCTGGGTGTTGCTGCGGTGGGCAGAGAGCAGTAAAACTTTAATCCACTTGTCTGCTGATGCGTGGGGCTGAGTTCACTCCCTGTTCACTGTTTGGTCTGAGGTGACCCAGCACTGGAGGCCACAGGCTCTTTGGTGGGGCTAATGGTGGACTCCGGGAGGGCTCATGCCAAGGAACACTTCCCAGAACTTCTGCTGCCAGGGTCCCTGTCCCTGCAGTGAGCCACAGCCACCCCCTGCCTCTGCAGGAGACCCTCCAACACCAGCAGGTAGGTCTGCTTCAGTCTCCTATGGGGTCACTGCTCCCTCCTCCTGGGTCTGGATGTGCACACTACCCTGTGTGTGCCCTCCAAGAGTGGAGTCTCTGTTTCCCCCAGTCCTGCAATCAAATCCAGCTAGCCTTCAAAGTCTGATTCTCTGGGGATTCCTCCTCCCGTTGCCAGACCCCCAGGTTGGGAAACCTGATGTGGGGCTCAGAACCTTCACTCCAGGGGGTGGAGTTCTGTGGTATAACTGTTCTCCAGTCTGTGAGCCACCCACCCAGTGGTTATGGGATTTGATTTTATTGTGATTGCGCCCCTCCTACCGTCTCATTGTGGCTTCTCCTTTGTCTTTGGATGTGGGGTATCCTTTTTGGTGAGTTCCAGTGTCTTCCTGTTGATGACTGTCCAGCAGTTAGTTGTGATTCAGGTGCTCTCGCAAGAGGGAGTGAGAGCATGTCCTTCTACTCTGCCATCTTCTCACCAAATCCAAATGTTTTTAAAACAAGCTTGGTGTGTGTGTATGGATGGAGTGGGTGGGATATATATGTTGTCAAGCAAGTCTTAACTCCAGACTTAATTTTTTTCCAATTTCTGTTTTCCCCCTTGCTTTAGCCAATATTCATTTTCCATCCCTTAATGATCCCTCAGAATTATTTCACAACTTCCCAGTTACTTTCAAACTCAATGCACATTGCACCTGTTCCCCTTTCCCCAGCATAGGCTTGACCTGTGCTTTGGGGAGCTATGGTGGGCCAGACGGTTTTCCACTCTTCTGCTCTTTGTCCCACTCTAAGCACTCGAAATCGAGACAAGTGGCCTTGTCTGTCTCTCGGACATCTTTTTCTTCTCCCACTTCTAAGCTGTAGATTCTCCACTCACTGCAGTGGCCTTCTTCTTTGACTCAGGGTTTCTCTGCTACCTCATGCCAACTTTAGGATCCCCTCTGGCATTGACTTTCTCTGTGCAGTATGGTGTGCTCACTCCTGTGCTGAATCCTCTCATCTACAGCCTCATTAAAATTGGTCTGAGCATGGTTTTTCTTACCCTCCTTGTCACTGACCTCCCCCAAGTGAAGCCTCTTCTTAATTGCCTGGTGGTCCAGTGGTTAAGACTCTGTGCTACTGCAGGGGGCGCAGGTTCGATCCCTGGTCAGGGAACTTTTACTCCCAGCGGCACCTCCCTGGGCAGATCCTGAGCAAACCCAGGTCCTGTCAGCATGGACACAGCCCCAGGTTCTCCTGAAGCCCAAATCCCAGCGAGTACTATGGGGACTGAACTCTTGTTGCACGGAAGCTACCCCTCCTAGTCCCAAAGCAGAAGCCCTGGCAGTGCTTGTAACTCACTTTAGATATTTAATAAGAGCGTCACAATAGTAATAAAACAACAGCCACAGAAAACAAACTTACAGTTACCAAAGGGGAAGGGAGGGAAGGGACAAATTAGGAGTTTGGGATTAACGTATGTACACTACTCTATATAAAACAGATAATCAACAAGCTCCTACTATATAGCACAGGGAACTCTACTCAATAGTCTGTGATAAGCCTATAAGGGAAAAGAATCTGAAAAAAAATATATATGTATAACTGAATCACTGTGCTGTGTACACCTGAAACTAACACAACATTGTAAATCAACTATACTCCAATAAAAAATTAATTAAAAAACAGAACAAAATGATGAGCTTTTCCATTGCCTAGGACAATCCACTCATATTCCTAGACCTTTGTCAACAGCAGTCCGGCACAAATGCAAACAATAACAGCAGTCCGCAGAATCAAATGAGAATCCTATCAATGTCACTGTGTTTACACTGTTCCTATTTAATTGCATATGTTACAGCGAAATGAGTATTGTGGTCAAAGAAAGCAAATGTAAAAATGTTTCAATAAACTTTACATCACTGTACAACCCCAAAGCTGGGTTTAATGTGGTGGCGGAATGCTTTCAGCAACATCATAAAGCAGATGTCTGAAATTGCTGCACACTGCAACTTGGCTTACAATCCAAAGTCTTAACCCAACAAAAAAAGATTTAATGTTTCAGAAAACTTTTCCAAACCAAAAAAGGGACCCTGACCATCCTGATTAGTTTGTGAACAGGTCACTAATTGTTTTACTTGAATATTAAAAGAACAAAATGTTTATGTAGTAGTAAAATTTGATTGGATAAGTAAGTTTACCCTGGGACAATCTGCTTTGATGAATGCTAACTATTTAGGCTTACCTTTATATTATTACTATGGCCAAGGTCATAACTGAGAGGTTGATTACAGATGCCAAGAAAGCAACATCGACCGTTCTCTTTTGGGGGCTGCAGTTGGTGGGATGCCTCGGAGTACACCATTACTGCATTGCTAGTGTTGGTCTAGTGCCAGCACCACTTAACTTCTTGCATATGGTGCCAAGCGCCAGACTTCTCTGCCTTGATACCCCACTGTGTTGAGACCGTTGACCAGGTTTTATTCATCACTTTATGAAACAAACATCCATATAACTGTCCTGACTGAAACTTCTACTTTTCTCTAAATTCGTTTCCAATCATCTTTGAGGGGATGCCAACATTCACCTTCTCCAATTCAGCTTGAAGTATTAAAGCAACAATGGAACTTGGAAGATGATTAGTTCATAATACAATAATTGAGTTTTGTGATTTTGTACTTTTTTTCTCTCATTCACAATGGGTCAGAAGCATCTCCCTACATAATGCTGCTCCTTACAAGATCCTAATTACGTTTGGGACTTCAGAGCCTTGTACAGTAACTGCCTGTCATCTTACAGTAAAACATCATTATGTATAAAACATTATGCAACACGGACACCCTTCAGAGAGGCTGCACACCAGCTTCGTTTCTTTGAACAGATTGGACATAAGTGAACATTCTTTTCCTTCTTCTCAATACAAATAGTATATGTTTAATAACTTTCATGAATGTTTTCAAAATGACTAAAATAAATTAAATACAGATAACTACTTTGCCATGAAGGCTTGAAGACACGGATCTTTTGACTTTTGCCAATAATAAAAATAATAGGCTGCTGGGAGAAGGCTCCAATTGAAGATTTTCAATGATGCATTAAAAGTAGTTTTGGAAAAAACTGTAAAATTGAATACATATCTATCTATTTCTCAATAAGCAATTCGTTAACATCTGTAGTCATAAGCCTGTTCATAAAAATGAAAAATAAAAAATTAACTGTCATTAATTTTGCATTTGAGTGTATGAATTTGATTAGAGATAGTCTTTTTATAAGATTAAAAAGCTCCATAGATAGATAGTATCTAAGTTCTCCTTCACTGAAGTCACTTGAGGGCAATTAACTAGAATTTATTATAACAAGTGAAGGAACTGTGACCTAGGGACAGTAAAAGACTGCCCAGTGGCACAAGGAGCTACAGCCAGCTTTGGAGTATCTTTCTCCTTCTTTCCAGTAGAGTTTGTACTCTTAGATCTTATCATTCAATAGAACATCTGCAAAGGATAGTCCTTTCAAATGGGAGGATAGAAGAACAAACAACATGCAAGGAAGACCTTTCACACGAAGACTGTGTAAAATGCCATCATGTAGATAATCCTGGCAAATTGCACGATTGACCTTTATCATATGACAAAAAATATAATGACGGGTGAGTCTAGGCTATATTTTTGTAGGAACAGTAACTTTGAATAGCTAAGTGCTAAGTGCTAACACTGGCAAACACAGGGCTAAGAACTTTACTTTTAGTATCTCAGCCACGTGAAGTTAAAACATTACCTCTTCTTACAGATGAAGAAACAGAGGATGTTCAATAATTTGCCCCAAATTATAGAGCTAGTGAGGTCCAAAGCTGAGATTCAAATCCAGATCTCCCTCAATCACTACAACTATGCATAGTAGTTAAGAAAAAAATTATCTCTGGCCAAAAAGCACATGAAAAGATGCTCAACCTCACTAATTATTAGAGTAATGCAAATCAAAACTACAAAGAGGTACCACCTCACACTGATCAGAATAGCCATCATCAAAAAATCTACAAATAACAAGTGCTGGAGAGGGTGTGGAGAAAAGGGAACCCTCCTACACTGTTGGTGGGAATGTAAATTGGTACAGCCACTTTGGAGAACAGTATGGAGGTTCCTTAAAAAACTAAAAATAGAACTATCATATGACCCAGCAATCCCACTCCTGGGCATAGATCAGGAGAAAATCATAACTTGAAAAAAAACATGCACCCCAAAGTTCACTGCAGCACTGTTTACAATAGCCTGGACGTGGAAGCAACCTAAATGTCCATCAACAGAGGAATGAATAAAGAAGATGTGGTACATATATACAATGGAATAGTACTCAACCATAAAAAAAGAATGAAATAATGCCATTTGCAGCAACATGGATGGACCTAGAGATTATCATACTAAGTGAAGTAAATCAAAGAGAAAGACAAGTACCATGTGATATCACTTCTATGTGGAATCTAAAAAAAATGATACAAATGAACTTACGTACAAAACAGAAACAGACTCACAGACTTCAAAAACAAACTTATGGTTACCAAAGGGGAGAGATCAGGAGAGGGATAGATTAGGAGTTTGGGATTAACATCTACACACTATTATATATACAACAGATAACCAACAAGGACCTACTGCACAGCACAGGGAACTCTAGTCACTAGTCTCTAAAAACCTATGAGAAAAGAATCTGTAAAGTAATGGATATATGTATCTGTATAACTGAATCACTTTGCGGTACACCTGAAACTAACACTGCATTGTAAATCGACTATACTCCAAGATAAAATAAAGATTAAATTACAAAAGAAAAAATAATCTGAGAATGTTTACATCTCAGTTACCTTTAATCTAAATTTATTCTTCCATTGTTGCAATTTGATCCTGTAGGCATTGGGACTTCACTATACTGCTTTAATGGACATTAAAGAGACAAACAAATGCTGATACTAACAAGCTGACTAGAGTACCCCAGTTAGATGAACAACTGCAGTTTCACTGGTTTCCATCTGTCCTGGGAGAACAGGCCTTTTCAGGATCTACGTTTTAAATAAGGCAGATCTTGCACTGTATAGCACAGAGCACTCTACTCAATATTCTGTAACAACCTATATGGGAAAAGAATCTGAAAAAGAATGGATATATGTATAACTGAATCACTTTGCTGTACACCTGAAACTAACACAACATTGTAGATCAACTATCCTCCAATATAAAAAAAAAATTAAAAATACTAGATAAACAAGGACCTACTGCATAGCACAGGGAACTATATTAATTATCTTGTAAGAACCTATAATGGAAAATAATCTGAAAAAATAACTGAAACTTTGCTGTACACCTGCATCTAACACAATATTGTAAATCAACTACACTTCAATAAAAAAATTATAAGAACAACAACAACAAAAGGCAGGTCTGTAATCTTCGTTAAGCCATGTGCATTTATTTTCTTGTGGCAACTGCTTTCTGGGAACAAATCCCCTTCTCTGGAATCACCCAACATAAAGCTCTAATTTCAGTAGTATTGTTGTTGTTGGATTTCTACAGGTGTGGCCTTTTCTCACCTATTCCGTTCATGTGTCTTATTTTGGTATTCTTTTCCATGCCAACAGCATGGAAGTCAAGTTAGTCAGTTTAGCTACCGGGGAAACCCTAAGTTTCAAGCAACAGGTATCTTCCTTTCATTTTGGGGATGGAGTGAAGCACTGGTATCGAGCTAAGGTTCTACAATAGATGGTCCTCTGGCTCCACTCCCTTCCTTCTTGCTGTATCCACGCATTTTGTTTGCTATGTAACCTTGCAGGCCTCTCATTCTGACTCCAGGCTCACTCGTGGGAATGGGTCTGGCCAATGGCATGTCAGCTAACATGACAAAGACAGAGGCTTGAAAAGCATGTGGGCAACTGGGCCCAGCCTTCTGCCTTCACCTCTGCAATCCCCTGGAGAACATGCTTGCGCTAGATTGCAGGAGAGAGCTGTCCAGCAGCTGACAGCTGCCCCAGTCGTCAGCCTGACCTGCGAGGGAGCCTGACCAAGATCAGCAGGTTAGCTGACCCCCAGCTGACTCCAGATGCACAAACAGGAAGAACTACACCTGTAAGGGTTTGAGTCCTGGTTCTATTTCTCTACCTTCATGTCTCACCGTCTCCCCGTCCTCACTCAACTCTCTAGCCAGGCTTAATTAGACGAGATCTCCCACTACACCCTGCCACCTTCTGTCTCTATAGGTTTGCTTAACATGGCTGTCTGGTATGCCTTTACTGTACTGATAGGTACCCACTCTCTTTCAAGACTTAGTGATCACTTGCCCCAAGACCTTTTGGTTGTACCACTTCTGCCCTCTCTATGCTTTCTACCTACTCGGGCAGCTTGCCAAAGCCGTTCTCAACGTTTCATGATTTTCCCTTTCACTCCAAAATTATACATTCTTAGAAGATTTTAAGAAAAGCTTCCAAGGCAGGCTGATTAAGGAGTGAAAGGTCAGAGGGGTCAGGAGGGGAAGCTGGGAAAAGGCGATATAGGGAGGGGGAGCCATTTGTTGGTATGAGTCACTTCTACTTTAGCCCCTTAGAAGTGTGGGTCTTTCTGCATCACTCTTTTAATTACTCCTAAATCAAATTTCTATTTTAAGCATCATGTGCCTCAGAATTACAAAAGCAAGGTTGATAGGGATTTATTCAAAACATTTCTTTGTTGAAAAGTGACTGCTATTCTATCCTATTCTACTTTGACATATTCTATTTTTATTTGCTAAAGAAGCTTTCAAACTTGCTCCCCTAAAAATACATTTCTTCTCGTCCTTTGCCATTTGCTTAATTCAATTTAAATAACTGTGGGGTGAGAGGGAGTGCTTCCTCTATTATCATCTCTCTGACCAGCTACTTTGCTGCTATTCAAGATCATCAAATTGTCTCCGATACTATCTCATGGGCCCCAGTGAGAGAGGGGTTTCTCTGTGTTTCAAATAAGGTCTAAAATTCTTCCTAGGTGGGGGCCAATTGTTAATATTTCAGATGATGGCCCTGCTCGCCTCTGAATGAGACCAGGTATTTGGTATTCTTTGGCTATTCATATTATTAAATCCTTTTAAAAAAATGTGAAACAGATTCCAGAGACAAGATGGCAGAGTAGAACTTGAGCTCACCTCCTCTCATGATAACACCCAAATCAAAACTGCTGAACAACTATTGACAAAAAAGACTAGGACCTACCAAAAAAGATATTCTACATCCAAAGACAGAAGAAGCCACAACAAGACAGTAGGAGGGGTGCTTCTGCGATATAATCAAATCCCATGCCCGCCAGATGGGTGACCCACAACATGGAAGGAAAATAATTATATTGCAGAGGTTCTCTTACAGAAGTAAGAGTTCTGAGCCCCACTTCAGGCTCCCCAGCCTGGGGGTCTAGCATCAGGAGGAGGAGCCCCCAGAGCATTTGGCATTGAAGGCCAGCGGGGCTTGAGTGCAGGAGCTCCACAGGACAGGTGGAAACAGAGACTCCACTCTTGGAGGGCGCACATAAGGTTTCCTGTGAACTGGGGCCCAGGGCAAAGCAGCAACTCCATAGGAGCCTGGGTCAGACCTACCTGTGGGTCTTGGAGGGTCTCCTAGGGAGTTGGGGGTTGGCTGGGGCTCACCGGAGGGGCAAGGGCCAGAGGCCCCAGGAAATATTTATCGGCGTGAGCTCTCCCGGAGATCACCATTTTGGCACCGAGACCTTGCCCCACCCCACTGCCTGGTTCCAGTGCTGGTACACCTCAGGCCAAACAATGAACAGGGTGGGAACACAGCCCCACCCATCAGCAGACAGTCTGCCTAATGTCTTCCTGAGCACAAAGTCTCCTCTAAATGCACCTCTTGACATGGCCCTGCCCACCAGAGGGACAAGACCCAGCTCCACCCACCAGGGGGCAGGCAACAGTCCCTCCCACCAGGAAGCCTGCACAAGCCTCTGGACCAATCTCACCCACCAGGGTGCAGACATCAGAAGAAAGAGGAACTACAAACGTGCAGCCTGAGAAACAGAGACCACAAACACAGACAGTTACACAAAATGAGACAGCAGAGAAATATATTCCAGACAAAGGAACAAGATAAAACCCCAGGAGAACTAAGTGAAGTGGAGATAGGTAATCTACCTGAAAAAGAATTCAGAGTAATGAATTAAAAAAGAAAAAGCAATGCAAACACAACACTAAAGACAGTCATCAAATCACAAGAGAAGCGAACAAAAGAGGAAGGGAAGAAAAAAGACCTACAAAAACAAATCCAAAACAATGAACAAGATGGCAATAAGAACATACATATTGATAATTACCTGAAATGTAAAAGGATGAAATACTCCAACCAAAAGACATAAACTGGCTGAATGGATACAAAAATAAATCCCGAATATATGCTGTCTACAAGAGACCCACTTCAGATCTAGAGACACATACAGACTGAAAGTGAGAAGACGGAAAAAGGTATTCTACGCAAATGGAAATCAAAAGAAAGCTAGAGTAGCAATACTCATGCCAGACAAAATAGACTTTAAAATCAAGACTGTTACAAGAGACAAAGAAAGACACTATATATATACAATGATCAAAGGATCAAGTCATGAAGAGGATAAAACAATTGTAAATGTAGATGCACCCAACAAAGGAGCACCTCAGTATACAAGGCAAATGCTAACAGCCATAAAAGGAGAAATCAACAGTAACACAATAATAGCGGGGGGCTTTAACACCCCACTTACATCAATGGACGGATCATCCAGACAGAAAATCAATAAGGAAACACAGGCCTTAAATGACACATTAGACCAGATGAAGTTAACTGATATTTATAGAATATTCCATTTGAAAGCAGCAGAATACACATTCTTCTCAAAGGCACATATAACATTCTCCAGGAGAGATCACAATGCTGAGCCACAAAGTGAGCCTCAGTAAATTTAAGAAAATTGAACTCATATCAAGCATCTTCTCCGACTACAAAGCTATTAGATTAGAAATCAACTACAAAAAAACCCCCAAACACTGTAAAAAACACAAACACGTGGAGGTGAAACAATATGCTACTAATCAACCAATGGATCACTGAAGAAATCAAAGAAGAAATGAAAAAATACCTAGAGACAAACGAAAACAAAAGCCTGATGATCCAAGACCTACGGGACGCAGCAAAAGCAATTTTAAGAGGGACGTTTATAGCAATATTATCTCACCTCAGGAAACAAGAAAAATCTCAAATAAACAACTTAACCTTATGCCTAAAGCAACTAGAGAAAGAAGAAGAGACAAAACCCAAAGTTAGTAGAAGGAAAGAAACCATAAAGATCAGAGCAGAAATAAATGAAATAGAGACAAAGAACACATCAACAAAATTGATAAACCTTTAGCCAGACTCATCAAGAAAAAAAGGGAGAAGGCTCTAATCCATAAAATTAGAAATGAAAAAGTTTTAGTTACAACAGGCACCACAGAAATACAAAGGATCATAAGAGACTACTACAAGCAACTCTATGCCAATAAAATGGACAATCTAGAAGAACTGGACAAATTCATAGAAAGGTACAGTCTCCCAAGACTGAACCAAGCAGAAATAGAAAATGTGAACAGACCAATCACAAGTACTGAAATTGAAAATGTGATGAAAAAACTCCCAACAAACAAAAGTCCAAGAGCAGATGGCTTCACAGGCGCATTCTATCAAGCATTTAGAGAAGAGCTAACACCTATCATTCTGAAACTATTCCAAAACAATTGCAGAGTAGGGAACACTCCCAAACTCATTCTACGAGGCCACCATCACCCTGATACCAAAACCAGGCAAAGATAGCACAAAAAAAGAAAATTACAGGCCAATATCACTGATGAATATAGATGTAAAATTCCTCAACATAATACTAGCAAACCAAACCCGACAATACAGTAAAAGGATCATATACCATGATCAAGTGGGATTCATCCCAGGGATGCAAGGATTCTTCAATATCCGCAAATCAACCAATGTGATACACCACATTAACAAATTGAAGAATAAAAACCATATGATCATCTCAATAGATGCAGAAAAAGCTTCTGACAAAATTCAACATTCATTTATGATAAAAACTCTCCAGAAAGTGGGCACAGAGCCTCAATATAATAAAGACCATATATGACAAACCCACAGCTAACATGATACTCAACAGTGAAAAGCTGAAAGCATTTCCTCTAATATCAGAAACAAGACAAGGATGCCCACTCCCACCACTTTTATTCAACATAGCTTTGGAAGTCCTAGCCACGGCAATCAGAGAAGAAAAAGAAATAAAAGGAATCCCAATTGGAAAAGAAGTAAAACTGCCACTGTTTACAGATGACATGATACTATACATAGAAAATCCTAAAGATGCTACCAGAAAACTACTCGAGCTCATCAATGAATTTGGTAAAGTTGCAGCTTACAGAATTAATACACAGAAATCTCTTGCATTTCTATATGTTAACGATGACAGATCAGAAAGAGAAATTAAGGAAACGATCCCATTTACCATCATATCAAAAAGAATAAAATTCCTAAGAATAAACCTACCCAAGGAGCCAAAATACCTGTACTCGAAAACTGTAAGATGCTGATGAAAGAAATTGAAGATGACACACACAGATGGCAAGGAATTGGAAAAATCAATATTGTTCTTGAATTAGAAGAATCAATATTGTCAAAATGAGTATACTACCTAAGGCAATCTACAGATTCAATGCAATCCCTATTAAATTACCAATGGCATTTTTCACAGAACTAGAACAAAAAATTTTAAAATTTGTATGGAAACACGAAAAACCCCGAATAGCCAAAGCAATCCTGAGAAAGGAAAACAGAGCTGGAGGAATCAGGCTCCTTGACTACAAAGCTACAGTCATCAAAACAGTATGGTACTGGCAGAGAAACAGAAATATAGATCAATGGGACAGGATAGAAAGTCCAGAAATAAACCCACGCACCTATGGTCAACTAATCTATGTCAAAGGAGGCAGGAATATATAATGGAGAAAAGACAGCCTCTTCAATAAGTGTTGCTGGGAAAACTGGACAGCTACATGTTAAAGAATGAAACAAGAACATTCTCTAACACCATACACAAAAATAAACTCAAAATGGATTAAAGACCTAAATGTAAGACCAGATACTATAAAACTCTTAGAGGAAAACATAGGCAGAACAATCTTTCCATAAATTGCAGCAATATCTTTTTGGATCCACCGCCTGGAGTAATGAAAATAAAAACAAAAATAAACAAATGGGACTTAATTAAACTTAAAAGCTTTTGCACAGCAAAGGAAACCATAAGCAAAACAAAAGGACAACCCACAAAATGGGAGAAAATATTTGCAAACAAAGCAACTGACAAAGGATTAATCTCCAAAATATACAAGCAGCTCATGCAGCTCAATATCAAAAAAACAACCCAGTGAACAAATGGGCAGAAGATCTAAAGAGACATTTCTCCAAAGAAGACATACAGATGGCCAAAAAGCACATGAAAAGATGCTCAACATCACTAATTATTAGAGAAATGCAAATCAAAACTACCATGAGGTATCAGCTCACACGGCTCAGAATGGCCATCATTACAAAGTCTACAAACCATAAATGCTGGAGAGGGTGTGGAGAGAAGAGAACCCTCCTATGCTGTTGGTGGGAACGTAAATTGGTACAACCATTATGGAGAACAGTATGGAGGTTCCTGAAAAGAACTAAAAATAGAACTATACCATATGATCCAGCAATCCCACTCCTGGGCATATATCCAGAGAAAACCATAATTTGAAAAGATACATGCACCCCAGTGTTCACAGCAGCACTATTTACAATAGCCAAGGCGTGGAAGCAACCTAAATGTCCATCGACAGAGGAGTGAATAATGAAGATTTGGTACATATACACAATGGAATAGTACTCAGCCATAAAAAAGAATGAAATAATGCCATTTGCAGCAACATGGATGGACCTCGAGATGATCATACTAAGCAAAGTAAGTCAGAAAGAGAAAGACAAATACCATGTGATATCACTTATATGTAGAATCTAAAATATGGCACAAATGAACTTCTCTAAGAATCAGAAACAGACTCACATAGAGAACAGACTTGTGGTTGCCAAGTGGGGGTGGGGGTGGGGGCAGGGTAGGGATGGAGTGGGAGTTTGGGATTAGCAGATGCAAACTAGTACATACAGAATGGATAAACAACAAGGTCCTATTGTATAGCACAGGGGACTGTATTCACTATCCTGTAATAATCAGTCATAAAAAAGAACGAAATAATGCCATTTGCAGCAGCATGGATGGACCTAGAGATTATCATACTAAGTAAAGTAAGAAAGAGAAAGACAAGTACCATGTGATATCACTTCCATGTGGAATCTAAAAAAATGATACAAATGAACTTGTGTACAAAACAGAAACAGACTCACAGACTTCAAAAACAAACTTAGGGTTACCAAAGGGGAGAGGTCGCGGGAGGGATAGATTAGGAGTTTGGGATTCACATCTACACACTACTATATATACAACAGATAACCAACAAGGACCTACTGTACAGCACAGGGAACTCTACTCACTATTCTCTAATAACCTATATGAGAAAAGAATCTGTAAAGTAATGGATATATGTATCTGTATAACTGAATCACTTTGCTGTACACCTGACACTAACACAACACTGTAAATCAACTGTAATATAAAATAAAAATTAAAATAAAAAATAAAGTGACATAGACCCAAAGTCAGTAACAAAAAAAATTCTGAAATAACCCTCAGAAAAGAAAAGAAAAGAAAACTAAATGTATGATATAATGACTAAACCATATAACTCCCACCCAGAAAGTGCTGTTAACCCCATGATCTCCCCATGTTTTTCCAATGGTGCTACTCCCCTCCCATCCAAGAGGTAACCATCATCCTGACTTTTATTTATAGTTTTTACACCTATGTATACATCTCTAAACACAAGAGCTTTTTATCTTTAACTTATGTATGTACAAATAGACTCATAGTGCATTCATCCTTTGGTTTCCTGATTCCTTTAACAATATGTTTGTAAGATTCATCCATGTGGTTTGCTAGAGATCAATAATTTTCAACGCTATTTGGCCTGTTATTTTTCCTAGCACAGTACGAGTGAGTGCTACCATCTTTTTGGTTAGGAAAGACAAGCCAATAAATATTGTGTACTCTTTCCGTCCTTGTCTTCCCTTGATATTTAAATTCGGAAATGCAATTGATCTGAAAACAGTCACCAAACAGAGAAGTCAATAGGGTGTGCGATACTCACTCACAACATTGGCTTGTCCGGTGAATATGGTGTACTGGAGCTCGTAGGAAACCACACTGAACTCGTCATCGGAGGTCCAGTGAACGGTGATGGTGTCATAGGAAGCCGTGCAGAGCTCTTCTCTAATTGTGGGAGGGTTGGGAGCTGTGGGGAGCAAGATGGTCATCAGCAGAGAAGCAGACACCTCTGGGATACATTTCAAAGGAGATGTTTGACAGTCAAAGCAGGCCTTTTAAAATATATCCATCAGAACTACTAAACTAGAGATGGTGATCCCAATCCAAAGAACATTTGGTTGGCTGGTTATCACTGTGATTTTTCCCAGGTAGTGTGACTTCAGCCAGCCAGTATCTTATCTCTATTTATCATGAAAGCACGTTTAGAAGGGTAAGCAAACAAGACTCTCTTATTCATGAAAGAAAACATGTTAAACAAAAAGTAAACAAGATGAACTCTTGTCATTTCATCCCCATTGTGGGGATGGCAAACTTTTTCGGTAAAGAGCTAGATGGTAAATATTTTAGGCTTTGTGGGTCATCTGGTCTCTGTTGCAACTACTCAACTCTGCCTTTGTACCATGAAAGTGGCCAGAGACAAACTGTACTCAAATAGACCTGGCCAGGTTCCAGTAGAACTTTATTTACAAAAACAAGTGAGGACCAGATTTGGCATGTGAGCCAAAGTTAGTCAACCTCTGAGCTACAAGATGCCACGTATTTTTATATTCAGGCACCCAACTGAAAAAATACTGATGTTTGTTATCCCATAACATATCAGTCAGATAATTGTTTGAAAATTTTCTTTCATTACATGTTTTGATGCCTTATAAAAATGTATTAGTGTGATTCTGTTTTCTTCTCATTTTTTCAGTTGATAGGTGAGATTTCAAATTAAGAACATGATTGCCAATCGATCATATCTAAGAAGTACATTTTCCTTCCTCAAGGAAAACAGGATTCCTTGGCATTTGATTAACTTATCGTTGGGGAAGGCTGCTGTTTTATGCCTTGAACACATTCTGGAGCAGAGAAGTCTAAATCGTACCCAAATGATGATTTTAAGTTGACTTCTACTGGATTGATTTCAATAACTGGTTTTATGAGACGAGTTTGTGAGCAAGAAAAAGCCTAGGCAGTGAGTGCTTTGCACTGGCAATAATATTTTAGAGCAGGAGCTGGCAAGCTATGGCTATGGGCCAAATCTGGCCCACTGCCTGTTTTTGTAAATAAAGTTTTATTGGAACACAGCCAGGCTCATTCATTTATATACTGTCTCTGGCTGCCTTTGTGCAATAGCAGAATTGAGTAGTTGCAACCATATGTCCTGCAAAGACTAAAATATTTACCATCTGGCCCTTTACAGTCAGAGTTTGCCGAGCCCTGGTTTAAAGCGTCGATCCAGGCCTTTTCCCCCATTCTTCTGTACACCAGAACCTAACTTCAAAAGGAGAAATAGATCTGCATCCGACAGATGAGGAGCAATGTTTGCTTACACTATTAGAGAATTCTTTCCTGCTTGAAACTTTGATTAGGATGGCTGAGTCCTAAAGAAACCCGAAGAAGGAGGAAAGTTTATGAAAATGGTACAATTTAAAACTTTAATTGTTTTAGTACTCTGCACTTTGCCACTTGACGATACATGCAGGACAAATATCGTACGAAGCAAAGTAACTTTTATATCTGTGGCATAAAGTCAGTCAGCCCAGCTTAGTCTATTGATTATTGAATTCCACAAACATTATCGCGGCAGGCACTGCATTACGGTATGCATTAAGGGATACTACTCAGCCATAAAATGAAATAATGCCATGTGCCATGGACTTAAGAGATGATCATATTAAGTGAAGTAAGTCAGGCAGAGAAAGACATATACCATATGATATCACTTACATGTAGAATCTAAAGTATGACACAAATGAACTTATCTATGAAACAGAAAGAGACTCAAAGACATAGAGAACAGACTTGTGGTTGTCAAGGGGGAGGAGAGGTGGGGGAGGGATGGATTGGGAGTTTGGGATTAGCAGATGCAAACTATTATATATAGAATGGATAAACAGCAAGGTGCTACTGTATAGCACAGGGAACATATTCAATATCCTGTGATAAACCATAATGGAAAAGAATATGAAAAAGAATATATTGGGCTGGCCAAAAAGTTCGTTCGGGTTTTGCCGTAAGCTTGTGTATACTATATCTATATGTATAACTGAATCACTTTGCTGTACACCTGAAACTAACACAACATTGTAAATCACCTATACTTCAACGAAGTAAATTAAAAAAAAGAGATAACTTGAAAAAAGAAAGATGTGCATTACGATAGAAGGGCTCTACAGAGCCCTTAAGGCATTCTTTCTGGAATGTGACTTTATACATCTGTCTCCTGAAGTATCCACATGCAAGACTTAGTGTCGTCAAAAACAGAAATATAGATCAATGGAACAGGATAGAAAGCCCAGAGATAAACCCAAGCATATATGGTCACCGTATCTTTGATGAAGGAGGCAAGAATATATAATGGAGAAAAGACAGCCTCTTCAGTAAGTGGTGCTGGGAAAACTGGACAGCTACACGTAAAAGAATGAAGTTAGAACACTCCCTAACACCATACACAAAAATAAACTCAAACTGGATTAAAGACCTAAATGTAAGGCCAGACACTATCAAACTCTTAGAGGAAAACACAGGCAGAACACTCTATGACATACATCACAGCAAGATCCTTTTTGACCCACCTCCTAGAGAAATGGAAATTAAAAACAAAAATAAACAAATGGGACCTAATGAAATTTAAAAGCTTTTGCACAGCAAAGGAAACCATAAACAAGACGAAAAGACAACCCTCAGAATGGGAGAAAATATTTGCAAACGAAGCAAAGAATTAATCTCCAAAATATACAAGCAGCTCATGCAGCTCAATATCAAAAGAACCACCCAATCCAAAAATAGGCAGAAGACCTCAATAGACATTTCTCCAAAGAAGATATACAGCTTGCCAACAAACACATGAAAGAATGCTCAGCATTGCTAATCATTAGAGAAATGCAAATCAAAACTACAATGAGGTATCACCTCACACCAGTCAGAATGGCCATCATCAAAAAATCTACAAACAATCAATGCTGGAGAGGGTGTGGAGAAAAGGGAACCCTCTTGCTGCACTGTTGGTGGGAATGTAAATTGATACAGCCACTATGGAGAACGGTATGGAGGTTCCTTAAAGAACTAAAAATAGAATTACCATACGACCCAGCAATCCCACTACTGGGCATATACCCTGAGAAAACCATAATTCAAAAAGAGTCATGTACCACAGTGTTCATTGCAGCTCTATTTACAACAGCCAGGACATGGAAGCAACCTAAAGTGTCCATCGACAGATGAATGGATAAAGAAGATGTGGCACATATATACAATGGAATATTACTCAGCCATAAAAAGAAATGAAATTGAGTTATTTGTAGTGAGGTGGATGGACCTAGAGTCTGTCATTCAGAGTGAAGTAAGTCAGAAGGAGAAAAACAAATACCGTATGCTAACACATATATATGGAATCTAAAAAAA
Source organism: Balaenoptera ricei (assembly GCF_028023285.1). Classification (NCBI taxonomy): domain Eukaryota; kingdom Metazoa; phylum Chordata; class Mammalia; order Artiodactyla; family Balaenopteridae; genus Balaenoptera; species Balaenoptera ricei. The sequence goes on from NC_082660.1 coordinate 8,159,304, forward strand.
AAAAAGTTCTGAAGAACCTAGGGGCAGGACAGGAATAAAGATGCAGGCGTAGAGAATGGACTTGAGGACACAGGGAGGGGGAAGGGTAAGCTGGGGCAAAGTGAGAGAGTGGCGTTGACATATATACACTACCAGATGTCAAATAGGTAGCTAGTGGGAAGCAGCCGCATAGCACAGGGAGGTCAGCTCGGTGCCTCGTGACCACCTAGAGGGGTGGGATAGGGAGGGTGGGAGGCAGACGCTAGAGGGAGGGGATATGGGGATATGGGGACATATGTATACCTATAACTGATTCACTTTGTTATACAGCAGAAGCTAACACAACAGTGTAAAGCAATTATACTCCAATAAAGATGTTAAAAAAAAAAGAACAGATAGAAAGCTTGGAAATAGACCCATGATACATAGAACTTGACGTACAAAAAAGGCAGCACCACAAAGGTGGCAAAGCCATCTTCATGAGGCAAGAATAGATTGCTTAGAAATTATGTTGATAAAACTGGTTTACAATATGAAGAAAAATTCAGTTAAATCCCTACCTTACACTAAATACAAAGGTAAACTTCAGATAGCTCAAAGATATAAATGGAAAAGTAAAACAATGAGGCTAATGGAAGAAGCAGAATATCTTTGTGCCTTAGGATGGGGAAAGGTTTCTTAAACAAGATCCAAAAATACAAAACTTAAATCACTAAGATGTATACTTTAAATATCTTGCAATTTTATTTGTCAACTATACCTCAATAAAGCTGAAATTTTTTAAAAAATAAAAAAAATGGTAGAATTTATTAGTGGGAAAGAAAAAAGATTTAGTGCCATGTGCTGTGACTTGGATGAATAAGCGATACCGATCGAGAGATGCCTTCCATGGAGGAGGCCCAGCTGCATCGTAAAACATGCTTATTACTGTCTGTGTGGTCCCTGTTAGTGTGGGATCACCCTGCATGGATCAGTGGAGAAATATTTATTCTCCCATCATCTAAATAGTTCATTGAATTATTTCTCCATCAACCATCGTAGAAAGATTTGGTTCTTTCTGCACTGCAATATATGATTAAATATAAAGAACACTGTGTTTGAAATAGGCAGGTAGCTGGGAGACACACGGCAGGGGCTGTAATCAGGGAGGGAATGTCACCTCTCTGGGTTATTCACTTGACATACCATTTAGAGGCATGTCAGAGGCGAAAAAAAAAAAATCTTGTTTTCACAGCCAGGCAGACTAACCCTGTTTTGATTATAAACCCAATGGGTTTGTCCTGAAAAGTCAATATCCAATTTACAGTAAACGAGAACAGCAGCATGCTGCCAATTTCAGTATTCATGCAATTGGTATACCAGAACTGTTATTTTCTTGCCTCTGTCCATAAACAGGACACAAGAAATGGTGGGCTAATACTCCACAAACACTTCATTTCCTGCTTACGAATGTCTGATAAACTATTTGGACTTGGCAATATCAGCCAAGCATTGTATGTTATGGCCAGGATCGATGTTATGTCTAGAAACGGTCCAAATTTGTATTGGAGGGTGACAGCTAAGAAGGCATAATAGCAGGTACCCCATATGGTCTTTAGTTTGGCATAAACAGCCATCGGGATGATATATGGTGTACACTCTACAAGTCAGTGCAAACTACTCTCACAATTTCCCCTGTAGTCAGTACTCTGGCATTCACGTAGAGATTAGAATGGGCATACGTTATCGAAATGCTATTCAACAATTTTGGGGAAATGGGGAGGGCATTCTTGACAATAAGACACTGATTTTGTGCAGAATGGCCACGTGCCCGGCCAAACATTTTTCAGTCTTCTCTGCCCTTGGGCGTGACCTTATGACATGGATCTAGCCCACAAGACACAAGTGGAAGTCTGCTAGATGGATCTTCTGAGCAAGCTTTTGGTTTTCCTCATAAACAGACTTGGCTGACAGAGCTTTTGGTCATCATTTCCCATCTGTCCCTCTCTTTTTGTCTGTAACTTGGGCGTAACGCTTGGAGGTGGAATAGTTAGGCAGTCATGTGGCAAGACAGTGAAGATGGCAGAGCACAAAAAGAGGAAGAGCCTGGGGTCCGAAGTCATCACTGAGCCGCTGCCCAGCCCTGGACGGCAACAGAAGCCTCTGTCCTCCTGTTTCTCTGATAGGAACACTGTCTGATGGGTTTAGTCACTGCTAACTGGATTTTCTGTTGCTGTGACCACACTCATTCCCAAATGATATAAGAAAACAGGAGATTTTTAATAGGATGCCATCATAAAAAGCAGCTCAGCCTGAGAAAGGCTCACCTGCAGGGTCCAACACAGTAGCCACGAGCTCCGTGTGGCTCTTTACATTTCACTTTAATTAAAGTGAAACAAAAGTAAAAACTCACTAACCACATTTCAGATTTTCAACACAGCCCCACGTGGCTAGCAGGTACCCTACTGGACAGTGCAGTGTGTTTCTATCGTCCTAGAAAGTTCTGTGGCATAGTGTTAGTCGAGGTAAATCTCAGAGTGAAAAGCTACATTCATAAATAGTTGAAATCGAGTTTGGTTTCTTACTGGACGTGCTTTTTGAGTCAACTTCTTTCTTCCTTCATAGGCATGGTATGGTGTGAAAGAATTACCTAAGATAAGAAGATGTTTCTGGGGTGACTCGCCTCCCTTGCAAATGCACAAAGGCTAAAACCGGCACCTCGGGTCCAGGCAAAGAAAAAAAAAACTGATCTGGGTACAGTGCTCCTTGAACATAGAAATCCTTTGCTTTCTAGCCACAGACTGTAAAAATAAACATCACCCAATGCTCCGTCTCTCCTGCTTCCCCTTTCCCAACTGCTCTCCCACAAACACACATACACAATGAGAGTGGAGACACTGGTGCCGCGCTAAGTTAGGGATGTGGTCTCTTGAAGGTGGCACATCCTAAATTCAGTGCACAGCTGGCTTCACTGTATACGCGGAGCTTCTCTGAAGTCCCCGCGGCACCCGCGGCTTTGGATAACACAAATAAAGTCATCTAAACAGTCCACATTCTATGAGCGAATGTGGTCAGTTCTTGCCTTAGCAGTCGACGGCTAAGAAAAATTTGGAAGCATGGTTAGGAATAGGAGTAGCCAGAGGTTCCTTTTATTATGGCTGCTTTTGTTTTTTAAGCTTGACCTCACCCCCCACCACACACAAAAAATGCCTATCAGAAAGCACAGAACTGAAACATGGCACTAGGAATACAAGTGTGATTTTTGGGACATCTGCCATGGTGACCTTTGCCAAGATGAAATTCAGTCTTTTACTAGAAAGTATGGAGGTCTTTGGAGTCTGTACAGACCTGAGCTAAATCCTAATTCTGCCTCTCCCTAGCTATCTCACCTCCAGCGAGATGGATGACCTCTGTCGTCTGCAAAATGAGGATTATAATACTTCACCTCAATTCGATGTTGGGAAGATTAAACAAACACAAAGAGCCAGAGCAGGGTAGATACCCCATTAGAGTTAGCTGCTAAGTTTTTCTCTGCCAAGGCACTGTGAGAGTCATCTGCCTTGCTGACATGAAATGGAAAACAGCCACGCGGCCTCATGCACCTCTCTGATGGCCAACAGACGTATCATGTGTGGTACCCACACGCCGAGAGTGCGGGAAATGGTGGTAAGTATGCTTTCAATGACTGAGATTCTCTTTTTGCCTCTGTCCCCAGTTTAGTCTTGGACTGTATTATTTTGCTTGAAAAAAAAACAAAAACCAAAGGAATACCAAAAATGTTTTACAGGAATATTAGACTTCATTCCTAAATCAGAAGCCCACACCTCTGGTTTTAGGACACTGATCAAGTGTCAAAGTTTGTATCACTGAACATACCCAGTATTAAAGAAAACACAAAAGACAATACCTGTAAGGTAATCCAGACATTCTAGCAATTTCTTCTCTCGTGAAAAATCTAAGGCAAAGGTGTCAAATGTGTCGTTGAGGTTGATTTCAGGAATTAGCACCTGGGATGATGCCGTTGCCATGGAGACTCTATAATTGAAACAAAACAACTTTTTAGAAATGTCAAGCTGGCTTTTACCATCACTGCATCAGAGTGAAAAAATAAAACGAAAAGAAATATCATTTAAAAATCGTGCTGTTTTTTTTAAATTAATTAATTTATTTTTGGCTGTGTTGGGTCTTCATTGCTGCGTGCGGGTTTTCTCTAGTTGCGGCAAGCAGGGGCTACTCTTTGTTGCGGTGCACGGGCTTCTCATTGTGATGGCTTCTCTTGCTGCAGAGCACAGGCTCTAGGCGCACGGGCTTCGGTAGTTGTGGCACACGGGCTCAGTAGTTGTGGCTCACGGGCTCTAGAGCGCAGGCTCAGTAGTTGTGGCGCACAGGCTTAGTTGCTCCGCGGCATGTGGGATCTTCCCGGACCAGGGCTCGAACCCGTGTCCCCTGCCTTGGCAGACGGATTCTTAACCACTGCGCCACCAGGGGAGTCCAAAATAGTGCTGTTTTTGATGTAAGCTATTATATATAGGATGGATAAACAACAAGGTCCTACCGTATAGCAAAGGGAACTATATTCAATATCCTGTGATAAACCATAATGGAAAAGAATATTAAAAAAATAAGGTATATATAACTGAATCACTTTGCTGTACAGCAAAAATTAACACATTGTAATTCAACTATACTTCCATTAAAAAAAATAAAATTTAAAAAATGTCAAAAAATAAAACCAGTGCTCTTTTTACACGTGAGCCTTAAGAAAAATCTCGGAATGGCACAACAGGCAACACAATGCAAATGAGTATAAGCTACGAGAGAAGGCAGAGGAACTGGGAAAACAGTGGAATGGCTTCCTCCCTTCCTTTTTACTATCGGAAAAAAATTCCCCGTGGAGGCGAAAGAATATTCATATTTCACATTGCTGTATATTTAACTCTCTGGCCCCCGCACATCTAACCCCAGCGAGAAGCACATAGCTCCAGGCATTTCTTCACACATCTGTCTGGGAAACTGTTTGTTCCTTTCAGACTCGACCCTGCTCCACTTCAAAGAAGAGTCTCCCAAATTTCAAGCTGCATAAAAGGCAAAGTGAAGATTAAAAAAGAATGTTTCCAGATATTGGATTAGTTTAATCAATGACTAGCCTCTCCCTAAAAATAAACATTAAAAAAGGAGTTTTTGTCAGGCTCGTTTTCATTCTCCTTGTCTTCATGTTCTTGCACCATATTCCCAGCAGATGCCATGGAAAATATACATGAGCTTTCTCACAAATTCCCCTGATGGGTCCACCGTTTCTCCTCTTCATTAAGGTTGTTAGTTAGACTTCTCGTTTATAATCTATAAAGCAAGCTATTGGTATGTATTGGTCTCCTGCAATGGACTCTCACGTTGATTGGGAAAGTTATTATTAATAGCAGAACATTTTGACTAATTAACAATGCAAGTGATTCTTCTAAGAACAAGGTAATTATGGGATGATGTAAACCACTTCTGAGCACATCAAACTATGCTAGACTCATAATCTTGATTTTGGTATTTCAGGAAGTTCAATAAACACCACCAAGGACCTACTATGTGTAGGATACTGTGTAGGGTACTGGGAATTTTTGAGCAAAGAAACAACCTTTAAATGATTTAGCCATAACCTAGTTACTTATTTTCTAATGAGAAGGGCACTGATGCTCATTTATACAAGACCATACAGCTAGCTGGCAGCAGCCAGGAAGAGAATTCTAGGTCTGTACTCTTCCATTTAATCTAGAAACATTTCAACCTGGTTACACTAAAAGATAGATCTCCTCTTGCATCTCTCAATGGCTCTTAAAGTTTTGGATTTTATAAAGAAATATATCTTGGCTATAAAAATTACATCTGTGGGCACATCTATACAGTGGAATATTTTTCAGCCATAAAAAGGAATGAAATACTGATATATGCTATGACATGGATGAACCCTGAAAGTATTATGATAAGTGAAAGAAGCCAGACACAAAAGGCCATATACTGTATGAGGCACTTGTATGAAATGTCCAGAATAGGCAAATCCATAGAGACAGAAGGTAAATCAGTGGTTGCCAGGGGCTGGGGGAGGGGACAATGGAGAGTGATTACATAATGGGTGTGGGCTTTTCTCTTGGGGTGATGAAAATAATTCAGAACTTGATAGAGGCAGGAATTGTACAACACTGTGAATGTACTAAATGCCAATGAATTGGTCACTTTAAAATGGTTAATTTTATGTTATGCAAATTTCACCTCAATAAAAAAGTTACACCTATGAAATGCTCGAAATCCTTAGAGATAAAGTTTCTATAATTGTACTTCTGGTGCACATTCAGTGCTATATAGGGAGGGAAGTAGAGAAGATAATCAACAAAGTAATAATTGGAATGATACTGAGATCCATACATGAAAGTTTGAAGAGGAATAAACTCTGGAAAGAAAAGTTTCAAGTGTTTGAATGAGGGTAGAGAATCTAAATTCACCACCTGATCCTTTCACCAAGAAACAGTGAGGAGCAGAGTTGTGTGATTTTATTAGCTAATTATTGCACCCAAGAGAATCGGACTAATTATTATGACAAACAACTGCTAATTCAGACTGATGGATAAAGGGATGGTTGCTAGGCAATTTTCACAGACGGTCAAACTGGACTTAAAAAACGCTTTCCTTATGACCGATAATCACAAAAACTCCTTCAAACTCAGAGATCTTAGGATTAGTCACCAAATATTCAACAAATACTGACTAAGCCCTTCAAATATGTCATTTACTGACGAGCCCAAAATATTTGCATCAATGCAGAAAGGTTCAAAGAAATGCTACAGTGCCATTTGAACTCCTCGAATAAAAATTTCAAAGTGAAACCCCAGTTATTTCTGTTTCATGATGTCCAACAGGGAGAACTGCACCAAGCTATCATGAAACAAGCACCGAACTTTCTATTGTGTTTCTCTGCTGTTTCCGCGTGGCATAGATCTTGTGCTCACCAGGTTAGGAGATCTCGAATGCTCTGAACAGATAATCTCAAGCTGGTACTTCCCCTGTCCAGTGGCACAAGCTTCTGTTCAGGTTCATCCAAAATAGATTTCATTCCCAACTTTCTCCTGGTTCTATGGTCCACAAACAATTAACTAAACCATGCTTTAGTCAAGGGACACTGTTGACAATGCCTGACATCTTGATGGTGGGAACTTTGTAGAGTGGGAACAGAAAGGCTGAAAGTTCCTAAGCCTGGGAGGCAAAGACTGACAGCAAGACTCTTTGGAGACGATTGCAGCTTTTAACACCTACACATTTTTTCTGATAGAAGGAAAGACATTTATCTTTGGCTACAATTTCAAATTCTTAATTGGACTGACAGGCAAGCGGAGATCTGCCAAATTCAACATTTTAGGCTATGTTTTTCTTCCCCAAATCCTTGTTGCCCATCTCTTGGCCTTTCAGATAAATTGCCAAAATCCACCAGGGCCATCAGCACATGCCACTTTCTCAATTCTGTGCTTTTAGAGTCGTGTGTGTGTGTGTGTGTGTGTGTGTGTACGGGAATATGTGTGCACGTGCTTGTGGGTGTGTGTGTGTGTCAAGCTCTTAACACACTGGAGCAAATAAGGGCATTGTGTCCTACCTTGACACTTAATGGGGTGGGCTGCACGTTACTTCCCCTTTCTATTTTGACTTCGATGTCCCTAATCTCCATGACACTCAGTTGCTAGCAGCCACATGGGGCCAGTTTTCTGGAAGGAAGACATGTCTAGAGCTAGAGTGCTTCCAAGATTTCTGCCAAACAGTCAACACCAGGGGAAGATGCTCTACCCTTCCCGCTTATTATTCCCCCATGCCCGACCGCCTGACAATGGCACTTAAATGGGTCTCTCTCGGGCAGGTGGGCTACGACACACATCACCATGGTTAAAACCCGGTGAGTTCTCACAGTAACAAAATGTGGTTTACTTTAGTCAGCTCAGGAATTCCCAAATGCGTTTGACCCTGGAACCTTGTTGTTTTAACACCAATTAACACCCTGTAGAACACATTTCAAAAATCACTCATCAGATGCACTCCAGTTGATAACTGGAGTTCTCGGTTTTGTATTCTGGGGAAGTCTGTTGGATCCTTGAATTGCCTGTGGCAGTGAGGGACAGAGGAGTCATCCAGTGAAGTCTGAGTCCCTCCTAGGAACTCTGAAAAACAGTACTGTTCAGAGGGAATTTTCTTTTTATCATCCTCTTGATACAGATAATTTGCTGCTAAAAATGATTTCAATTTTAGATGTCTCATAAGTAGTAGACCAACTTTCTTATGCTTGGATTGAGTGAAGAGTTTTGCTTATTTAACATCATCTTAGAAAAGTGCACATTGAATCACACCAAGAACTATATATATTAGCGAGGCTTGAGCATATAGTACATTATACAATCCATTTGCATCCATTTAGTGAGTGCGAAGGAAGGAAATTAGCATTTGTTGGAAGTTCACCTTGAGACAGGAACTCAGCTAATATCTTTACTACATTATTTCATTTTATCCCTACAGCAACCATATTAGGTAGGAATAATCGGCCCTGTTTTATAGATTTGTTCACACATTCATTCAGATCAGGCAGTTTGCTATGTGCTGGGGCCATAATGGTGAAAACAAGGTGGCTAGGGGTCCTGCCCGCTGGGAGCACATGAGCAAAATGAGACTCACAAGTATTAGGGAGCAGCCCTAGTGCTACCCGTAATTACTCCTGAGCAATTAGCAGAGCCAAGCGCTTGATTCCAAAGCATATGCATCTCCTACAATGTAAAACTTGAGGCTCTCTCTCTACTTGGGGTTTTCTGATGTTTCTGAATTGAAAAACTTGTCGTGGTCTGATTCAGCTTGTGGGCGAACATATCCACTTCAAGTGGTTTAACGATGCAGAAAAATCACATCCAACTCTCACTTTAGGAAGGCCTGCGGGATTAAAAGCTTGTTCTGGGCATTCCACCCTTGAATAGAAGAATAAAGATGGTTTAGAAATACACAGGCGCCAAAGCCCAAGGCAGACACAACAGGAAACACAACTATGAAGTCACGTTCTAGAGAAGAATGTTAAGTAATATGAAAACATAAATCTAACAAACATTATGGACTATCTATCTACAACACTTAAGGCCTGTTTATAGGAGTCGCCAGCAATGTTATCACAACTCCCAACTACTGATAGAGGTAGCTAGTATGAGTCCAGTTTTCTAAGTCAAAAATAGCTCTTGGGGACTTCCCTGGTGGTCCAGTGGTTAAGAATCCATCTTGCAATGCAGGGGACGCTGGTTCAATCCCTAGTCGGGGAACTAAGATCCCACATGCCGCGGGGCAACTAAGCCTGCATGCCACAACTACAGAGCCCGCACTCTGGAGCCCACGCGCCACAACTAGAGAGAAGCCTGCGCGCTGCAATGAAGAGCCCACGCGTCACAACGAAAGATCCTGCGTGGGACTTCCCTGGTGGCATGGTGGTTAAGAATGCGCCTGCCAATGCAGGGGACAGGGGTTCAAGCCCTGGTCAGGGAAGATCGCACATGCTGCGGAGCAACTAAGCCCGTGTGCCACAACTACTGAGCCTGCGTGCCACAACTACTGAAGCCCGCATGCCTAGAGCCCATGCTCCACAACAAGAGAAGCCACCGCAATGAGAAGCCCGCGCACCGCAACGAAGAGTAGCCCCCGCTCGCAGCAACAAAAGACCCAACGCAGCCAAAGATAAATAATATATAAATAAATTTATATAAAAAAAAAAAGATCCCGCGTGCTGCAACTAAGACCCAACGCAGCCAAAAAATAAAAAAAAATGTTTTTTTTTAAAAAAAATAGCTCTTGGAGAAACCCAAAGAACCACAGTCAAAAAGTGAGAGTTCTAGGATTTGAACCCAGGATTCCAAATTCCAAGTCCAAGCCCAGTGCCTTTTTACTATATTCTAATTGCTAGAAAGGGAAAAGGGCTCAGGAATTGACCAAGAGGATTGACAAATAGAGACAGAAAGAGATAGGATGCAGAAACACAGGGACAAGGGCTCCTAGCAAAATTTTACAGGCACTACGTATTCAAACTTGATGGAAGTTTAGACTTCTCATAAGCAGTGGGCCAACTTACTTATGCCTGGATTTAGTGAAGAGTTTTGCTAATTTAACATCATTTTAGAAAAGTGTACATACAATCACATGAAGAACTGTATATTAGTGAGGCTTGAGAATACAGTATATGATACAACTCATTTGTAGAAAGAGCAATCAGTCATGTTTCTGTTCTTGATGAGATGGGCTTGTGAGAGGTAGAGCTGAATGGATCCAGGTATGACCTGCTGCGTCTGAGGGAGATCACATGTGGGCATCCATGCGCTTGTGTTAGACTTCAAATGCAGGTCTTAGCTTCCAGTTAAGTTCTCTCTTGACTGTTATGGGGCCACATTCTCCCCCCGTCTAGGTGAGAATTTATTCGTGTTAGACTGGATCGGATTTTTAGGGATTGCTGAGACATGCAGCTCACACTAGCCATTTCATCTGGACATCTCACAATTTATAGCTGGAGAAAAGTACTACTGGATCCCAGTTGGAAACCATGACGTAAGTGTAAACGCTGTCTAGTAGAGTGTCCTGGGTACACTGGAGTATTAGCGCTGTTTGCAGTTTTTAACTTTAGCATGAATATTTCAGGCAACTGGAGGCAGTTGAGAGCAGCGAAGACAATTAAATACTTGGAACCTACGAGTCATGAGGAAAGAAGCTGGCCGCTCTTGGAGAAGGGAGGAGATCATTTTAAGGATATAAAAGGTATGATAACCAGCTGTTATCCACGTGCTTTGGAAGAGATAAGTATCTAACCAGTCTCAGAGGAAATTCTCTCAAATAGAAGAAGTAACACAAAGAAGCCGGTTGGATTCTCGACCAGAGTTGTAAAGATACTCTACCCTCCTCCCATTGAAGGAACACTGAAAACGGAAATACCACTGCCTACCTCTATGCGGTATTTTGAGAATTAGCAAGTGTGCAACACAAGCAAGCCCTCCATAAGCATTAGTTTTCTTTCTCCTTCCTCGAAGAAATTCAAGTCAGAAGATGGTATTTTTTGCTCTAGGCCAAAGGTTGGCAAAGTACCACCCGAGGGCCAAATCTGGCCTGCCGCCTGTTTTTTGTCAATGGTCTTATTGGAACACACCCTCACCCATTCATTTCCATCTAGGCTAGGCTGCTGGAGACCTACCCAGAGTTGAGTAGTTGTGATGGGGACCTGATAACCTGCAAAGCTGAAAATATTTACTCTCTGGTCCTTTACAGGCAAAGTTTGCAGACTCCTGCTCTAGGATAATAGACCAGCATGAAGGAGCTGTCCGGCGGTCTTCTAGGGATAGTCTTCTATTATGGCTTTGGAAAAGGATCAGCTGACTCTGAAACTTTGAACGAATGAAGAGTCAAGGCCACTGGCATTGGTTGGAGATGTCATTTAGGTGGCGTTAGGTGCTTTTCCTGGGCTCCACAAGAATTGCTATAGGTGTTTGCATCCGTGAAGGTGAGTAATTTTATGCCCATCAAGTACGAGTACTGAAGGCACACTGACCCCTGTCGGTTTCACTGCTGACCTGCCCACTCAAATCATGTCATTTTTATGTCCCCCTACCATAGAATAAAGAATATTTTAAAAGAAGGAGGTATGAAGCTGACAGTTTTGTCCTTTCTTTCTCTCCCACATGAGTCGGCCTTGACCTTTCAGGAGAGGCAAAGCTTCTCAACCAAATAAAAACAGGCCTAACAGAGAATAACACCTGGGCGATTTTTAAAACTAGATAAGCCCTGAGATGGAAGAAAAGACTCCCTTTTATGTTTTGGTCTTCATTTTGATGCTTTGTTATCAAGCATACGATAAGATCAGGTCTGAGAGTCACAGTAAATGCTGTTTTGTGCCATCATAAGCTTTCTTCCCCCACTAAAAGCAGGCTGATTTTATTCTTTCTGACTGGCGGACTCTTGTTTCAAAGGCCTTGAACTCTGGGTTGATACTGAAAAGGCTTTGACATGTCAAAGGGAAGCATCTTTAGCTGGAACAAAGCACCTCAAAGCCTCTATTCTCTGTGGTACTCAGCCTTGAAAATGCAAACAAAGGCAAGGCAGGCCAAGGCCAACCAATCACACCCCGGACACGGGAGCCCAGGCGCCAGAGAATTTCCCAGCAGCCCCCGCACTCACCTCTCAGTGATATTCTTCGCGGTCTGGAGGAAACGCGCGTGATCGTTCTCCTTCAGAGAGTGTTCCGCTTGGGAGATGAGTGATGCCGACCGCTCAATGCACTGTTTGCACTTTGCAATCTGCTGAGCCAGTTTGCGAAGCCTCATCACCTTGAACAAAAGAGGCACGGAGATGGTTACACGGGTGGGCTCGCTTAGTGAAAATGTGTCGGGCTGGACCCCTCCCGGTGTGTGCGTTTTATTGTGTGCGAGCCATCCTTCAGTAAACGTTCAAAAAGGAGGCAGAGAAAGACGGAAATCCCAGCTATGGCGCTCTTGTCTTAGCTATTCTTTATCTCCTTGGAGAAGTGTTGCTAATTTGTTTTAAGAGGAAACCCTGAATTGCGAATTGCTTCCCTGTTGATGGGGGAAAAAGGTGTTGCCCAGTGTGCGTTACAGAGGGTCACCAGACCCCTTCCCTCACACAATTACCGTAAGATCGTAGGGAACCCTGAAACTTTCTCTAGTTCAATTTTTCAGCTGGCCATTGAGAAAATAAAACACCTCCATAGGTACAAATGTGTGCCTTAAGTCAAAACCATTTTCTAAGAAGTTCTTTGCCATCCATGTAATAAAATCGCGATGTAAAAACATTAGGTATCACTATTTCCCACACTATCTCAAACTCATGTGTTAAATTAACAGAAAGGGAGCATTTTTTTCCATTGATTAATATTTTTCCTGTTGAACAGATGAGAGAAAGCCAAAAAAAGCACAGCTGGGCCATTTCCCCTCACCGGGAACGTCATTTCCAGGCACTTTGTGCTTACTTGATAACTAAAACTATTTTGATAAGCATTTCCCAGTCGGGATAAAAACGCACGTTTGGTTCCAACCTCCATTCCAACTCCTGATTCCGTCTTGCTTGCAAACGACCCTCAGACGTAATTGACCATAACCTCTGGGGCAGGCCAAGATAAGTCCACGGTAACCCACTTGACCATTCGCTCTGGTGTTTGAAATGTGCTCAGAGATGAAGCCCTCTGGCCAGACGCCAAGTTCAAATGAGACGGCTAATTGGAATTGCCGTGCGCCTGGTGCCCCGGTGCACACAGCCTGGGACAGGTCTTGGCCGGCTTTATGATCATTCCGGAACGGAAAACAGCCCTGGGTGAAAGGGTAGGGAGGAGGCCAGTTCATCTGTTTTACAGACAAGGCTGGCTCAGGCTCCCTCCAGAATTCCTGCTAACTCCAAGAAATTCCTCCTTTCTCCAAGTCATCATTATCGTCCCTGCGCAAGTCTAATCGAAGAAAAGGAAGGAAGGAGATGTCAGGACTTGAGGCCTCTGAGGGCTGTCCAATTTCAGCTCTGTCCTACTACAGCAAACAAAGGAAATGAACGCTGAATCGTGAGGCATCAGCCACAAGACTGCAGGCAAGGGTGAGAAAGATTCTTGAAAGTAAAGGCTTAGAGAAATGAAGTGTCAAAACTCTGGGGCAAAGAGTATGTTATCTTAAGCCCGGTAAAAGATTTACCTCATTGCATATAATTATAGTGACCATCACCGCAGATTAACTGTGTTCATTAGTTGAATAAAATAACACTTATTTTACACCAAATAGAATTCAGCTGCTAACATCATTATATCCAGAGGTAAAGCTAAGAAAGGTACAGAGTCCAAATCAAGGTATTAGAATGCATCCATAAGAAATTGTCAGAGGAAGAAATATTTAATCACATAACATAAAGAATGCTTTCAATTACATAGCAGAATTGAAGATATTTAATACAGTTCTAACAGCAACAACAAAATAAGGACCAAATATTCCTTTTGAATAACTTCATGTCCTTTCGGTATACCTAATAATAGTGACCACACAGACGACAAATGGAAAAATGCTTGAACTCCATTTTCTTCTTTTTTAAAAAATTTCTATCATGATACTGGAAATTAAAAGCGACATAAGAGGAAAAGGAAGAAGCAAGAAAAAAAAAAAAAAGCCCTAAATCATGCATAAGTTGAAGCAAGCCAAAATGAGAGCCTCCTTTGAAAATATAGGAATTTTTTACAGAAAACTGTTGGCGTAATTTTAATTTTAGTTCAGTGTACAATTCCATCTGATATACCAGATTGGAGCTTTTCAAACCTGGTGTGCACAAGAATCAGCTGGGGACCTTTGTTAAAGAAAAACTGTAGATGTTTGGGCCGGCCCTCACATATCCTAGGTGAGGAGTTGTAATTGGCAGGGTGGCAGGAATCTGCATTTTAACAAGCAATGAATGTTTTTTGATCTGCAGGTGATGAATCGTCCGTATGGACAGGATTAGCATTGAAAAAACTAAATGAAAGAGGAGAGGAGAAAAGAAGGTAGCAGAAAGCATTCCTGGTAGAAAGGGCAAGATAAGTTTTGTAAAACTTATTTCTCTGTGTGTGTGTGTGTGTTGTGTGTGTGTGTGTGTGTGTGTGTGTGTGTTTGTGTGTGTGTGTGTCAGTGCTGGGTTTGATGTTACATGTATTTTTTACTGTGGGTTTCAGTAAAAAGAAAAAAGAAAAGAAAAACTTTTCTAAGTTAGTTCACAAACTATGGTCTGTGGGCCATATCCAGCACACTACCTGTTTGTGCAAATAAAGTTTTAATGGCACACTGGCACGTGCATCTGTTTCTGAATCATCTGTGGCTGCTTTCACACTACACTGTCGGGCAGCAGCGACCTGTTACGATAGAGACCGAAGGGCAAAACCTAAAATATTCATTATCTGGCCCTTTACAGAAAAAGTTTGCTGACTTAAACGATTCTGGTCAGATGGCCCTGCATTTGAACACACTCTGTGAAACACTGTCCTATGTGGTACCACACTTCAGAATCAGACACTGAGTGTTTAGCAATATACGGATTTCTTCATTAGAAAACACTTTTTTAATATATTACTTAAAAGTTTTTCCACGTTGGCACTGTTCTTTTTTTCCTTTGGGAAGTGCGACGGCACGTTATAATTTGTGGAATTCACTCCACACTCATCATGGAAATACTCTGCCTCCTTTTGGGGACATAGGCCTATTTAAATCAATCTATTTGCTGTTTATTTTACCTTACAAATGCTTTTTAAAAGTGGCCCTTTATTTTTCTTTAAATGTATTTTAAATGCTTTTATATATACGTAGGGTTCCCATGCCAAAGTTGTTAGGTCCAAACCATTGGTCCTCAATTAAAACAAGTATCTGAATCAACAAGGACTGTCCTCAGTGTTTCTATCAGGCTATACAAAAGCCCTGACATGTAGTCCAGGGTAATTATCTTACATTTTGGAGATTCAGAGTACATAAAAGCAGTGACGAGAAGGGACCCTTTTTCTCTTTAGCTGCAGCCTTCTACCATAGGTATGTGTCTGAACAAAGACACATAATTGGCTTAATCTGGAGTGTGCTGTCAGCTTTTCCTGTGTTGGCGTGAAATTTATCCCCTATTACTGAAGAAATAAGCCAGTTCTTTCCCGGGGAGTCTCAGAGCTTCAGACTCTTCAATCAGTCTAAGTATAAAGGCTGTTGAGCTATTTATTTCAAAGAAGGTGCAACGGTCTGAGAGCAGGAATTACCAGCATGTGCTCATGTGTAATATCGCCTGATAGGCAACCTCCCCAGTTGGAGGATTTGCGGTGCGTTTGTTTCCTCCAGATCGAATGGCATTGCGATTGGCGCCAGAGACAGATGAGGGCAAAGTCACTAGCCCTTCTCTGGATTGAGTGTCTTCAGACTTCCCAACCACCAGCCTGGGCACCCAGACTGGGCACCAAGTCCATACTTGCCCTCCCTGCCCAGCCTCTCTGATTTCCAGGGTGTCGGCACCCATGTTCTTTTCTTTAAAACGTATCTCTGACACCCAATGCCCTGGCCAGGGACTTAGTCACTGTGAATTCCCAGGTCTGGGATGAATCAGTCCTCGGTCGTGTACCAAAGTAGTTTCTCAATGGAAAGCTGAACGGGGCCTTCGTCTCTTCATCTTTCCCGAGTAACACTGCCTTCTGAGATTATATCCCTGAGCAAACGTGCACTTTAAAAAAGTGACACATCTCAAACATACGGACCGTTTTTAAAGTTATATGATCAACTTTCCCATACACAGTACCGGCTTTAGCAAATCTCAGTGTTTTCATCATACTAGCGTCTGATTTTTCAAAAGGAAGTAAAATATTATCGATGGCATTGAAGCCTTTGTGCGTCCCTCCCTAATTTAATTCACGTCCCTCTCCAGAGGAGAACACCCTCTTGATGACTCCCAAGCATGTTGATGTATATATGCCTAAACATTATATGGGATTTTTTTGTAGTTCATCAAACTTTATATAATATTTCTCATTCCCTAAGAATCATCATAAAACTTGCTTCTATTTTTGTGATTTGTCCATATGAATACGTATCACCCTAGTTCATTACTTTTAATTTCTGAAGACTGTTCCATTGTATAAATGTACAATTTACTTGTCTTACTAACAGCTTTACTGAGATATAATTAATATGTAAGAAACTGCACATATTTCAAGTACAAATCTGATTAGTTTTCAAATATGTGTAAACCCATTAAACAGTCCTCACATTCAAGATAATGAACATATATATCACCCCCCCCCCATTCTCCTCCTGTCCCTTTGTAATTCATCCCGCCCACCCCTCTGTCAGTCATCGCTAAGCGTCCACTGATTTGTTTTCTGTCACTGTAGATGATTAGAAAGTGTTATTTCTAGAATTTTGTATGAATATACTCATGCAGTATATACTATTTTCTGTCTGGCTTCTTTCACTCACAATAATTATATTGAGATTCATGTTGTTGCATGTGTGAAGAGTTCACTCCTTGCTGGATAGTACTGCATTGTATGGAAATGCCACAAACCGCTCATCTATTCATCTGTTGATAGACTTCGGGTCATTTCCAGTCAGGAAATTACCCTTAATATTACCCTTAATATTAACGTGAAAATTCACATACAAGTTTTATATAAACATCCGCTTTCATTTTTCTTGGTAAACACCTAGAATGGCTGGATCGAAT
The DNA here is from genome assembly GCF_028023285.1 of Balaenoptera ricei. Classification (NCBI taxonomy): domain Eukaryota; kingdom Metazoa; phylum Chordata; class Mammalia; order Artiodactyla; family Balaenopteridae; genus Balaenoptera; species Balaenoptera ricei. The sequence goes on from NC_082660.1 coordinate 8,176,497, forward strand.
GGTAAGTGTATGTTTAACTACTTAAGAACCTGCCAAACAGTTTTCTAAAATATACCGTCTCCATTCTTAGAAACAGTGTGTGAGCTATAGTTCCTCCACATTCTCACCAACACTTGGCATGGTCCATCTTTTTAATTTAACTATCCTAGTAGGTAAGTAGTGGTATCTCATTGAGGTTTTAATTTGCATTTCCTTAATTATTAATGACTTTGAACATCTTTTCATGTGCTTACTTGCCAGCCTTATACCTTCTTTGGTAAAGTATCTATTCAAATCTTTTATCCATTTTGGTGAAGGGGTCATCTATTTCCTTATTAATGAGTTTTGAGAACTTGTTATATATTCTGGATACGATTACTTTATTAAATAAATAATTTATAAGTATTTTCCCCTAATATGTGGCTTGTCTTTACATTCTCTTAAGAGTGCCTTTTGAGGAGAAGTTTTTACTTTTGGTGAAATACAATATATAATTATCTCTATAGTTTGTAAATATTTCTTTTATGTTTCTGCCAGTGTATATAATCTTTGGCCAACCAAAGCTCGCCAAGATTTCCTCCCACGTTTTCTTTCTTCTAGAATTTTCAGAGTTTTTACCTTTTACATTGAGGTATATGATCCATTGACATTTAATTTTTGTATGTGGTGTGAAGTATGGATCAAGTTTCCTATCCTTATGTGTAGACAGCCTCCCCTATGTGGAGGCTAAAACTCAGCTTCCAAAATTCCCTTCCCACTGAGTTTTCTTTGCCATTTCAGTGCATACGTTTTTCCCTCCGAAACTTCTAATTTGTTATTTTTATATCTATTTTTTTTTCTTATTTCACATCCTTCTTTTGTGATTTCACAATTTTTTGCTCTTTGAAGATAGAAGTCATTCCTTCATGTATCTCTTTGAACATCTTCTTAACATTTTCACATAAAATTAATTTCAACTGAGTTGAGAAAATGTCTTTGATTTTGTTGGCTGTATTTTTAGAAATTCAAGATCTCTTTATTTGCTTTGGAATTGTGGTTTGAGTTTCTGTTTTCAAGGGCTGAAGTCATTCATAATGTTTTTCTCCCTCCCCCACCTTGCTTAGCCTATCCTGTCTGTTTTACAGTCTCCTTCACCTCATCCTTGGGGGTCCTCATTCCAGAATCTTGTATTATCTCTGCATTTCTGAGGCTCCCATTTTGTGGAGGTATCAGAAAACAGTGCAGAGCCAGGCTCCAACCCAGCTGACTTGCTCTAGACTCCCAGGCCTGAAGTTTGCTAACAGCTATGACCCTAGGTGAAGGCTGGCAATAATCTGTTTTCGGTCCCTTTGAATGAACTGAGAAGCCTTACACAGCCCATGGCATTAACCAATGAGCCTGATTTCACTTTCCCATACCATCTGGAGCATTTCTAGCCCTTTTACCCCAACATTTCCAAAACTATTTAGCCATAGGAGTTGAAGGTGTAGCTGCTTTAGTCTCTTCCAGACCAAGTCCCAGGAGCCTGTGTCTTAAAAAGCCACCATCATGGCTTTGTAGTTTTCCTCTATTTCTGGCCCATGGAGATGTTCATGTGGTTTTGGGCCCAGCTATGTGTCTCTTTGCTCTTCTATTTTACTGTGTTCTCCATCACGGACATGTGTCCAGGGTAGAGTGGGTGCACCAGAGCATGAAGCCCACGCATCACCATGGCTGGAACTGGGGACACACACCCCTTCGCTACCTTGCTCTAGCTCATGAGAGGAACCCTCGTGCTGGGAAGTTACGTAAGGGGAAGGAAGACCTGCTGGCCAGGAAGTTGTGGCGGAGAGTCACTGCAGGCTGAATAAGGGCCCCCAAAGATGCCCACATCCTAATCCCAGGAGTTTTAAAAATATGTTACCTTACATGACAAAAGGGACTTTGCAGATGTGATGAAGTGCAGGATCTGGAGATGGGGGATATCCTAGATTATCTGGTTGACCCCAATGTAATTATAAGGGTCCTTATGAGAGAGAACCAGGAGAGTCTGTGCCAGACAAAGAGATTTCAGGATGGGTGCAATGCTCAGAGTGATATGATGAAGAAACCACAAGCCAAGGAATGTGGGTGGCTTCTAAAAGCCAGAAAAGAAATGGATTCTGTCCTAGAGCCTCCAGAAAGAAACAGCACTGCTGAAATCTTGACTTTAGCCCAGTTGTGACTGATTTTAGACTTCTGACCTCCAAAAGGTCAGGTATCAATAAATCTGTGTTGTTTTAAGCCACCAAGTTTGGGGTAATCTGTTCCAGCAGCAATAAGGAAGTAATATGCATACTGAGAGCTGATCCCTGCACACGACCACGTAAAGGCAACAAATTACGTTCCACATGTACGTTAATAATTAATTACAGCTGTTTTCAGGCTCTCATGTGCCTGAGAACCTGAAAGACGTCAGGTATTAAGAGAAATACACATGGTGCATGATGACAGAAGAGGAAGTAGATCCTGTACAGATTCCAGGCTGACATTCAGGATAATTTTTATGTGGGGGAAAGTAGCTGTTCAACACATCTGAGTCCGTCCCTGGCCAGGGAATAATTGTGTATTAATTTGATAATCTACTGGAACAGCTTCCAGAACTATTTGATTTGACTTCAACTTTTCTGATCACCATCACAATGTACATGTATACATATTTTTCAATCTATACAGACAAAGCAGTCTAAAACATTCTTCAATATTAGAAGCACCTTTCAAAGTTTGAAGAAAACAGGGCTTCCCTGGTGGCGCAGTGGTTGAGATTCTGCCTGCTAATGCAGGGAACACAGGTTCGAGCCCTGGTCTGGGAAGATCCCACATGTCACAGAGCGACAAGGCCCGTGAGTCACAACTACTGAGCCTGCGCGTCTGGAGCCTGTGCTCCGCAACAAGAGAGGCCGCGATAGTGAGAGGCCCGCGCACCGTGATGAAGAGTGGCCCCCACTTGCCGCAAATGGAGAAAGCCCTCGCACAGAAACGAAGACCAAATGCAGCCAAAAATAAATTAAAAAAAAAAAGACAGTTTAAACGAATAGAACTGATATTTAAAAAAAAAAAAAATGACTAATTTAAAAATAGAATAAAGTGATGGATTCTTAAGTTATCAACATTTCTGAATGAATTTTGAATAAATAAGAAGATGGCCATGAAGAATATAACCTAAATTTGTGAATTGCTTTTTGAATATAGTTTACTATAAAACCATAGGAATTTTAAACATACAAACATTAGCCAAGAAGTACTATTAATACTGTATATCCACAAAGGGGTATAAGATATAGTGAAACTACAGGAGTTTTGCCATGATGAAATGACACCTGTCTAAATTCCCTCAAGAGCATGAGAAAGCACTTCATAATTTCTGTATATAAAGTCTGATTCATTTAAACATTTATTTACTACTGTTTTGATTGCTAGGATATAGCAATAAATATGAAATGAACTTTTCCTCTATGGAACCCACCTTCTCATAGAGAAGAGAGATGGAAGACAGTGGCTATAACAGACCAGAGCTCCATGCTGTGCCCTGGAGCTGGGGAATGGAGCAGCCTTTGTATTACAGGTGTGCACAGGAGACCATAACACAAAGAAAGGGTGGAGGAAAAAATGGCCAACCAAGAGGCTTTGAACTACATCTTAAAGACTTAGGACGAGATGACAGACAATATAGAAAAAGGGGTCATTCAATATTTCCTAAGCTATTGAAGTGCATGGGAGTATATTTTCTCTAGGTAGAGAATACAAGACCTTCAGCTCTAGAAATCGTACCTTCCCTTCTTTGATCTTGGTTCCAATAATTTGTCGTCTTTGCTGAATGATCTCAATAAGAAGATCACACTCCTCCATCAATTTGGCTTCTTGACGTGATGCATTGACCTATGGGATAGATAAAATGGTGAGCATTAATTTGGTGTTTGTTTTAGTTAAATGCTCTTTTTTAAATGTAGACTAGTATATTTCTGGTAATTGCTGAAAAAATATTTTATTAAAGAATTTATTGAGGTATAGTTGCTATACAATATTATATAAGTTTCAGGTGTACAACATAGTGATTCACAATTTTTAAAGGTTATATTCCATTTATAGTTATTATTAAGTATTGGCTATAGTCCCTGTGTTGTACAATATATCCTTGTAGCTTATCTATTTTATACATAGTAGTTTGTACCTCTTATTCCCCTACCCCATCTTGCCCCTCCCCTCTTCCCTCTCCCCACTGGTAACCACTAGTTTGTTCTCTATATCTGTCATGAAAAGATATTTTATTTTTTTATTTGTCTACTGTTTTCTTTTTTTTAACATCTTTATTGGAGTATAATTGCTTTACAATGTTCTGTTAGTCTCTGCTGTACAACAAAGTGAATCAGCTGTACGTATACATATATCCCAATGTCCCCTCCCTCTTGCGTCTCCCTCCCACCCTCCCTATCCCACCCCTGTAGGTGGTCACAAAGCACTGAGCTGACCTCCCTGTGCTATGCGGCTGCTTCCCACCAGCTATCTATTTTACATCTGGTCGTGTATATATGTCAATGCCACTCTCTCACTTTGTCCCAGCTTACCCTTCCCCCTCCCCGTCCTCAAGTCCATTCTCTACGTCTGCATCTTTATTCCTTTCCTGCCCCTAGGTTCTTCAGAACCTTTTTTTTTTTTTTAGATTCCATATATATGTGTTAGCATACCGTATTTATTTTTCTTTCTGACTTACTTCACTCTGTATGACAGACTCTAGGTCCATCCACCTCACTACACATAGTTCAGTTTCGTTTCTTTTTATGGCTGAGTAATATTCCATTGTATATATGTGCCACATCTTCTTTATCCATTCATCTGTTGATGGACACTTAGGTTGCTTCCATGTCCTGGCTATTGTAAATAGTGCTGCAATGAACATTGTGGTACATGTCTCTTTTTGAATAATGGTTTTCTCGGGGTATATGCCCAGTAGTGGGATTGCTGGGTCCTACGGTAGTTCTATTTTTAGTTTTTTAAGGAACCTCCATACTGTTCTCCATAGTGGCTGTATCAATTTTCATTCCTACCAACAGTGCAAGAGTGTTCCCTATGAAAAGATATTTTAAATGTTAACTCTTCTTCCAATTATGCAGGGATGGCAAATATAGGACTTACATGTCCACTCCCTATCTTCTTGCACCTCTGGAAAACATTTATTATCCAATGATAGCAGTCTGTTTTGCTAAGCCATACTGAACCTCAGGATCTTTCTTTTTTTAAAAAAAATATTTATTTATTTGGCCGTGCTGGGTCTTAGTTGCAGCATGCGGGATCTTTGTTGCCATGTGCGGGATCTTTAGTTGTGGCATGCAGGATCTAGCTCCCTGACCAGGGGTCGAACCCAGGCCCCCTGCACTGGGAGCACAGAGTCTTAACCACTGGACCACCAGGGAAGTCCCTCAGGATCTTTCTTAACACACCATGTACGTAGCTATTACCAATTGATTGAAAATTGACACTTGAAATATATTTCCAATTCCTGCTTTTATATTTTGAAGGAAAGTGCAATTTTAGCCTGTTAAACATAAAAAGTTATAAAAAACTAATATTATTCTTTTATGGAGGATAGATTATGATCAGTATCTTTGGACAAATTTTCCAAAAGCAAGACAGCAAGGTTACATTACATTTATTTAACTTTTCTTTTATATACAGACATGCACTTTGTATTTAATCACTATAAAAACATCAAAAAGGAAAAGGATGGTTGAATATCTTATTAATCTTATGACATAATTTTAAATCTTACTTCTGGTATATTTCAGGAAGACCGGGGTTCTACAGTGAAAGCCTGCCATTCTCCTGGAAAGGTAGATCATTGTAGAATGGCTTGTATTTGAAGTTTTTAAGGCTCATTGTATGCAAGGGAGGGTTAAAATTAGCTCATTCTTGGCAACTGGGCTTGGGAAATACTCTGCACGTGCTATTTCCTCCATCTCATGACAATTCTGAAATGCTTATTCACAGACAGAGACCCAGAAATCACAGCTGTGGGAAATGGAGATAGCGTGCATGAGTTTTATGATTTTAACACAGCGCAGGAGAAGCTGCAGTGTTACAAAGAACGACAATAGCATTGATTACTCCAGTATAACTCAGGGAGGAGACATGGCCCAGTCATTAAGCCCTTTTGATTAGGGATACTTTCTTTAACTGGAGTAATTTCAATCTCTATGAATGACACAAACCGGAAGTGGGGTCAGGAGTTCAGAATAAAAATTCACTGATGGCTGTTCAGAGAAATCATGTCCTGTTTCCAGAGACCAGGATTCCTTGAGTTTTATTCCTGATCACTGTAAGACAGGGCAGAGAAACAACTCAAGATACCGTCTTATTGAGAAGATGATGGTCACTGGCCGTTTGCAGCGAACTATGAGATCATGTCCTATGTCAGATTAGCACACAGACATATTTGCTAAATGTTTAATAAACAAAAGAAAGAATTAAGAATGCATTAACGGACAAGCACAGAACGTGGAACTCAGGCTAATATTTCAAGGAAGTTAATCACTGGGCTCAATTTCTCTTACCATTACTTTTCTGTCATCATTTCTAGTTCCCTTGAGGCTTCTCAAATAAGTTGAGCTATCTATGGAAATATTTACTTGAAACCCCACTACTCTCAAGAAATTTCTTGTCATTTCTTTTGACTTCAAACTGAATTTAATAACTGACTACAACCGAGCTGTGAAAAGGATGGGATCATATTGAAACCATGGGCCCATTATAATGGAGAAAGTGAAATTTCTGGAAAATAGCACCTTACACTTGAAAAGTATCTCCTAGAATGAGCCCTCAGAGCTAAGTTGTACTTGAACATACAATCAAGGTAAATCCAATTGGATGCAAGCTCCATAAAGGGAGGGATCTCTGGCTGTTGTATGAAATGAGACATCTATCCCAAGCATCTGGCACCATATTTGGCACAAAATAGGCATTCAAAAACTATTTGTTGAATGAACAGATAGTGAAAATGATCTTCCAACAAGAGACAAGGTAAAATGTAATGAAGCAAGTAGCTCTCATGATATATTACAAGCACTCAATATGCAGGTATTGGATTTATTGGTTTTCTAGGACTGTATAGACACAAAAATATGTCTTAAGTTGTTTTTTTAGGGGGAAGGGTGTTGATTTTTTTTTTTTTACAGCCTTATTGAAATATACTTCACATATCATAAAATTCACCCATTTAAAGTGTACTGTTTGTGGGTTTGAGTGTATTCAGAGTTCTATAATCATCATCACAATCTAATTTTAGAAAACTTTCAATACCCCCTAAAGAATTCCCGTACCCATTTGCAGTAACTCCACATTCTTGCTACCCACCCCATTTCGAGGCTTAGGTAACCACTAATCTATGTTCTGTCTCTTTATGGATTTGCCTGTTCTGGACATTTCATAAAAATGGAATCAAACAATATGCGATCCTTTTTGTCTGGCTTATTTCACTTAGCATAATGTTTTCAAGATTTCTCCAAGTCATAGCATGTGTCAGTACTTCATTCCTTTTTATGCCAAATATTATTCCATTTAAGCAATATACCACATTTTGTTTATCCATTCTCTAGTAGATGGACATGTGGAGAGCTTCTACTTTTTAGTTACTATAAACAATATTGCTATGAACATTCATGTATAAATTTTTGTGTGCACATATGTATTCATTCTTCTTGAGTATAGGAGTAGAATTGCCGGGTCACATGTTAATTCTGTGTTTAACTTTTTGAGGAACTGCCAAACTGTTTTCCAAAGGGGCCGCATCATTTTATATTCCAACAAGAAGTATGTGAGGCTTCCAATTTCTCCACATCCTTGTCAACACTTGATACTGTCTGTCTTTTTTGTTTTATTCATCCTAGTGGGTGTGGAGTGGCATCTCATTGTGGTTTTGATTTGCATTTCCCTGATGGCTAATGATGTTGAGCATCTTTTCATGTGCTTCTTGGCCATATGTGTACCTAATTTAGAGATAAGACTATTCAGATCCTTTGCTCATTATGTAACTGGGCCATTTGTCTTATATAGTTGAATTGTATGATTTCTTTATATATTCTGGATACAAGTCCCTTATTAGCTATGTGATTTGCAAATCTTTTCTCCCATTCTGTGGGTTGTCTTTTCATTTTCGTGATGGTGACTTTTGAAGCACAAAAGTTCTTAATTTTGATGGAGTCTAATTTATCTATTGTTCTACTGTCACTTGTGCTTTTGGTGTTGTAGCTAAGAAACCTAATCCAAGGTCATGAAGATTTATACCTCAGTTTTCCTCTAGAAGTTTTATCTCTTACACTTATGTCTACAAACCATTTTAAATTAAGTTTTGTGTATTATTATGAGAAGTAGGGGTCCAACCTCATCCTTATATTTATGGATATCCAGTTGCCTAAGCACTATTTATTGAAAAGACTATTCTTTCCTCCATTGAAGTGTCTTAGCACTTGGTCAAAACTCAATTGACCATATTGTGAGGTCCTTAGGTTTTGATGTGGCTGCTAACATATTCTCTGCTTAAAGATATTCTGGTTTTCGTAACTCAAAAAGACACATGCACCCCAATGTTCATCGCAGCACTATTTACAATAGCCAGGTCATGGAAGCAACCTAAATGCCCATTGACAGACGAATGGATAAAGAAGATGTGGTACATATATACAATGGAATATTACTCAGCCATAAAAGGGAACGAAATTGGGTCATTTGTTGGGACGTGGATGGATGTAGAGACTGTTATACAGAGTGAAGCAAGTCAGAAAGAGAAAAACAAATATATATTAACGCATATATGTGGAATCTAGAAAAATGGTACAGATGAACCTGTTTGCAAGGCAGAAATAGAGACAGAGACGTAGAGAACAAATGTATGGACACCAAGGGGGGGAAAGGGGAGGTGGGATAAACTGGGAGATTGGGATTGACATATATATACTAACTAATATGTATAAAATAGATAACTAACAAAACCTGCTGTATAGCACAGGGAACTCCACTTTGCTGTACAGTAGAAACTAACACAACATTGTAAAACAACTATACCCCCCCCCCCAAAAAAAAAGATATTCTGGTTTTGACTGAACCTAGTGAGACCCTGCTAGTAACTCTAAAGTAGGTGCCATGAAATGTGGTATGGAGTACGAGCTCTGCTCGTAGGATGATACTGAGAAAGGCAAGGAGTATGTCCATTTCTAAGTTGTCCTATTTTGTAAAATGAGGTGAATATTGTCTGCTCTCTCAGTCAAGTGGGATTTTTGTGGTAAATACAATACCACAATATATGAGGAAATGACTTACATTATGAAGCCATAGACAAATCTGAGGTAGTACTGTCTGCATTGGGAAGTAGTTTGTTAAGAGACTATGATTTAGTTTGGGATCTATTTCACTCTCAAAATCATTGCAATTTGGGTTACTCTATGGTAGGAAAAGTGTCTCAGTCGCCATCATAACGTGGGGCTCAATTTAATCCAAATTCTGACTAATCGATATTTACAGTGAATAGGTTTGTTTTACCAACAAAGTGGACTGAAATCTACTTTGTTGAGCCAAATATGTTTTGAGAAAGCTGATACTGCAACCACCATCGTCCCAAAATATAAATTCCCAGAAGTTGGGGAATATCATCTGATCATTTTAGGCCAAGTATTATCCTGAGATCTTTCAAAGAATACAGATGTGACTCCTTTGAAACTGGGAAAGTTGAATCTCTTTTTCCACTTTGATGAAGCTTCCAAATATTTATAACCCTACCATTCTTATATTCCAAAAGGTACAATAAAATGAGTTGAATGCTATCCTAATTTCTAAAATCCTTCCAGTACAAAGAAGTTTTCCACAGTTGTGCTGTTTCATTTGTCACTTAAAAAAAAAAAGTTAATGATTTCATTGGACTTCATTTCTTATACAGGCTATTAATTAAAATATGGCAGGGTTTACTGGTTACTTGCAGTGTGTTCAGGTGTTTCCAGTTCCCAGTTTTGGTTTGGAAGCTGGCAGCTCCTGGTTATGATTTTAGCTTTTATTTCTGATTCACATCTTTTGATTCAGAAACCATGAAGGCTGATGGAAGTGCTCTGAGTAGGGCCAATCTAAGGATTCAAGAAACAACCCCCAAACCTTCTTTTACAGACCTACACTTCCACCTTTGTGTCATAAGTCTCCTTCTTGGTCCTTAACCTAAAGACAAGGGGGATGGAGAGAATTAGGAATGATGGCCAGTGGTAGCAACTGCTGTATACCACCTCTGGACCACATGGAAATGGGGTGCTTATCCTATAGAGCCCTTCACATCGCAGGACAAAATATAGCTTAAAACTGAGCCCTCTTCCCATTTCAGGCTCCTCACTGCTACTTTTTTTCTCAGCTTCATTGCACTCATGAGTAAATATCACATCAGCCCCTCATGAGGAGAAATTCGGTCACTCTCACCTCATCTCTGTGTTGGCCTCAGCCATGTGCTACCACGTATCTTCTCTACATCTGGAGTTACAGCTTCCTTTCTTTTCTTTTCTGGCCGTGCCATACGGCTTGTGGGATCTTAGCTCCCCGACCAGGGATCGAACCCGGGCCCTCGGCAGTGACAGCACGGAGTCCTAACCACTGGACCACCAGGGAAGTCCCCACAGCTTCCTTTCTTGCCGTGAAATGCGCCATCCTCCCCACCGTTGTCTCCTAGTCTTTAGTACTAACTTTGTCTCTTTGCAAAATACTCTAAGTTAAATTCTTCTAAAGTGAGATCTAATCCCAATTCTTTCAGAACTTATTTCTTCTTTCCGGAGTTATCACCCTATCTTTTTTAAGGCCCTAGCGAACACCTTTCTCGGAGACTGGAAGTACCATAGCCGATGTCACACAAACTCAAGCCATGACTGCTCTCAGAATACACTTGCAGCCTTCACTTTGAAAGAGCTACATACCACCGTTGATCCATTCACCTTTCCATTCACTTATTCATTCAAATAACAGCAACTGGGTTCCCACAGTGTATCAGCCAGCATTCCAAGTGCTGGGCATACATTGGGACCCAAGAGAGACAAAGTTCCCATTATCACAGAGTTTACACGTAAGCGAAGGGCAACAGGCTGAACAAGCCAAGAAATAAATAAAACTTTCAGATCGTGACGTGTGTAAAGGAAATCACAGAGGGTAATGTGATCGAACACGGCTGAGAGGAGGGTCTTTCTTAATAGTGGTCATGATCAGACAAGAATTCTCTGACAAGTCTCTCGAGGGATGAAAAGGAACCAGCCAAAAGATGTGGAAAGGGTGTCTGCAGGCACTCCTGATGCTGCTTTTTTGTTTGTTTTTGTATTTAGCAATGTCTTTTTATTTATTTTTTTAAACATCTTTATTGGAGTATGATGGATTTAACAGACCTCCTTGCAAACATTTAAAAATTCGTTTGTGACCTCCACATCAATACTTGGGGCCTTTTCACATCCATTTGCAGACAGGCTCAGAGCGTGAAAAAAAATGAGCCAGCACCCAGCTGCGGTTGAACAAGACACGTTCCGCCTTCTTGTGGCAGCTCTCATAGAACCACAGGATGGGGACAACAGAAGTGGCAGAGCACTGAGCAGAGTTAGACTGGGTTTATAAAATAAAGAAAATACAATCAACCAGGATGACTTGTTTTTAGGATTTAAGATTATAATCTATGTGTGGGTGTGTGTGTGTATGTATTTCCCTGAAGAGCAATGGTTCATTATTAGCCAGTGTTCCTGGTGACTTTATGGAATTTAAGTACTGTGAATAACGAGAATGCATTGTATTTATCTTCGATCTAGTGTGTTCACAATTGTCCTAAACTAACTTTTTTGGGGGCAGGAAGGGTAAAATGGGAAGGGAAATTTGTAAGCTACAGAAGAAGAGAGTCTTGCTTGTAGGGAGTTGCTGACCCACTGTCTCCTATTCCTAGGGTAATTCTGCAGCTTCTCTTTGACAGACTCTGACTTTCTGATCCATTAGAGCCCAGTGAAAGAGAAACTGGCAAGTTGAATAATGAAGTGAGGCCATTGCTCCTGTCTCACCCTAGCAGTAGCCCTGAGAGCTAATTCAGCACAGGGCCACCGGCCGCATTCATGCTTGGATCAGCTACCAAGAATCAGCCACAGTCCCGTGTAAGCTGCCACTGGGTGCACAGTTTATCTGCCTTTTTTAGAAATGCAGTTACATGTACACATTCCCCAGATTAGTTAATGATCACATAAATGGGTTGGCTATTTTCTCCAGAGCACTTGGTTAGCCAGGCCCAGTAAAAAGTCCCCCCGCTAAATTTTATGGTGTAATAGTGTTACAGTATTTCACAGAAGGGGTGGGGTGAAATGGACAATTTATTATTTTGTTCTTGTCGTATGTATATAAACATTAAAGGGATTTAATTACATCCACATACTAAAAATTGCACTACGTGTCTGTGAAATGTTCCTTAGAAGTCTGTAAAGTTTCTAAGTATTTCTAAAAACTTGCTCTTTTAATTTAAAAAATATATATATTTATTTATTTTTGGCCGCGTTGGGTCTTTGCTGCTGTGCGTGGGCTTTCTCTCATTGCGGTGCGCGGGCTTCTCATTGCGGTGGCTTCTCTTGTTGCGGAGCACGGGCTCTAGGCACGCAGGCTTCAGTAGTTGTGCCACACGGGCTCAGTAGTTGTGGCTCGCGGGCTCTAGAGCGCAGGCTCAGTAGTTGTGGCGCACAGGCTTAGTTGCTCCGCGGCATGTGGGATCTTCCCGGACCAGGGCTTGAACCCGTGTCGCCTGCGTTGGCAGGCGGGTTCTTAACCACTGCGCCACCAGGGAAGTCCCTGCTCTTTTAATTTGACTTGTATTCCACTGAGATGTTCAGTGCAGGGTATAAACATCATCAGATTTCAGATATGTGTGGCCTTCACATCTTTAGAAATATTTTATGGAACTCTTATAAGGAAACATCAATGTGGAAAAATATCTGGCCACTTCGCACAGGTGGAATTGGACTAATATGCATGTTAAAAACCTCTAGATTTTCAGAGTAAAACCTTTCAATCCCTCTTGTGAAAAGGATATGCTGACTTGATAGATCACTTCCTATTCATACCCACTGCAAACAATGAAGTAAGCCTAGGAGAGGATGACCCCGATGTGCTAGGGAAAGGAAACTTTATTCCAGGGTGTTGAGGAAAGAAGGGTGCTGGCATCGCACAATTCCACAGGCCACCATTCACTTTTTTTTTTTTTTTAAGATTTTTTTTTTTTGATGTGGACCATTTTTAAAGTCTTTATTGAACTTGTTACAATATTGCTTCGGTTTTATGTTTTGGTTTTTTGGCCACGAGGCATGTGGGATCTTAGCTCCTTGACCAGGTATCGAACCCGCACCCCCTGCATCGGAGGGCAAAGTCTTAACCACTGAACCTCCAGGGAAGTCCCCACCATTCACTTTGAAAGCACGAGAATGGTGCCCCCGCCAACCTGTGAGGCCCAGGAGAGCCCCCTACCACGCTGGCCCACCATTAGTGTACTCTTGATATTGTACCCCTTTGGTTTAAGACTCTAAACCTTGATCCCCTGAAATCACTACCAACGAGATTGGGGGTTTAGAAGACAAATGTCTACTTTACAAATTTGCCTAGAATTGGTCCTCCTGGCAAAAGCAAAGCTGCACCGTGATTCAAATGATGGTGACCTTGAGAAAGGTCAAAACTCTTTTTTGGATGCTCAACATTGCTAATTATTAGAGAAATGCAAATCAAAACTACAATGAGGTATCACCTCACACCAGTCAGAATGGCCATCATTAAAAAAATCAACAAATAAGAAATGCTGGAGAGGATGTGGAGAAAAGGGAACCCTCCTACACTGTTGGTGGGAATGTAACTTGGTGCAGCCACTGTGGAGAACAGTATGCAGGTTCCTTAAAAAACTAAAAATAGAGTTGCCATTTTATCCAGCAATCCCACTCCTGGGCATATATCCAGACAGAACTATAATTCAAAAAGGTACATGCACCCCTGTGTTCACAGCAGCAGTATTTATAATAGCCAATACACGGAAACAACCTAAATGTCCATCAACAGATGAATGGATAAAGAAGATGTGGTATAGGGACTTCCCTGGTGGTCCAGTGGTAAAGAATCCACCTTGCAATGCAGGGGACGTGGGTTCGATCCCTGGTCGGCGAACTAAGATCCCACATGCCGCAGGGCAACTAAGCCTGCGTGCCACAAACTACAGAGCCCACGTGCTCTGGAACCTGCACGCCACAACTAGAGAAGAGAAAACCCACACGCCACAATGAAGATCCTGCATGCCTCAACAAAGATCCTGCGTGCCACAACTAAGACCCGAGGCAGCCAAAAATAAATAAAATAAATCTTTTAAAAAAAGAAGATGTGGTATATACATATAATGGAATATTACTCAGCCATAAAAAAGAATGAAATAATGCCGTTTGCAGCAACATGGACCTAGAGATTATCATATTAAGTTAAATAAGAAAGAGAAAGACAAATACCATATGATGTCACTTATATGTGGAATCTAAAATATGACACAAATGAACTTATCTACAAAACAGAAACAGACTCACAGACCTAGAGAACAGGCTCGTGGTCACCAAGGGGGAGGGATGGATTGGGAGTTTGCGGTCAGCAAATGCAAACTAGTATACATAGAATGGATAAACAACAAGGTCCTACTGTAGAGCACAGGGGACTATATTCAATATCCTGTGATAAACCATAATGGAAAAGAATATGAACAAGAATGTATATATATGTATAACTGAATTACTTTGCTGTGCAGCAGAAATTAACACAACATTGTAAGTCAACTATACTTCAATAAAATACATTTTTAAAAAACCCTTTATGGTTTGCTGCTATGTTGATATTGTTGCTATTGTTTAAACTCAATAGCACTTTTCTCTATTACGAAGAATATGGAATTTTGAGTCTGCATCCAAACTTAAAGGGATTAGTGTTATTGTATCTTAATAACACTACTATTTCACACTGTTATATGTCACAATGTCCCTAACAATCCTGTCTCGTTCAAAAAGAAAAACACCGGAGGAGTGAGTTCCAATACGCCCAGGGCTGGAGCAACTAAAGCACCACTGAGCAGCAGAGGAGCTAATGATGTGGCCGGGAAGACGAGGGTACCGGGAAATCTGTGTGCAAGTAGGCTCTACGTCCCACTGCAGACTGCTGACCAGGTGCAAAGAAAAATGTGAGGATCTGAGGGTGCTTTGGGTTTTATTGTCCAAGGCAGCTGTAATGAACATTCCAGATCCTGGGGCAGAAGTTAGACAGAGCTGCCAGAAGGAACAATGAAAGGGATTCTAATATTTGAGTTTGTATATAAAACTGAGCCAAGGAGAGCTGAGAAAAGAGCAGACTGTATTACTGTAATTCATCTATCAATAATATGTTTATATGTAATCTCCATCCTGAAATTCTCTCACACCGAAGTCAAATATTTGTGGACCGAGCTGAAGGAGATGAGAGAGAGGAAAAACTGGCCACGTTCCCAGGGTCCCTGTTTTTGGAGGAGAAACTAGAGTACAGGATAACCTTTTTAAATATAATATTTAGCATGTTAACTTAATATTGAACACTTTTCACTAAGACTTTTAAAAGTCCAAGAAAGGCTTTTCAAAAAAAAAAAAAATGGAATTCCTTCATCAAGTGCTTTTGGTGAGAAGTAAAAGTAGTGATGGCATGGATAGAAGGCCACATGTAATCCAACCTTTACTGTAGAGTGACGTGGTGGAAAACGATTTGGCCCAGAGGAGACCAATTACACATATTGATTAACTATCCAGATGGGATTTTGTTTTATTTCCACTATGGGATCAAAAAAAAAAAAGCTCCCAGGAACCTCATGATAAATCCTCTTTTCTTGAGGTTTCTAAAATTATGATGCTTGAATGTTGGATAACGAATCGAGATGCCATTAAAAACAGCAACACACTGTGGTGAGCTAAGCAATAAAAGCCTTCCTATAAATGAAACATAATGGTAACGATACATTAAAACTGTCTGGCAAGAACGCCACTGCTAATGCCTAAAACTTGGAAACGTCACCACAAAAGAATTTTTCTCCCAAGAGTAGCACACGCAACATGACCATCCAAGATGTTGTTGATGTTGGTCATTCTGCAGTAAAGCAAAATCGTCAAACGAGGTGAAATTATTTATTTATTTGTTTGTTTAAATTTATTTATTTTATTTATCTATTTTTGGCTGCGTTGGGTCTTCGTTGCGCACGGGCTTTCTCTAGTTGTGGCGAGTGAGGGCTCCTCTTCGTCGCGGTGTGCGGACTTCTCATTGCGGTGGCTTCTCTTGTTGCAGAGCATGGGCTCTAGGCACACGGGCTTCAGTAGTTGTGGCTCGTGGGCTTCAGTAGTTGTGGCACGAGGGCTCAGCAGTTGTGGCGCACGGGCTTAGTTGCTCAGCCACATGTGCGATCTTCCCGGACCAGGGCTCGAATCTGTGTCCCCCTCATTGGCAGCAGATGCTTAACCACTGCGCCACCAGGGAAGTCCTGAGGTGAAATGATTTAGAGTGAACAAGGGCTAGAGGAGGCAGGAGTTCAGAACTCAGGGTCCTGAGGAAGTCTTCCCGGGATTGAACACCAGGTCTTGCTTCCTTACTAGTTGTATGTTCTCGGCCACTTGCTTCAACTATCCATTTCTCAAGTTCCTCATCTGCATAATGAAGAAAATACCAACTTCTACCTGGTTGACCAGATGTTCCCCCAGGGGACAATGGCAATGTCTGGAGACATTTTCCGTTGTCAAAACTGGGGGCAGGGGAGAGGGTGTGTGAGTGCTACTGGCATCTAGAGGGTAGAGGTCAGAGTTGCTGCTAATTACACATCCTACGATGCTCAGGACAGCCCCCACTAGAAAAGAGAATTATCCAAGCCTCAAATGTCACCAGTGTCGTGGTAGAAACCCCAGGGTTGGACTGTGGTGAGAGCTAAATGAATTAGTACATGGAAAGCCACTGAGAAATGCTTGGCACATTATAATTACTCAATAAATGTTAACTACCACTACGGTTAAGAAGCTCTGTTTATCTGGAATGTCCATATAGAATCAACACTTGATGTTCTAGGACCATTTGGCCTGTGCCAATTACCTGGGGACTTTCTAGCATGAATCAAAACTTGTATCCTTCATCATCTTTCACCAAAACAACAGCTTTGGAAGCTATAACAGGAGGACTAATTCCGGAATTTTCGAGTTACTTTCAAATCCCGAATGTATTTCCTTCTTGATGCAATGGGAGGTGAGGGTTGGAGATGAGTCTTCCATGATGTGGCGCAAGAGTTGGGAAACTTTGCTGTAAAGGGCTAGACGGTAAATATTTTAGCTCTGTGGACCAGGTCTCTGTTGTAACTCCTCGATGCCCTCGTTGTCATATGCAAGCAGCCGCTGATGATACGTAACCAAATGGGTGTGGCCGCATCCCAATAAAACTTTACTTACAAACACAGGTGACAAATCAGATTTGGCCCTGGGGGCATAGTTTGCCAACCTCTAGCACAGAGGAAAAGAGTCTATGGAGTTTGGAGCCTTTGGGCTTTGGAGTCAAAGAGTTGCAGGTGTGAAAAATGTGTTGAGTTTCTGTGAGAATGTTTTCTCATTGGCATACTTTCAGTGAAAATATCTGTAAACTCTCTGGCACTTAATAGGTGCTTGATAAATAATAGTTTTCTTCCTTCAGGGCATGAACAGATCCAAAGACTGAATTCATAGGATTTCAATTTGAAAATGAAAACATAACTTGCAGTATGGTTTTTACTTTGCCCACCATGTCCTGCCAACTTCTGTCCCAGTTATATACCAAATGCCGCTCTTCCCCTGAGGTGTTTCTCGGACTACACTCAAGTAACTTCAATCTTACATTCTTGGCATGAATGCCACTGACTTCTCTTTTTGTGTTTCATGGTAACTCTGTTCAAAGCTGTTCCAAAATGAAGAAGCAGAATGGAAGGTGTTGCTCATAATTCATTCAAAAACAATAAACTCCTCCCTTCCTTTCTCTTATTAATTACACACTTTATAACACAAGTGCTCTACACCCTTCCGTTTGGGTTGGGCACACAGAATGGAAAAAAAAAAACCTGTTAATCTGTCATGGGCACTTGTCTCTATCGAGTCTTTTCATAAAATTTCTGGAAAGTGCTACTTTCTATGAAGTGATTCTGAACCAATGTATTTGGCAAAAATCAGCTTTTAGACGTTGTGGTCAGAGCTAAAAAGTAACTTCTGGAAGAGGACGGTTGAATGCCGGGGAGGATGGAGGTGATATGTTTCAGGGAAGGGAAGTCATTTCTGATGGAAAGAGGAAGCTTCTATCCCATGACCTTCCATTACTCATTTTCAATCTTACATGTCACTTCTCATTAAGTGGCATTCTTTTTAGTTGTTGTGCCATGATTCCTGAATAGCAATGGACTGGAAAAATACAAAGTTGGACTCGTATTCAGGCTTGAGTTACTCAAGGGTGGGTGCTATCTGCTCTCCTGCAGAGTTATGGAGAACAACGGTTGGATGCCGGCTCTTTGGTCTTCCTGACCGTGAGTGAAATAGACTTGATTATGTCACTGATTAGACTTGCACTTGGAAGTATAACTGGAAAATGTCAAGCTTTGTTCTGGCTTTCTGATGTATCCACAAGCACTATCTACGAACCATCTTGCCTGGCTGTTGTCACTCTAGAATAAGCAGCAGAAGCTGGGAGGTTGATTTCTCAATATTTTTTTGATGCCCAGTGTTTAATATTCATATTTATTCAAATACAGTGAAAGGGAGAGTTTAGAGAAAACGAACAACTGAGCTACGGTCACAACGGGGAAAATGGATTTGGTGCTATCATTCCGTTTGAAGGGAGGTCTGTGGCTCTGTTCCCCTTGGAGCGGAGCATGAGACCGGGCTGAAGTACTAGTTGTCACCAGGAAATACCAGTAGGGGTGTGGGGAAGTGAGATAGGAGGAAACGTATGAAGCCAGTCAAGTGTGCTTTTACCAAGGCCACTGTGGTCAAATGGAGATGAATCCCAATGGGTAACTTTGGGAAACGGTGCAGAACACTGTTTCCAGCTGATGGGGAAGAAGAGGGGTATTTATCTACTATCTCCCATCAGTGGCTGGTTGGAAGCCTGTTGGGGGTGGGTGGGCATGAACTCCTCTCCGGAATTAACTGGGGTGGGGTGGGAAAAGCCCCCAGGCAGAGTCTTAGCCTCTTGCAGCTGGAAGCTCTCAGGCCGGCGGACACGGGACTGGTGAGCGCGTTACGGGCCTGGCACTGACAGTTAGAAAGGGGTGCTAGAGCGTTACGGGGGACTGCCATCTGGATGTTTCTTCAAGAAGAGCTGTCACGGAGGTCAGAGGACACTTGGTGTCACAGTCGTCCAGTCTGTCCTATATGTAGCTCCAGTGACTTAGGACTAATTGCAGAGCTACACAGAGTTTGTATCCGACAGCACTTTCTATCTTAACCTTGATCAGTCCTAACCTTGGGGCCACAATCCACCTACAAACTTCCATTTGCAACTGACCGTGAATGGGTCTAAATCTGAGCAATGGGTCTAAATTCCAGCAACAAAGTTGCCTGGAAAAGAAAACGCATGAAATCTAATGAGTCAGACTAAAATACATATATTTCTTTATCTAGAGACCCGTCACTTTTCCATCATTTCAACTCACTGTGAAATTATTACTGGCTTTACAGCTTTAAGGCTCAATATGTAATCTTCTGCAGTAAAACTGAATTGTAAACACTTGAGTTAGGGATCACACGAAGAAGTGCTTCTCTCTCTCTCCCTCTTCCCCCCCCCCCCACCCCCATTATCTGAAAGGTCAGCTGTATTTCTATACACAAACCTGACAGATGTTGCCTTCTCACCTTCCTACCTGGGCAACAGAAGGCTCTGTTTATGTTTGTCAGGATCAGGGGGTGGCAAGGAGGTGGCATCCTGCCAGGTAATGGAAACACTGCTTGCTTTAATTTTATTACCAAGAACAAAGCCCTCTTATTGCTTAATAGAACACTTAAAGGCAGGCCTCATGAGCATAGTTGTCATTTTTTTGAGACCACAAATATGAGGAATTCTTTAAGGCCATGTCATGAAAAACAGAAGGAAAAAAGTACTTTATTCTGCCAAAATTAAAGCAACCCTTTGTTGAAGTAGTCAGGGCCCGACTCCAGGTTAGCACGTGTGCGCACTCACTGTCTACGGGCATTTGTTTCCATTGTTCACGGAGGCAGCCATGCTTTCGTTAAGGTTAGATAGAGGCTATGTCAGAGATACAAAAGAAACCACCTTCCTCTAGGAGATCATCTCTTTGCCGTCATCATTTCCAGATAACACGCTAAAAGAAGGAACATTTTGCACCAAAAATAAACAAGCCGACACTCTCCCCTTGCAAACTCTATTTATAAAACTGGGAACCACACAAATCTTAATGCAGTGATTATTCTGATTCTGCCAGCAAACTCAACTTTTGATGCAGTCCCTGCTTCTCAGCTCTGAGTTTTAGAGTACACGTGGCGAAAGCTACTGGTCTCCAGAGATCTTTGCAATAGTCTTAGTAGCTAAGGAACCAAAGTAAGAGGAAACGCGCGTGCCCTTATCCCTCCCTGAATGAGAAGGATGTCACCGTTGTACAAGTGATAATACACGAAGCAATCCTATGGACTTGTTGAGCGCCTGCCACGCTAGAAAGGGAACTTTGCCTTTTCGAGAAAATGACTGCACTAGAAAACAATTAGCAAACATGCCACGTGCACACATAATTAACCATGGCTAAACCGTGGGCTACAGAAGTTCTAGCACCGTGGGGTCCAGTATGACAGCCACTAGCCACTTGCGGTTTCTGAGCACTTGACATGTGGCTAGTGTGAGCTGAGATGGGCCGTGAGGATGAAACACGTACATTAATCACTCTTGTACTGATCACATGTTGAAATGATGTTTTGAATATATCCGGTCCAATACACTGTCTAGTAAAATTAATTTTAACTATTTGGTTTTACTTATTAAAAACTGTGTTTACTTGGAAATTTAAAATTACATATGTGGCTCCCATTATATGTCGACTGAACAGTGAATTGGGAGGCTTAACTCTGGCGGGGTTGGGGGTGTGGTCTTTCCTAGACCTCATGTTCTTCTAACTGACTTCCTTTGCATCTTTCACCTAGTGGGTCTGCACCATCTCTCTTTGAAGCTAGCCAGGCTTACTTACTTTCCTAGGGTTCTCTTCTGAAACTGTGGTGGCAGTCAAAGTTATGAAGTGAGGAGGAGGGGAGATGGGAGGGAAACTGGAGAGCACTGTTGCTGTTCAAGATGGGCTTTGCCAAAAGGACAGTGAAAAGTGAATCTAATCTGGTTTGAAAGAGAAGAGGAAAGACCGTAGAATTCAGATGTCTGTCAGTTTCTGATTCTGAGGCTGCAGTGTGTGTGTGTGTGTGTGAGTGTGTGTGCGTGTCATGAGAGTCTGATATCAAAAATGTCACCATCTTCAGACCTAGGCTGATTATCCATACTACATCTGTGGAGGTGTTTAAAAGTGTTTCCCTCCACTTAATTCCAAGTGGCTATCTGGTCATTTTCTAAGGAAAAGAAAGATACTGTCCTGCTTCCCAACGAGTCCAACCAACTAGGAGAGGGAAGAGACATGCACTTAAAAATCATGAGGATTCTTGCCCAAGGACTGTACCTATATCAACAAATCACTATGCAGTTCTCCTTAAGCTTTTAAGTTGAAATTATGGATCTCATTATTCTATTCATAAATTCAAGAAATTTTATGAAACCAAGGATAATCACTCTCAGGGGTCCCTGAATCAATGTTTGATTAACTCAAGTTGAACAGACTCAACTCCATTAAACAGTCACTTCCATCTATATATTAGTTGATTAAGTTCCAGTACACGTTTTAAGAATTGAGGTCAAACTTACATACAGGGAAATGCATAAATAAATCTTAAGGGACAATTCAACGGGTTTTGATAACCAACCTAACCAACAGCTTAATCAAGATATGTTTCCATCCACCCAGAAAGTATCCTCAAGCCCCTCTTCCAGTCAATTTTCACCCCCTCAGGTAATCATTGTTCAGATTTTTATCACCAAATTCCTGTAACATTTTAAGTTGTGTTTATAAATGTAACATATGCAATTTACCTTATAACCACTTTAAATGCTTAACGGGACAAAATTAAAACCCTAACAAGGTAAACCTTCTCAAGTCCTTATGTAGCTCTTAGAAATCTAATAAAAACTTACAAATGTAGTGAAACTCAAGTTCTAGTGAACATTCTAACATTGGCTTGAAACAAACGATTTTACGCTTTCACCTTAAAATCAGAAGTCTAAAATAAATTACATGTTTCAGATTAGAATCTCAAAGCTAACCTGTCAAATTTCTGGCGTATGGCATATTCTCTTTAATGCTACAAACCCTTAAAATACAAACGTATGTTTTAGTCCTAAACCGTAACCCAAAATATTGATTCTATGGCTATTATTTAGGTTTTCATTTTTTTTGTTTTTTGTTTTAACATCATTCTCAAACTTCCAGGGGAGGAGGGAAAAAAGAACTTTATTTACTTAAGGAAGTAAACTGGTCATCTCAAAGAAGTTGAGGTTACCAGGTCAAGGATTAACAGTCAAAGATTTGAGGATAATTCACAAGACCCGAAGGCTCACTGGTTCTACTGGTACCACTGATGTATACCCATTGGGCCCTCGCTATCACGGGCTGGACAAGGTTTCCAATTCCCCAGCAGACGGGAATGTTTCTGGTCATGAGAATTCCCCCTAGGAATTTTTAATCATGTCTTTCAACTCTACCACCTGGTTTGGGTAGCTGAGGCCGGGTAACCACTCCAGTTGCTTTACTACTTGATTGGATTCAACCCATTTCTTTACTGGCTGATTCTTGTTCTGTCTGGCTTCAAGTCACATTTCTGTGGTGCCATTTACCTCAAAGGGCCATTAGGATATTGAAGTCAGGAAGTTATAGTAGGAGTTTGTCAAGTGGTCGTTATCGGTTTTCATATACATTTGCATAAGTCCTACCATTTCTGCTTTCCCTACACCACAGTCTACACCTTGCTGTGGAACTGTACCCACTTGATACAGTAATCATCTCTAACACCTGCAAGAACGGACAAGGCACCATCTTCCTAACCTGGGTAAATAGATGGTAGGTATCCTTGAACTTAGCACAGCCTAATGCCAAGCTTGCCAAGTCAGAGAATTAGGCTACTATGATAGTTTTCATCACCTCATATATATGAACCTGCTGTTATATCTAGTGAAAATACTTTTAAAAGCATAGTAAAAGCTCTATCATAAATTCCTAGGCCAGGAAGTTACCTCACTTGGTTGTAAAAATCTTTGTGTTGGTCCTCACTGAAAGCCTTGTACATTCAGGGGTAGCCTCAGGCTTTTTAAATAGCTGAATTTAAATTTTCATATTTCTGTTTCAAACAAAAATAGCCAGTGCTACAATTGCGCTCTTGTTAACAAACATTTGATATGCATGACTCATCTATTTTGCTGGGAAGTTTCAAAATTAGAACAAAGCTTTTCAGTTTTCCCTACAACATTTAGCAATTAAAAACAGAAGTCAATTGAATAAAGGTAAAAGATGATGTGTCCTGTTTTTCTCATGATCTTATAT
Organism: Balaenoptera ricei; assembly: GCF_028023285.1. Classification (NCBI taxonomy): domain Eukaryota; kingdom Metazoa; phylum Chordata; class Mammalia; order Artiodactyla; family Balaenopteridae; genus Balaenoptera; species Balaenoptera ricei. Next base: position 8,200,165 of record NC_082660.1, read on the forward strand.
ACAGAGATAATTTCAGCTTGATTATCACAAAAAGCAATTTTATATTGAGAAAAATAATTTCAACTGGATATTTTTTTAAAACTTTTACTGATGTATAGTTGATTTACAATATTGTGTTAGTTTCTGGTGTACAGCAAAGTAATTCAGTTTTATCTATCTATCTATATTCTTTTTCATATTCTTTTCCATTATGGTTTATTACAAGATATTGAATATAGTTCCCTGTGCTATACAGTAGGACCTTGTTGGGTTTTTTTCTTCTTTTTAAAAAAAATTTATTGGAGTATAGCTGATTTATAAACTAGATATTAAGACCCAGAAACAAAAGAGGCTGGTTCAGTAACAAAATGATGGATTGATGGGTGGGATCACACTTGTCTCTGGATGGCAGGCACAGGAGCAATAATGGGACTCAGTCTTCTACCATACAGTCACCTTCTCATCTGGGATCATTCCTTTCACACCTCTGACTCTCTCACCTGGATCCATCCAACTACCACCATCTCAAGTGAAAGCTGAGTTAGAACTATGATGGCAATTTAAAAAATTTTCATGGCCTGTTCTTATTATTCTTTATATCACACCAGAAACAACTCTGCTGCTCTAATCAAGCATCTAAATATTTCAAGGCAAGAAGGTTGTGTGTGGAATAGGGTAGAGGAGACATGATAAAGAATTCCTGTGTTATGGGGAGAAACTACATTAAGATATGTCAGTAAAACCATGTCTTCGCTCTTCATTCCTACTGCTCAACCATTTGGCATCCCCAATTAAGGCAGATTATTTCACATCTAAGTATTAGCCTTGGAAATCTGCATTGCTAAATTCAAATATGTAAGAGGGATTGTCTTCAGAGGCAGGTACACGTGATCATGCTCCAATACAAACCACCTGGTAGGATTCTGAATCTGACACAATAGTTCATTCCATCCAAATTGGAAAGACTATAGATGATAAAAGGTTTGGATCATGTTTTAAAAAGTTTCAAAGCTGAAATTTGGGAACGTTATTCTGAAAGTAATACCAAACTAATTAAGCCTTATATTCATTCATTCATAAGATTCATCTCTTATTCCAAAATATTGGAAGCCGTTCTACTGATGTCTTCTCATTATTCTTCATGAATATAACTAAGAAGGAAACAGGATCCAATGCCCTTTATGAATCAATTTTTTTTTTAAGGCAAGAGCACTGAATCTAAGGGGAGACATTCAAGTATGTGTTACATACTACCTTAATAAACAGTTAAATTTAATCTCCACTGAGAAAAGCTAAATTTGCATCATGAGTTGTCAATTTTAGCAACCTTGGTTGAGTAAACTGGATACAAAGCCATTAAACACATGCAGTAGTCAAAATTGAATCTTCTCGTGATTCAAAGAAATGGAAAGATATCCCATGCTCTTGGATTGGAGGAATATTGTTAAAATGGCCATACTACCCAAAGCAATCTACAGATTTAATATGATCCCTATCAAATTACCCATGACATTTTTTCACAGGACTAGAAAAAATAATCCTAAAATTCATATGGAACTATAAAAGACCCAGAATCGCCAAAGCAATGCTGAAGAAAAAGAACAAAGTAGGAGGCATAACCCTCCCAGACTTCAGACAATAATACTACAAAGCGACAGTAATCAAAACAGAATGGTATTGGCACAAAAACAGACATATGGATCAATGGAACAGAATAGAGAACCCAGAAATAAACCCACACACCTACGGTCAGTTAATCTTCGACAAAGGAGGCAAGAATATACAACGGGAAAAAGGCAGTCTCTTCAGCAAGTGTTGGGAAAGTTGGACAGCCACATGTAAATCAATGAAGTTAGAACACACCCTCTTACCGGACACAAAAGTAAACTCAAAATGCCTTAAAGACTTAAACATAAGACATGACACCATAAAACTCCTAGAAAACATAGGCAAAACATTCTCTGACATAAACTGTACCAATGTTTTCTTAGGTCAGTTTCCCAAGGCAATAGAAATAAAAACAAAAATAAACAAATGGGACCTAATCAAACTTACAAGCTTTTGCACAGCAAAGGAAACCACAAACAAAACGAGAAAACCTACAGAATAGGAGAAAATATTTGCAAATGATGTGACCAACAAGGGCTTAATTTCCAAAATATACAACAGTTCATATAACTCAACAACAAAAAAACAAACAACACTATCCAAAAGTTGGCAGAAGACTTAAATAGACATTTCTCCAAAGAGGACATACAGATGGCCAATAGGCACATGAAAAGATGTTCAACATTGCTAATTATTAGAGAAACGCAAATCAAAACTACAATGAGGTACCACCTCACGCCAGTCAGAACGGCCATCATTAAAAAGTCTACAAAGAACAAATGCTGGAGAGGATGTGGAGAAAAGGGAACTCTCCTACACTGTTGGTGGGAATGTAAGTTGTTGCAAGTATGGAGGTTCCTCAGAAAACTGAAAATAGAATTACCAGATGATCCAGCAATCCCACTCCTGGACATATATTCCGACAAAACTGTAGTTCAAAAAGATACGTGCACCCCTATGTCCATAGCAGCACTATTCACAATAGCCAAGACTTGAAACAACCTAAATGTCCATCAAAAGATGAATGGATAGGGCTTCCCTGGTGGCGCAGTGGTTGGGAGTCTGCCTGCTAATGCAGGGGGCGCGGGTTCGGGCCCTGGTCTGGGAGGATCCCACGTGCCGCGGAGCGGCTGGGCCCGTGAGCCACAGCTGCTGGGCCTGCGCGTCTGGAGCCTGTGCCCCGCAACGGGAAGGGCCGCGATAGTGAAAGGCCCGCGCACCGCGATGAAGAGCGGTCCCCGCACCGCGATGAAGAGTGGCCCCCGCTTGCCGCAACTAGAGAGAGCCCTCGCACGAACCGAAGACCCAGCACAGCCAAAAATAAATAAATAAATAAAAATAAAAGTAGCTATAAAAAAAAAAAAAAGATGAATGGATAAAGAAGATGTGGTAGATATATACAAGGGAATACTACTCAGCCATAAAAAAGAATGAAATAATGCCATTTGCAGCAACATGGATGCAACTAGAGATAATCCTACTAAGTGAAGTAAGTCAGAAAGAGAAAGACAAATACCATACGATATCACTTACATGTGGAATCTAAAATACGACACAAATGAACCTATCTATGAAACAGAATCACGGACATAAAGAACAGACTGGTGGTTGCCAAGGGGGAGGGGGTTGGGGGAGGGGTGGAGTGGGAGGTTGGGGTTAGCAGATGTGAGCTTTTATATATAGGATGGATAAACAACAAGGTCCTACTGTATAGCACAGAGAACTATATTCAGTATCCTGTGATAAACCATAATGGCAAAGAATATGTTAAAAAAAAGAATATGTTAAAAAAAAGAATGTATATATATGCATAACCGAATCACTTTGCTGTACAGCAGCAATTAACACAACATTGTAAATCAACAATACTTGAATTAAAAAAAAAAAGAATCCTCTCCAGAGAAGATGAAGTTCTGTGTAGTCCAAGAGTTCCTTTTCTCCTTTGTCCTGAGAATCCTAAGACTTAAACTTAAGAGACCAATCTTTACCACAGTGGCTTCTCATAATCCAGTTTCTGAATGCCACCATATTTGCAGTATCACATTATCCTTATTCCAGAGCTGTTTAACGAAGAGCCATGAATGACTGTGGGTTGTCTGATGTGGTTCCAGAATCTGACTCTAAATATACCTTGAGAACATTCTCACAAGGGCTCATATGTGGGGTGGGAATCTAACCCTTATCTGCAAGTGACAGTGGATCACGACTTTGGACATTCAAGTTGGTCCCTAGCAGGATACACGTCATCCAAGATCAGACATCTGTCCACAAGATACAAACAGCAGCACCTTTGGTGTTCGGATGGTGGTCTTAATCCAGTGGCTCTAGATGGAGCAACTGCCAAGGTTTCCGTAGACAGAGAATGCTTTGACATAAAACTACACAACAAAATGAATTTAAACATAAAGGTTCATCTTTCTTTTAACCCAGCAATTTTTTCCTGATTTCAAAGTTTACATTTGAATGCTTTTTAGAGCTTGGTGAATGGCTGAAAAATTCTTTTACAGACCCTCATCTGTTTTCCCAAATCAGTTTTTACCATTTCTTAAGCTATTTTATTAAAAGAAAAGAAAAAAAATAAAGACTTGGTGTGAAAATCAACGGCAAAAGGACACAAAAAAGTGATTATAAACAAGGCAAGATAAGCCAAAGGAGCTAAAAAGCCAGGACTTTGACAGGATGCTGGCTTAGAGAATGGCCTGCTAGGATGAGCTTGGGCAAGGACGGTGAAGTCAGCTGAGCCTTTATCTTCTCCAAAATGCTATGGCAATTAGACATCCTTTCATAGTTTTTCTCTACCATCTCACTGTGGATTTAGTCACTGGTTACCTGTAATTCCCAAAATGAGTATCTATTGCATATCTGGGTATTGCATTCCCTGTGAAAGAATTTGATTCTCAGAATGTGTGGAGGATATGATATCCGTCATTGATTCTAAGTATTTGCTTAGCTAACAAACTAGGTCCTCTGATTTTTAAAAGAAAATGGGGAGGAAGACGAGATGACGAAGAGAAAAAGTCCATATATGATCTAAAAATGCGAAGTGCTGCAGCTGATCCAAATTTTGACCACTTTTCATGGACTCGTTCTACACCCCATAACTAACTCCAAACTCAGCCCAAGGCAATTTTCTATTGCATTCTTCTCTTGCAGAAAACAAAACTCTGGCTAAAACCCACTAATTTTTAGAATCCCACCAAATTACACAAACATTGCGTGGGAGTTGACCTGATGTTGCCTTTTGTTGCCTTTTCAATGCTTCTATCTCTGAGTCCTAGACTACCTTGGCCTCATACCCTCTGTCCTCTAGTTTTAAAAAAATTTGGTACTTACTATCAAAAAGCTATTTCACTTGCTTGTTTAAAAACAAGCTATGAAAACAATGGGGATGGGGGTGGGAGACCTTCAGACTCTTTTCATTCTAAAGAAAAGCAGAAGTGAATCCCAGGAAGGAGGTGTGGACTTATAAGGATGTGGCATTTCCTCAGGATTTGGTGGGAATTCATTGATTTCATTTACAACAATTGAGAGTTGCCTCTGGGCTTTGAGTGTTTTTAGCTCCAGCTGGCACAGGGATTATTTTCCCCTGGAATGCTCATACCCGAACACAAGGACACCTTCAGGAAGAGGAAAAGGAAGAAATAAGGTCTAGGAACCTAGGATGTGAACCAGGAAATTCTTTTCCACTGCACTGATTTAAAAGACTGTCATGCTGGTGCCGAACAAATCCCACCACCTTTTTTGGAGTTTACTAGTGCTGGGACATTTTCCCTTGGATGTGTGATCGTTTTGCATCAAGATGTCCATACTATTTTCCCAATAACCAAAAATATCATTTCCTGAAAAGAGTTAGGGATGCTAATTGTAACTGTGAAATTTACACAGCGTTCCTCAAGCCCTCACTAAAACCTTCAAAACCGAATAAAGTTCAAACTCAGATGCAATGTTAAAGTCCACTGAACCCTCATCTCTCCAAAGCCAGTTCCTACTTATCCACCCTCAAACACTTTCTATTCCTATAGAATGAACTCCTGGCTTTGTGTACATACATTTTTCCATCCCCATGCCTTGGTTTGCCCTGCAAGCAGAGCCTCTCCCGTGTCTCCACAGGCCCGAATGTTACATACCCTTGAAGGCAGCCTCAGATCGTGTACTACCTCCCCCAGCTGGAAGAAATGTCTCACTTCTCTGAAATTCCAAAGTATATAATCCCCACCTCTCTCATGGCAATTCGTTTTTCTATTTGGTCTTGCTCTTTCATCTTAGTTGAGATAGTAAGCTCCGTGTGGGCAGGGTCCTTTCCACCTAGCACAGGGCAACACACACACACGGAGGACGCTCCCCACGCATTAATGGAATGAACTAGTGCGACCACTTACCAAACCGAAGTAACTGACCTCAGGCAAAAGTTGACACCCTCACCCAGAAATATGTGTTTAGTGGACACAGCTCAGAGATCAACAGTGTCCAGAACAGGAAGAGCAGAAAGTCACCTTAAGCTAAATTATCCACATCTTGGAAATAAGGCAAAAAGAAGACTGAGTCCTTCTGGTGTCATACTAGGGCAGACTCCATGAAGCCAGCCTAAGGAAGGGTCATCTGACTCTCCAGGCTGGGGTGTAACGGAGTTTGACTTTCTATTTACTATTGATGAGGGCTTAGTCTCTGCAAAGTTAAATGTTAACTTAGAGAAAACTGATGGTATGCAACTTATTTTGCTCAAATGTAATGATTTTATTGCCCCTTAGGTCACCAACCAGTTTTGCACTGAATTTAGCTATCTTACTCTAGCATTCTTTTCTCCCTACTACCTCCCAACCCCCATGTTTGTACGTATCAGTTTCGTATCAGTTACGAATCCTCCTTTAAGCCAGCTTTATCATCTTGCTTATTCCTTCATCAAAGATTAAATAAATTTCGAGGCAGACTCATTCGATTATTATATGAGATTTAGATGCTCAATTTTAAAAGATTATACTTTGAGAATATGAATAACTATGAATAAGGGAACACGTAAAAATAGGTACTGCTGGTATCATTATTTTTCTACTTATAATTTTCTTTGACTTTTACCTAGAATCAGTTTCCTAAATACCAAGTTTATTCACCCACACACATTTCTTTCCATTCCAAAGGATTTATACAGAAATAATAACAGTGAATGGAATGAATATTCTTTACTCTTTGTCTAGAATAACTTCTAATGGCATGTACGTGTCTATTTGAAAGTCTGCTGCAATCAATTCAGTAATAGCTTTATTTTAAAAGCCTGTTATGTCAACTAAATACCTAATCTTTTGAAATAAAAATAGAATCTGCTTGTAAATTTTGTGAATGACACATCTATCTATCATTTGAAATTATTGAACATTACAGAATGTAATTTTACATGTTAGGATGAACAGCATTTTCGTAAGCTCAAGCCATACTAATATTGCATTAGGAGCAAGACAGTTGTTCTGAAATCACTAAAGGCCATAATAGAAACCAGACACTAATGCTTTAAGAAGTAACTAGCTGAAACTGAATGAAATAATCACCTAATCCATAATGCATTTGTAAGATTTTGCCATACAACACAGGTAATTTTTTCTTTTCTTTCTTTCTTTTTTTTTTTAACTGAAGAGAAGTAATTCTTTCTTATGGTCCTAAACATCAAATGCTATCACATCATAAAAATGAAATATAGCACATGGATCATTTTTTTGTTCATCCGTTTAATTCTATAATACATATTCACTTCACCCTATAATGAAAACATTATGCTTGTTCACTATTATTTACAATGTTGTTAAATCAGCAAGGCTCGAAATGCTCCCTCGAAAGATCATTGCCAAAAGCGAATCTGTTCTAAGCGGAGGGTTAGAAAGATCTGCGTTCTGCAACTCGCCCTTGCTGTCAGTGCTGCCTGCATGCTCTTGACTTAATCCCAACATGCTGCAGTTGTGGTCAATTTCATGGAAACATATCTGACAGCCAAGATGTATTTAATACACACCTGTAGTGGGATGAATTGTATCCCCCCCAAGAAAAGGCATGTCCAAGTCCTAACCCCTGGTATCTGTAAATATGACCTTATTTGGAAATGGGGTCTTTGCAGATGGAATCAAGTTAAAGTGAGTTCATACTAGAGTAGGGTGGAGCGTAATCCAATGACAGGCATCCTTGTAAGAAGGAGATTTGGACACAGACACAGAGACACACAGGGAGGAGGCCACGTGACGACAGGGGCCGAGATTAGAGTGATGCAGCCACAAGCCAAGGAACACCAAGGATTGCCTGCATCCACTACGAGGTGGGAAGAGGCATGAGAGGACACTCCCCAAGAGCCTTCAGAACGAGCAAGGCCCTGCCAACACCTTGATTTTGGACTTCCGGCCTTCAGAATGGCGAGAGAATCAATGTCTGTGTTTTATGCCATCCAAGTTTGTGGTGATTGGTTACAGCAGCCCTCAGAAACTAATACAACACCTTTTAAATAGTGCTTTTTTGGGCTGTTCTTTGTAAGAGTGATTCAAATCTACAAGATCAGGAATGCTAAGGAAAGCTGGATTAGGGAGAGCTGTGATAGGAGCAGGGGCAGAGCAAAGCAGTGGATGGGGGGAGATTCTCGAAGGTTCTAGTTCCTTCTAATTTCATCCATGTTAGATATCTGGCATCTGCAAAAACTCTGACTTTAAGAAGATTCCCATTGGAGAAATATAAAGGGTGAGGGTATAAAAACCGTGATCAAGCAGTTTTCATATGAAAAATAGCACGCAGAGATACTCACCTCCACATGTTGACATGTTTGGATGAGTTTAGCCAAGAGCGTCTCCAGTTCCGTGTTCCTCTTAATAAGGTTGGTGAGGTTACTCTCTAAGTTTTGCTGTTGAAAAAAAAGAGAGGAAAATATTATTCTGCATACTTTTAATACTTTAGTATATACAAAATTACTCATACTCAGGAAAATGGATACATTTTTAAAGAAATCTCAATGAAATCTACACAGTTTCAAGTACTTATAGATTTAAACTGGATTTTGAAAAGTTACAGTGTAAAAGATTATTTTCAAAATCTTCAGATCTCACTTTTTGTTCCTGCTTTCTGTACGAACTCAGGCATATTTCACTGAATAATTAGTCATAGGTTATTTCCAGGTTGTGAACGAGGGAGAAAAGAGGTAATTGGATTTCTCATTCCTTTACCTGAATCAGAAATGGCAATAATAGAAGGAATATATTCCCACATCAAATCAACTACTGTTGGATTTTTAGAATTTACCATCTTATGGGCAGGCTGAGGTCAATCCGTTGGAAGAAGGTCTGAACTGTCCAACTATTGATGACACTATGGTCATTTATAGGCATTCATAAGAAGTCCTCATCATACACGTTTACTCATAGTACGTTTCACTGTACATGCTTCTATTCTTTGCCTATCAACCTATCAATGCCAGATCAAATTTCCTCGAATGCTACATTTTTCATATCACGGTCCTCCTTAAGAATCTAGAACTATTCCCTGTTCCTTTAGAACATCAAAATTTTTTGAAATTTCGTTTATTGAAGTCTAGTTGATTTACAATGTTGTGTTAATTTCTGCTGCCACATGCGGGATATATTCCACCATGTTTCCCCTCAGGTCCCCACTGCCCCCTCACTCTTCCCCCCTCTCATGTCTGCATTTCCTTTCATTTCTGATCCTCGGAGACTTTCCACTTATGTTTAAGCTTGGTTATTATTCTTTAAAATCCATTTTAAAATATTTTATCTGTAATTCTCATGTGTTCAGAATTCAGAGGGAGGCTTGGGGCGTTATTTCATCTGAACCGGAAGATCAACAGGAAATCTTCCATTTCGACTTCGAGACACTCAAAGGGTCTCAAATATAAATATTTTAAGGGAGAAAAAGAATCGTTTCTCCCTTGAAGGGTGGGATACCACAAAAAGTCAGAGAATGAACCAGACAGAGTGATTTAGGTGCAACTTAATGACCTCATGTTTGCATCAACGAAAAACTTGCTTTCAAAGCTCTTTACCACCTGCACAAAAGCCAAATGTTTTTCTACTGTTTGAATTAAACAAAGTGCAACCACTTTATGGTCCGAAACTAGAGAATAATTTCGACGCCTTCCATTATTCAGTGTCTTTGACTTAGATATGACCACTTTACGGTATATTTGTCAACTTCTTTTTGTATGTTCGTCTTAGGGAATCCTTTTACTTTTCTTTTTGGCTGACCCTTCAGAGCAGGAAATTACCAGGGAAATACATCATGAAAACTGTTTAAAGTTCAATTGTCATAGGTATGACTTAAGCTAGTCAGCAAGAGATCCAAATAAATATAATCTAACACATTTAGACTTTACAAACATCTGCTTGCTTTTCTCTCCTTTTATTAAGGATACATCATGTATAAAATCTGTTTTTAATCAACTAATATGCAGACTAAAGCCTGTGGTTTAAACACATTGACCTATCTAGATCCTTTGGGGTTATTCAAATTTAAATAGTACAAGTGTTACCGAAGTCCGCAAAGAATTACCAAGTCACTTAGAAGTATAATAAAGGGAAATGAAGCTGAGAGAGAGACTTGTTTCCAAGAGGTACCAAAGGGACTAACAACACTTTTCAAGAGAGCCCGGGTAACGGGCAGGTAACCAAATCCAGTCCTCAATGAACCACGCACCCATAAGCTGCCACTACGGGGACTTCTGTGGAGTTTTCTCGAATTTAACTGTATCACTAACATCCTGTGTGGTGATCGGCAGGTCCTATAACCCCTTGATTTTGACTGTGCCTTGTGCAAATGAGAGATAACATTTTTTGGCATCAGAGTCTTGGGACTAAAGTGGATATAAGTATCTACTTCCCTATGGATATCTAAGGAATTCTACAGAGTACCCCCCCCCAAAAAGTTCTAGTTTCCTGTTCTCACCTCGAAAACATCAATACATTTCCATCTCCTTATGGAGCTGAACTTTGTAGAAGTCCAAGGAGTCAGGCATGAGTGGCCACACATGTAGAGTGAGGAGCCTGGGGCCACGACCCCAGCTGAATTCTCCTGGACAAATGACGCTTGGGCTCAGTTTTCCCATCCATGATGTGTAGCAACAACAAATGTACCCATTTATGCTATTGTTCAGTTCAGAGGAGAAAATGAACACACACCAGGAACTATACAAATGCCTGTGGAAGAAATCATGAATTCCAGGGTGAAACATTGTTTGGTGTCAGTACCAGACACTACGGGGGCCAACCCCATGCCTCAGGCAGTCACCATTCTCAAGCTTGCTGGTGGCTTTTTGCTGCAAGCACCTGTTCCTTCAGGCTCCAGGGCTTTTTCTGGCCCCAGGCAGGGCAGGCGGGGGTGCTGGGGAGGAGAAGGGAGGTTGATGCCCCTAGGAGCAGCCCTCAGCCAGCAACTATTGGCAGTCGGTGGATGAACTGCCCGGCTTCCTCACCTCCAGGTGGGACCACTCTGAGTCGTGTTTCAGAAAATCTCCCGAGCGCCCGCACTTGTAGGAGCCCGATGCCCACAGCAATCACCTGCTCCTGACCATGCTCTCTTTCCGCTTCCTCTCCTTCTCGGTTCCGCCTCCCCTCTCCCTTCCAGATGCTTCCGGGATCACCTCCCAATTCGAATTCTGAGTTAGGGTCTTCTGGGAGAATTCAGCTAAAACTTTTCCCATAGACATCCTAATCTGTTAGTTTTGAGTATTCCTTCTTATGAGGAATAGCCAAATTAACAGAAGATTGTATTGCTTTTGAAAGATATTTGCTAATACAAAGGTTTGTTTTCTCTTCCCTCTTTCTAACCTTTTGTACAGATCACATAGCCTCCAAATTCCAGGCTCTAAACCAGCAGTGTCATTAGAAATACAATGTGAGCCACAAATGGGAGTCACATTTAAAATTTTCTAATAGTCATATTTTTTTAAAAAAAAATGAAAAAGAAACAGGTAAAATTAATTTTAACAATATATTTGACTTAACTCAATTTCCAAAATAGTATTATTTCAACACGTAATCAATATTTTAAAACTGATGAGTTCTTTTACATTCTTTTTCTTTCTTTTTACTAAGTCTTTGGCATCTGGTGTGTGTTTTACACATATAACATATCTTGATTCACAACGGCCACATTTCAAACACTTAGCTGCCACATGTGGCTTGTGGCTACATTACTGGACAGCACAGCATCCGAGTCTAGAACAGGGGTCAGCAAAGCTTTTCTGCAAAGGGCCAGGTAGTAAATAGTTTAGGCCTTGTTGGCCATATGTTCTCTGTCGCAGCTACTCGATTCTCCTGTTTTAGTAAGAAAGTGGCCATAGACAATATGTCAGCAAGTGGGCAGGGCTGTGTGCCAATAAAACTTTATTTACAAAAACAGGTGGTGAGGGAGATTTGGCCCATAGGCCAAGCTCCTTCCTGGGCCCGGGTACATGCTCTTGCCTCTGGAATGCATCTGCATGGCAGGAAATAATTCTACTACCAAGGAGAGAGCATAACAAAACCACAGTATGTATTGAGTACCTGCTGTATACCCATCATGGCTTAGTCCCTTCCCATTATAAATCCTCAAATATTCACTGTGGGAACAATTAGCATGGAAAACTGAATATTCATTGGAGAACACTTCTGAAATTGAATGTAGTAAATCAACTAACTAGTAAGTTCATTTAGCAACTACTATATATTGTTAAAACAACGACTTCTACCCTTTAAGGCTTTTCTCATTGGTAGTGTTGAGTCTGAACCCAAGAAGAGGGACTTGACAGTTTAGAAGCATTCTGAAGGGATGCTATACGACTCCATTAGATCACAAGATCTCAGGGAAGGCAAATACTACACTGTTGAATAAACAAGTGTTTACATGACTAGACAGTCTAGCAATTATCACTGACACATCTATTTCAAGTTCTACCTAAAATCAAGTTGTTCCTAGCCTTAATTCATTATCTCTCTCCCGGGTATTTTTTTTTTTTTTTTTTTTACAGCACTCCTCTTACTCTATGAAGGGAAAGGAAGTCTTTGTTGAGAAAGATGAGGCTTTTTTAAGTGTGCGACTATTTGTTGTAATTCAACACGCCCCCTCCTGCCATGCCATCACCACCAAAGAAGAGGAATATAAATAATTCAAAATGGTCCTTCTAAAGGTAAAGATGCAACGAGTCAGATCTCGTTTCCTCATATTAAGCAAAAGATTGGGTACAAGTCAAACTTGTGAAAGACAACCTTGTAAAACATGTGTTGCTTCAAGAATGAGGCTCCCCTGCATACTTTCTCCGGAAAGGATGACTAATTTTTCCTGTAATGTTTGTTTTAACACATACAATTCTAATGCATTTTCGTGGAGCCAGACTCAGCCTCCTGAGTTGATCATTGAACAATCATGGCAGGATAGCTGATTTTACAACCCATCTCAATACAAGCCTTTAGGCATGGATATGGACACCAGCTGAGAATAGTAAATCCAACTTAACAGATGAGCTTTGTACTTCTACATACACTGAGACCCAATCAAAGAGCAAGGTAAGCAGACAAAAATACCCCTCATTTTAGCCTTTGGAGACCTGCACCTAAGAGTCAGATTACAGGGAATGAATGACTTGTCACTGAGCACTACTATGGAAATGTATGCCTGAAACAGGAGATTTCAGTAATTCCTTTCGGGTTTGTCCAGGCCTAAAGAATGTTTGCTCTTATTCTGAAGTCAACGCTTCAGAATGTCTTTAAAGTATAATATTAAGTCTGGATACCTTTCAAGGCAAACACAGATCTGGCTTGTTCCATTCCATAATATTCAGAGTGACACTCAGGAACTGTGTTCATAGCCCTGACACCCAACACCGCCCCTCCAGCACAACCAGGATATGAACACGTCGAGGTCCACCGTCCGTATATTTTTTCCTAACAAACTTTAATCACAATCCTTAATACAAAAACACACTCGTATTAACACATGCCACCTGCATAAAAGCATAAATTCTTAGCATGTAACTAAACTCTTAAGATGCTTTAATTACGTTGCAGGAATTTAAGGCTATCTTCAGGTTCAACTCATGACAGACCGCAAATCTGTGTGATTTACGCTGGTTTGATTTTTTAATGCCTTTTTTTCATGGGTTATGATAGTTAACATTTCCAAATGCCCTGGCAAGACAGGTCGCCAGGGAGCTTCAAAAACATAATAAAACCCAATCTGCATACAAATTTAAGTCTAGTGTTCCATGGACGACAATTTAAGCCATTTTGACATGCAATACTGTATTTACCTTGTCAGGTTTTATTTGATATTTCTATATTAACACCACAGAATCTGCACCATATATTTATAAATTCCATCGTCAGGAGTTCAGTGTTTATTACTGTAATCTGGTAGTCAATAATATACAGAGAACAATTTTTAAATACCGTTTACGGCCTAGAAGAACTTTCAGATGTTAACGGAGATAAATAAATCTCTTAGTATAATTATATTCATTTAGTTGTAATTTTAGCAGATCCAACGATGACTACTTATTTCCAGGTATTAGAGATGTGAGTGGCCTTTCTTGTTCATTCCTCATCCCTCGGCCCTATTTCTGCCTGTAGTAAGAGAGCTGAGCAACTGACCAATAACACATCTGTCAGTTTTGAGAATCAATATTGAGTGAAGGGAGCTGGACTCCTAGGAAGCTTTGAAAGTCTCTGAACTTAAAAATAATAATCTCCTACAAACTAGTGGTTACCAGAGGAGAGAGGGAAGGGGAGAAAAACAATATAGGGGTAGCGGGGGGGAAAAGGGTTATTATGGGATTATATGAAATCATGTGTGTGAAACTTTTGAAAACTGTAAAGCACTCTAGAAGTTAAAGAATCTTTCATTCAATAAAAAAGGAAAATCTCGATTATTAAAAAAAAAAAAAATTGATCTCCTAAGAGAAATGTTTTAGAGAAAATGACTATGACTTTTATCATTGGAACATACGGGAAGCATTTTGTAAGATGACAGCATAGGGGTAAGAGCCATGAAGGTCCAATATGGCAGCCGTCCTGCTGTCTTCTCTGGCACTCTGGGCTGCCATAGCGGATCCATGGGGTCGTCTCAAGAGAGGTGACCAATTTGTCAGTCAAGAGTTAGATGGTGAAAAGATTATGGGACTATTGGAAAACAGACTAATAGTAGTTAGTTATTTTGATCAAGTGAGAGCTTTCAAGTTGGGGAGATATTTAATCTCCTAAACCAGGGGTTGGCAAACTACAGCCCACAGGCCAAATCCTGCCCGCTGTCTGTTTTTCTATGGCTTGCCAGGTAGAAATGGTTTTTACATTTTTGAATGATTTTTTTAAATCAGAAGAAGGATAAAATTTTGTGACACATGAGAAGTATATGAAATTCAAATTTCTTTGTCCATAAAGTTTCGTGGGAGCACAGATACTCCCATTTGTTGATGGTTTCTCTCTGCTTTTGTGCTACAATGACAAAAACTGAGTACTGGCCCTTTACAGAAAATTGCTGTCTCCTTGAAAAAAAAAAATCTTAAAAAAATAAATCACGGCCCTCTTATTAGTTAATACAGAGTATTTTCTCTATTGGTCCAAACCACTTAAAAATTTCAATGTAACTCAATTTGCTTAACATGAGAGTGTAGGAGTATGGCTAAAATTTCAATCATTCAGGTACTCAAAATTCTAAAGGAGAAGATCTTTCTGTTGGATACCCAAATAATTTTTAACTCACAAAAGAAAAAAAATAGCATTAAATCACCGGTAAAATGCAATGTCTGAATAAATTCCTCTGCAACCTTTGTTCAGAGAAGCAGAAGATTCAGACCAGGAAAGAGTAAGAAAGGATCTTCAGTTGGATCAAGGTTGCTATAGCAAGAACATGGTCAAAAGTGAGTAAAGAAGACAATGGGCATACATCTGGAGAAAACTCTAATTTGAAAAGATACATGCACCCCAATGTTCATGGCAGTGCTACTCACAATAGCCAAGAAGTGGAAACAACTTAGATGTCCATCAACAGATGAATGGATAAAGAAGATGCGGTACATATATACAATGGAATACTACTCAGTCATAAAAAAAGAATGGAATAATGCCATTTGCAGCAACATGGATAGACCTAGAGGTTAGCATACTAAGTGAAGTAAGCCAGACAGAGAAAGACAAATATCATATGATATCACTTATATGTGGAATCTAAAATATGATACAAATGAACTTATTTACAAAACAGACACAGATTCACAGACACAGAAAACAAACTTATGATTACCAAAGGGAAACATGGTTGGGGGGATTAATTAGGAGTTTGGGATTGGCAGATGCAAGCTACTGTGTATAAAACAGATAAACAACAAGGACCTACTCTATAGCACAGGGAACTATATTCAATATCTTGTAATAAACTATAATGGAAAAGAATACGAAAAAGAATACACACACACACACACACACACACACACACACATATATAACAATCGCTCTGCTGTACACCAGAAACTAACACAACATTGTAAACTGACTATACTTCAATTTAAAAAAAAGGAACCGCACAAGGATTAGTCAGTTCTTTCCATTCTGCAAATAAGTGTAAAGTGTTGGGTTGTGAGTACACCTCCAATGCAGAATTACTCATCGATTGCTGTTTCCATCAGTTTTCTTTTCCTCAGTATCTTTTTTCTTAATCATAAAATACACCTCAAAGGAGAGCTTAGAGCACTGGATAATTAATGTCTTTAAAATCTCCTGACGTTGATGGATGTCATACACATTGTTTGTATATGTCACTTCAAGCTTTACTTCCTCCATCACTCAGAGATTGAATAATTTTGATTTTATCCCTTTTTCTCTGTCTTAAGTAGATGATGACATTGCTAGATACTCATTAACAAACATGTTCTGGCCTTTCTACTTAAGTAGGGTTTTAACTGATACCATCAAACATTTTTACCAGACCTGAATGTCTCACGGTGGATGCTTAGCCTTCAATGAATGGAAACATTTTTTTTTACATTTTTATTCTTAAGATACTGTGGGAAGACCAAATCTTTTTCTAAGCCAGTACCTATACTTCATGCTGACTGAAGTGAATATATCGAATGTATTTCAAACTAAAACAGTTGAGTCTTTGATCTAATAATTTTGCATAGGTAACTATGATTTGCTTTGTTTCTACAGCAATTTTTATTTCCTCAAATTTTTAGGTTTTTCCATAATTCAAAAAGATACAGGTACTGCAATGTTCATTGCAGCACTATTTACAATAGCCAGGACATGAAAGCAACCTAAATGTCCATCGACAGATGAATGGATAAAGAAGATGTGGCACATATATACAATGGAACATTACACAGCCATAAAAAGGAACGAAACTGAATTATCTGTAGTGAGGTGGATGGAGTTCGAGTCTGTCATACAGAGTGAAGTAAGTCAGAAAGAGAAAAACAAATACCGTGTGCTAACGCACATATATGGAATCTAAAAAAATGGTACTGATGAACCTAGTGGCAGGGCAGGAATAAAGACGCAGATGTAGAGAACAGACTTGAAGACCCGGTGGGGGGTGCGGGGGCGGGGGGGGGGAGCTGGGACGAAGTGAGAGAGTAGCACTGACATATATACACTACCGAATGTAAAATGGATGGCTAGTGGGAAGCAGCCGCATAGCACAGGGAGATCAGCTCGGTGCTTTGTGACGACCTAGAGGGGTGGGATAGGGAGGGTGGGACAGAGGCTCAAGAGGGAGGGGACATGGGGATATATGTATACATATAGCTGATTCACTTTGTTATGCAGCAGAAACTAACACAACATTGTAAAGCAATTATACTCCAATAAAGATATAAAAAATAATTTTAAGTTTTAGAGGAATATGCCTTCTCTGGACCAGCTGCTGAAAATGAATTAAAATTCAATACACGGTCAGCTTTGCTCTTGAATTTGTGGCATTCCCAAAAAGGGTTCATGATGTTCACAACAGTCATATCCCCATCTGGGTAGTGGGGAAAGTATTAAAGTCAAGGGAGGTTACAAACTTCGACTAAAAAAATATATAGATTAAAATTCCATTCCATCCAAAGTGGGTCTGGTCTGTTAAGAATTGACAAAATCAATGTTGTGTAAGAGAATTCCCCATTTGGGACAGCCTAGAGAATCAAAGAAGAATAAGAAAGCATGGCATTGTTTCTCAGCCCTGAGTAACCTTCAAAGACAGAACCTTCCTTGGGTTTTAGGCGTTTGAATCTCAAATTCCTTGAATTCATTGCAGCCTTCATCCCTGACTTCACCACCTTTACTTAGCCATTTCCTCTGCTTTTAGTAGGACTGAGGCTGTCTTTGTCCAATCAAAGTGAGTTGACTGAGTCCAAATTAGAGCAACATGGAAGTTATGGAAGGAAGGAAGCAAGATGACAACCATCCACTGGGTGAGTGGTTCCCACCCTGGCCTGCACTCTGCCCTCACTTGGGGGGCTACACAAATACCATGCTTGGTCTACACCCCTTCCCAACCAGAGAGTATGAATTACTTAGATTGGGGTGAGGTCCAGGGATTGGGATCTTTAAAACTCCTCAGGAGATTCTAACGTGCAACCAAGTGTGAGAACTCTTGCTCAAAACCAGGTTGCCAAGTCGCTGGATTGTGATATAGTGTACAAAAATTAATCATGTACTCAATTTACTAGTTTTACACTTTAAGAGTTACTCAGAATAAAAGGAATATTTTTGTAATGTAGCATATGTACATAATAAGTGCAGGAATAAAATTATATATAGCTACACTAGAACTGTGAATTTATGTGGATGTATCATAGGAAATCCCAGGAACTTTACTGAAACAGTGCTCTGCAGGGAACACTAACTATTACTGTTAAGAAATTTAGAGGGGGACTTCCCTGGTGGCGCAGTGGTTAAGAATCCGCCTGTCAATGCAGGGGACATGGGTTCGAGCCCTGGTCCGGGAAGATCCCACATGCCGCGGAGCAACTAAGCCCGTGAGCCACAACTACTGAGCCTGCACTCTAGAGCCCGTGAGCCACAACTACTGAGCCCACGTGCCACAACTACTGAAGCCCGCGCGCCTAGAGCCCATGCTCTGCAACAAGAGAAGCCACCGCAATGAGAAGCCCGCGCACTGCAACGAGTAGCCGCCCCCGCTCACCACAACTAGAGAAAGTCCGCACACAGCAACAAAGACCCACGCGGCCAAAAATAAATTAAATAAATAAATAAATAAATAAATAAAAGTAAAACAAGAAACTTAGAGGGCTTTTTTGACTTGAAAATATAGGGGAATGCTTTGTTGAATCATTCAAGTATTCCTAATGTCTAAAAATAATTCCTGAGTGGTTACCTCAGTTTATACTTTGAACAGTATTAGTAGCATACAAATTTGGTTTGTTGATTTTAACAGTCATTACTTCCCCAGAAATATAAGAGAAGCAGACTGTAGATG
This sequence comes from Balaenoptera ricei, assembly GCF_028023285.1. Taxonomy (NCBI): domain Eukaryota; kingdom Metazoa; phylum Chordata; class Mammalia; order Artiodactyla; family Balaenopteridae; genus Balaenoptera; species Balaenoptera ricei. Next base: position 8,219,179 of record NC_082660.1, read on the forward strand.
TTTATAATTAAACAAGATTTTTTATATGGTAAATTAAACATTTAGCGAAAAAAATTTAAGGACTCTGATGACAAAAGAATAGATTCATTCCCCTACCCAGATTCTTTTAAAGGTCAACAGAGGCAATACAACTGCCCTGAGGACTAGAAACTCCTCTGTGGTTTAAAAGGTAAAATGCAAATGTCTGAAACGATGGAAACCACAGGGCTAACATTTAATTCCTTCCATCTTTGCTTTAGTATTGTTTCTTTGATGGATGGCCACCTGTCTGCTAGTTAAAACAACAACAAGAACAATCTGGAGAGTTAATTATTTAATTTGCAGTGCTTTACAACAAATTATTAAGCCATTTTCCCAGAGCTGGTTTGTATACATATGACTAAAGACAATTTAAGGGTCACTGTATTTAAAAAATGAACTAACTCTCATTTCCCTGGAATATATTTTAATTTACATTTACAGTGTTTTGCTAAGAGGAAAGACAAAGAATGAATGTCACTTAAAAAATGTTTTTAAAGTCAGTTGCTTTTAACCCAGTGGGAGAAAACGGTCCAATATTCAGAGAACTGGGAGGAGACTTGCCGGTTATAAGAATCGTGAATTACAAAGTCTCATTTTGTCCTATCTGTAGAGTCTAGAACAGAGACCAGGAATTCCTGGGTCAACAGCAACAGCTTCCCCAGGGAGCTGGTTGGAAAGACAAATTCTTCGACCTGCTGAATCAGAAACTCTAGAGGTGGGGGGTGTCCAGCAACCTGTGGTTTAATAAACCCTTCAGAGGATTCTGTGATTGCTAATGTTTGAGAACCACTTACACGAATGTTGTAACATCCTTCAGTGTGTGCGTCTGGGCGGGGAGGTGGTTAAACATTTTAAAGACAGGAAAAGCTACAGGTAAGTGATTCCCATACTGCTCTTTCCACCTTGCCTTTCTCATGGACACCTTTGGATCTTAGTACTCAGTCTCTGTCATCAGGCCCTATTCTTGGACTTTCCCCGGGTTCCTTGGTCTCCACTGGGGAACAGGAAGCATAATGGAAGAGGGTGCCAGCCAAGACATAGGGACAAAGGAGGGCTGGAGAATTTGGGAGGTGGGGGAAGATGACCCAACGTCATGGCAGGGGGAAGGTTTGGGAATGGATGTGCGCCTCACTCATTCATGCTTTTTACCCCTTCACCATTGGCCATTCCAAATTGCTTTTTCTAATAAAAACATACACAGAACTCAGATGTTCAGAATGTGCCAGAAAAAAAAAAAAACCAGTCTTGGTGAAGTTGCCCTAGTGTATTCTCGATTACTTATAAATGCTGTTTAAAAAAAAAATTTTTTTTGAGTGGTGTTGAAAGGGGGAGAGGGCACTCAGCCAGCTGAGGACCCAAACTCATTTGTTTTTGACAAAAATACAATGTCGTCCCCCCCCCCCCCGCCACTGGCTGGAGTAAGTGCACCTCCTGAAGATTTCGTTTGACACGAAATGTATAAAGCTGAAAGCCAACATGTTAAACTTTGCCCTCAGGATTTTTCAGTGTGACCTTTGTCATTTTTCAAATGTCTGTGACTTGGTCAACCACTGTGATAGGACATACGACATCAGAGACTGCTCAATAATTAAGTGGCGGTAGTAAATCACACGTAGTGGCCTTCCCCTAACCCCTGTCTTCCTCCAATGTCTTTCTTTTATTGGAATGAAGTGTCACTTAATATGGCTAATGAATACATTTTCGAATCAAAGGCATTTACTATAAAGGCAGACTTTCACACCGTGTACTTTTGACTGCAAGCAAGTTTTTCACCAGAACGTGTTCTTTCCATCTCCAAACAATTATGACACACAGCAGTGACTTCAAATATACACATTCCCTCAGTAAATGCATTCTCTTTTACAGCTTTGATTCTCTCCTCTGTCCTGATAATATTCAAATTTTGATCTCAGATCTCAAATCTGACCGACTCTTAGCTATGATGATCCCTTGTTATTTTAAACTCACCATTCTTAACTGCATCATGTGCCCCTTTGAAATTTCTTCCTACTTTCTACTTTCTAGTCTTTACAGAAGATATGAAGGATATTACCATTCCCTAGGTGAGCACCGGAACATCACCTGAGACTCGGACCTCTCATTCGTGCCTTCTCTTAATCACTCTCTAAGGCTGTTTGGTTGCTCATTAAAAGACCTTTTGGCTTCAGCCTTCCCTTTTCTTCCAAGGTTACTACTCTAACCATCTTCTTCCATGAATTGCTGGTTTTCATTCCTCTAATTTTTACCCAGCCAGTCGGGTCCATGCATGGCCACCAAAGTCATCATCCCAGTAAGCTTGTATTTTACTGCACCATCACATTCTCAAAAGTTCAAAAAGCTGTCCATTCTTAAAGGATTAAGCTCAAACTCCCGAGTTGGGATACAAAGTCCTCAAAACTATAGTAGGTTTAATAATTCTAAACGATACATGCACCCCAGTGTTCATTGCAGCACTATTCACAATAGCCAAGACATGGAAGCAAACCTAAATGTCCACGGACAGATGAATGGATAAAGAAGATGTGGTATATTTATACAGTGGAATATTACTCAGCCATAAAAAAGAATGAAATAATGCCATTTGCAGCAACATGAATGGACCTAGAGATTATCATACTAAAGAGAAGTCAGACAGAGAAAGACAAATACCATATGATACCACTTACATGTGGAATCTAAAAAAAACCCCAAAAAACACAAAGATACAAATGAACTTATCTACAAAACAGAAACAGACTCACAGACTTCGAAAACAAACTTATGGTTACTAAAGGGGAAACGTGGTGGGGAGGGATAAATTGGGAGATTGGGATTGACAGATACACACTACTATATATACCATAGATAATCAACAAGGACCTACTGTATAGCGCAGGGAACTCTACTCAATATTCTGTAATAACCTACATGGGAAAAGAATCTGAAAAAGAATGGATATATGTATATGTATAACAATCATTTTGCTGTACACCTAAAACTAATACAACATTGTAAATCAACTATACTCCAATATAAAATAAAAAATTAAAAGAAAAACTGTAGTAGGTTTAGAATTTCCCCAGTAGAAGCCAGCTATAACTACCACCGCCCTGCACAATGAACATTCAACTTCAGTTACAATGGATTCCTTATTGGTCTAGAACTGCAACATCCATTGCTCCTTCTGAGCCCCTGGCTGCATCTTTCCACCAATCTAGAATTTTTTCATTTCCCCCCATGGCAGCTCAGAATCTAGCAGAGGGCTAGAGGCACCAATAAATGCTTATTCAATAAAGGAGGACGTGAGTAATATTCATGCAACTAAAGATTTTCTATCTGTAACAGAAATCACATCAAGCCAAATCTTCATTCTATTTCAAAATTGGATAGGATTAAATCATACCTTTCTGAAGACATCAATACATATTTGAGACATCAAGCCAGAGTTCACTAAATCATAAAAACACTTTGATTAAATTAGTTTCAGAAATTGCTCTCCGGCCAAGTAACTATCTACTACGCAATGGATCAGGCAATAAATCTTAGACTCTATGTGCTGACAGGTATAAGATGATTTATTGAATTGTAAGACAAGGAATTGTGAAGCATTACTAAGAAAATACACACTCTCTTCCAACACAACATGATTTTACTTAACAAAAGCAATTTAGGAGGAAACTGTACTATTAAAATAATAGCAAACGTTTCCCATACAGCTCTAATTCTATGCATTAAAAATAATCCAGGAATGAAACCATTAGATCGTGCTGCTGGCTGGAGATCAGACGGATGACTTAATAATGATCCATCTCCGTCAAATAAAGCTCATCTCTGTCTGGTAATAATCAGAGAATTTACACTACCAGTAACCTCCAATACTTCTTCAACCACATGTTAGCACTGTGATTTTTCTCTTGTATCCAATTTTTCTTTGCAGTATTATTCTATTTTATATAATGACAACTAAAGAAACTTAGCTGCATATTTAACTTTCTCTTCCTGATTAAAGTTGATTACAGTGGTTTCCTGAATTTTAACATTTCATCAGTTTTCTTGAAAATTAATACTATTTACAGCTATAGTTTCCCCAACAACCAAACAATCAGACATTTTAAATTTTTTTAAAAATGAAGTGGGGGGGAGGGATAAATTAGGAGTTTGGGATTAATAGATACAGACTATTATATATAAAATAAACAACAAGGTCCTACTGTATAGCACAGGGAACTGTACTCAATATTTTGTAATAATCTGTAAGGGAACAGAATGTGAAAAAAATAGATATTTATGTATGTATAATGGAATCACTTTGCTGTACACCTGAAACTAACACAACACTGTAGATCAACTATACTTCAATAAAAATAAATTTAAAAAAATAAATAAAAGTAAGCTGGTACAAAACTAGAAAAAAAAATTTTTTTTGATGTATCTAAGGGGAACTGCATGTAGGTTTAATGAAACGTGGCATCTTTGGTGCTCAGGATACAAAGGTAAACCGGAGCGTCATGGGAGGGATTGATATGATTATGCCACAGCATATATGCAGAACAGCTTGGAGGTGGACCAATCAGAAAGGCATGCTTTGTGTTGTCAGGATGGAATGATATTGCTAGAGAATTTGATAGTTCTGCTATTGGTCTCTAGCTCCCCAAGTGTATTCCACACCAAAATCCTAGATCCAGAAAACAGGGCCCCTTAGGAGCCCACTCTAGGATGGTATGCCAAAGAGATTTGATTCTGGCTACAGCCAGCCCTTGGCACCAGAGGGAGGCTAAAAGATAGCAGGTAAGTGGGTTCCTGGCTCCTTGTGGAATCTAGATCTGTTGGCATGAATCTTAATGGCCATTTAGTTCCTGAGACTTTACAGAGGAAATCAGGGCCAGTGGTTGGTTATTGGACATGCAACACCACAAGTGGGTCTATTACACTCCTGATATATGGACAACAGAGTGATTGGGCCTATGTTCACCACCACTGTACAAGTGCTTTATGAGATGGGAATGGAAGCTCGGATAGAGGCAGACCCCTGCATGCTGCCTGCAGAACTTTAGAAAGTAGACCCCTTTAGAGGGCCTTTGCAAGGTTCACAAGATCTGGGAGGTTCCCAGATCCTTCAGAGCACCAAGTACTTATGAAATCAGTCCAGAGAGTTCTGCCTGTGATCTTAGTCTGTCTCCTGCGCTGTCAGTATTCCACGCCAATGGTTCTAGCTGTTGTCTGCAGAATGCTCAGTGGGTCATAGAAAGAGGTTCAGAAAGAAACTAGCTCAACGATAGAACCTGATGCATTGCTTCAAGGTATGAGAGTCAGTTTGTCCTTGATCATCTGAGACAGAGTATCTCACCCTTGGAGTCATGGGCCATGAAGTTGAATATATGGTGCGGGTAATGAGAATTCCACCCAAATAGTCGATTTGGTGAACATTAAATCTACCAGTGCCAACGTCCTCCAGTAACACATACTGACACTCTCCCTGCCTCTTCTTATAGTTAGAGGACTTCAGGTGGAAAAGATGTAAACTCCCTTGAAGGAAAGCATCATTAGGACAGGACTCCTGTCTCTCTTTTTCCCCACTGGATTCAAAGTACCTAACGCCATGTTTGTTGCACAGTAGATTCTCAACAAATATTTGCTTTAAAAAATGGGTGGATGGGTGGGTGAGTGGGCAGATAGATGGCAGGGTAGGTGGAGGAGGGTTCCTACAGAGTTTGGGAAAATAATTCGACACATTAGTCCCAAATCCTGAGAGTGAACTTAGGGGGTACAGAAAGTTCTCCGATCACAGAGCTACGCTGGTGCTGCCTGGGAGTTGGAAGTTTTTCCAGTTCCCTCAAATGGGCACTTCTGATTCTATTGAGAGCTTTCTGGAAGGATCCATTCTGACATTCTATGGAAGATACCAAAGGCAGTAGGCCTGTCTCCTTCTCTGTCAAAAACCTTAATTCTTTCCTGTACTTGTGCTGAAAAGAAAGGCCTCGCTCTCAGGGCTCCATCTCCTCCTGTTTGCCTAGAAAGTTGCTGTTGCAACTTAGCAGATGAAAACCAGCAGACACTAGTTTGGGGATTACAGACAAACAGAAAACATGGAGTTCAGGTGCTAGTAACATGTTTTCCCTCCAGTCATTCACAGCTGGTTATTCCAACTTCTCAATATCTAAAATCACTAACTTTAAAACTTGAATCTGAAGAAAACATTCTTCAAGGTACTCTGAAGTGGGCTACGTGCAGGCCATCCCTTTTGATAACCAATTACATGCATCGAGATGGAAAAACAGGAAGAAGTTGTCACTTGACAAGCATTTTCCTTCCTTTAGTCCTAAAGTACAACGAGGGTTTAAAAACGAGGACACGAAAGTCATTTTACATGATTTGCATTTTGTAGTATAGCCAAGTATCTCCTCAACACATCAGCCTGAAATTGTAGTTTAGTGTCTGTTACAAGAAGTTTCTAAGAAGTGTAAGAGGAAATTGCAGAAATGAGTTCAAATCACAAAATAAAAACCCTAAGGGTGAATTTTCTGAGCACAGGTAGGCAAATCAAGGGATGGATAGAGGAATGTGGGAGGGTAGGGGCTGTAAGGGAGAAAACCTTACTTCAAAGACTTCTGGAACCTTCCAGAGCTAGGTATTTCCACTGGATTTTTCAGGCCTAATCAGACTCCCTAGGACTCTGGTTTGTTTATTTCCAGGCAGCCATTTTACCATTTGACTTAAGAATCAAATCTATCTGGGGAGTTTTTTCACCACTAATGGAACCTAGTGTGGATTATGTTCTTATGGCGTAAGATGGAATTTGGCAAAATCATTGGCCATTTGACATGGTTAACACACTTCTGGATCATATCAATTAAAGCCTTCATAGAATTTTCACCTAAATTAAACATTACAAATGTACAGCTGGAAGGCAGGTTCAAAAAAATCTCAACTGTATACATTACAACCATTAATGTGTTTTGCAGATTTTTTTTTTTAAGTTGGGATGAATCCAAATTGACCATATGCAAGCTGTCTTTGGCAATCATATGGTTTTTCCAAAACAATTATAAAAATAAAAGAAACATTTGGTCCTTGCTACTAGTGTATACAATGTCTCCATAGGGTACTTTGTGCTCTTAGAATAAGTGCTCAAGACCTTAAAAAAAATGTTGTAGCCCATTATTTACCAATGTCTGCCAGTTTTAAGAAATGAAAGGGCTACAATGAGGGCTTCTGGGGTGGGAAATTTAAGACTTAATGTGGTGATTAACATCAGAAATAGTATCTAGGACTTCCCTGGTGGCACAGTGGTTAAGAATCTGCCTGCCAATGCAAGGGGCACGGGTTTGAGCCCTGGTCCGGGAAGATCCCACATGCTGTGGAGCAACTGAGCCCATGTGCCACAACTACTGAGCCTGCGCTCTATAGAGCACACGAGCCACAATTACTGAGCCCGCCTGCTGCAACTACTGAGCCCGTGATCTGCAACAAGAGAAGCCACCGCAATGAGAAGCCTGTGCACCGCAACGAAGAGTAGCCCCCGTTCGCCGCAACTAGAGAAAGCCCGCACGCAACAACAAAGACCCAACCCAGCCAAAAATAAATAAATAAATAAAATATTTTTTTTAAAAAAAGAAAGTGTCTAAACCAAACACTGAAGAAAAAAAGGGTTGAATTGAACCCTTGCTGCTCTAAATACATTCTTTCCTTCAACGAATATGACTTTATAATGAAAATGAAAAAAATTTTAAATGATCGTAGATTAAACATAGCAGCCAGGTTTACTAGACAGTAACATCCTTAATGACAAAAGTACCTTTGTGCTAATCTTAGTGTCCTCCCCTCTGCACACTGAGTAGGATCAATAAATATCTAAATTGCAATGGAACATAAATGGACCTTGGTGCTGGGAGTAACTGAAGTACTCCATTCCATTCTATTTCAAATGCAACAGATTTCAAAGATACTCCAACCATGCCACATTGGTAGGAGCCACCATAATTACAGTTGAGTTTACTTGTCTTAAACAGTTTTTAGGGCAACTCAATTCCAGTTCATTAAGTCGAAGTCTGAGTTCAACTAACATGTACCAAACATATAATAATCCTCCCTCTATGACACACTCACTTGTCTATAAATGCTCATGATAAAACCCACACAACAAAGTCTACAAACTTCTAATCCAGTTCGAAGTAGGTTACGTACTGATGAGCTTTGCAAGATCAAATATTGACCACGAGATAAATCTCAACACCTCTGACAATATGTGATTTCAGATAAACAATGTTCACAGCCGCGCAAACAGCATTAGGAACGTACTCAAGTTCTCATAGCCTCTATGGTCCTATCATTCTTCATAAGTTACTCTTGACTTTATCTGATTCCAAAGCACTTGATCATTCTCCTATCGCAGTAGAAAGGTGGGCTAGGATGAGGTAATGACTGATTTGTTTAGAACTAGAGGAGGTAATTCCTCTTTCCACACAGCTCTCCTCATGCAATAGGAGTCATAATAGCAACAACAATAATAGTAGTAGATTAGTAGTAGCAGCAGCCCTAATAGCAGCAATAGGAGTAGTACTAGTAGTAGCAATGATAATAGCAGCTACCACTTATTGAACATATACTATGTGCCAAGTATTTTGCATATTTTATCCCTAGTCCCCTTAATAATGCTATAAGGAATGTATTATTACCCTGATCTTTATTGATGGAGAAGCATACTCAGATAGACTTACTTTCCCAAGTTCACACAGCTAGTGAACGCTGGAGCTGGACCTCCGAGCCCAGTTCCATTTGATTCCAAAGCCTGTTCTCCTCCTACACCATCCAACTTCTGGAGTAGATTTACGTCTTGATCCTTATGGCATCATTCTCTAAAAAAGTCAACTTATTTCATTCTTTTTTGTTGTTGTTCTTGCTCCCCTGTAACATCTTGTAACATTGGCCTCCTTGTAACAGGAAAATGCCTGTTATGAGCACGTGTTGCACTGGCTTTACAAACTGAGATGCCAAAGGGAGAGTCAGTACTTCAAAGGGAAGGTAGGGATTTCCAAGGTTACACTTAAGGGGGAAGAGCCAATAAGCAAGGTTCCTCATCTAAGTGACACTGGTTAGAACCAAGAGGATTTGAAATCTCATCAACATTAGCTGCACTATGTGGAAAGACCTCTTCTGGGAAAAGGCATGCTTAGAACTGCTTACCAGGACTTAATGAAAAGACCTTAGTTTGGGAAAAGCTTTTCTACCATGAACTGAAATCTTTATCAGAAGACTTTTCAGAAGAAGGGAAATACTGTTTCATTTTCATATCCAACTCACTCTAAATAAAACAAACTCTGGGTCATTGACCCAATTTAGCATTTCATAAACAATAACAGGACTGAATCCAACTTAAGAGTAGAAATATATATAGTATTCCATGTCATCATTCCTTCTTTAACACCACAGGTGTCTCCCAAACTTTTTTTTTTAATTTATTTATTTATTATTTATTTATTTTTGGCTGCGTTGGGTCTTCGCTGCTGCACATGGGCTTTCTCTAGTTGTGGCGAGCGGGGGCTACTCTTCGTTGCGGTGCGCGGGCTTCTCATTGTGGCGGCTTCTCTTGTTGCGGAACATGAGCTTCAGTAGTTGCGGCGTGTGGGCTCAGCAGTGGCGGCGCATGGGCTTAGTTGCTCCACGGCACGTGGGATCTTCCCAGACCAGGGATCGAACCTGTGTCCCCTGCATTGGCAGGCGGATTCTTAACTACTGTGCCACCAGGGAAGTCCCTCTCCCAAACTTTTATTAGGACTTCATTCTTATTTAGATCTGTATCAATTATAGGGAGATCTATCAATATTCATCCTGATGAAAGTTTGGGTTCAAATTTGTAAGGAAAGGCTAATAGACGAATTCAGACCAGGTAAAAAATGGTGCTGTCCCATAGAGTAAAAATGCAACATAAGTATAAACTCTAATTTGTGAAAATATAGGCTATCTCCTTTCAAAGATAAATTTTAGATCATTACGTATGTACACCTTGACTTACTTCAGGATTTTCATAAGAAAAAATATCTGGCTGTAAGCGTGTTTGTGAAACCTAAGGTAGAGAACGTCACGGAAAGTTTCAGCCCTTCTTTCTTGAAAAATGTGGAATCTTGAGCCCAGATGAATGAAGTTTTCAGCACCTAGTAGGCTATCATGATACCGTTTGACAAACTCAGAAGGTAATTTTGGGAGCCTGGGTCTGTTGTGAAATAAGAAATAAAATATTGTTCTCCAACCTTTGCTCAGTCTACAATCATGGAAAGGCTCTTATCTTCCTTCAGTACATCTAGTAATCCCTTTGCTTGCCAAAAGGATGAAAGTCACACCAATATTCAGGTCACAAAATTAAAAGAGAGGAAAAGGCCCCAGGTAAATGTCTTCAAAATGGGGTGTATCCCCGTAGTGATAAGATGATTATTTCTGAATGACGGAGGAGGGGGGGGCGGGGATTGGGAGAAAGAAACCCATCCTAGATAATGCTACTTTAAAGCCCCCAAACAAGACTGTGCTCGATCTGTTGCTCTTTAAAAACTTTTGTTTATCAGTTTATAGTAGTCATGATTCTCATATTTATATTATCTTTATTTTTTCCTTCTTTAGTTCTGTTTGGCAGCGCTGGCTGCTGGAAGAAACAAATAATACGTCTGAATAAGCTTATAGTGTAGATTTCCAGAACTTTAGAAAAATATGGAATATTGCTAATGTATTTTAAATGGAACTCCCAAAAAACAGCATGTCCTCTAGGGGCTTCCCATGGTAGTTTGAGACTTTTACAAGATAAATGGCCAGGCTCCACGAGGCTGCTTCCTGGATCCATCCTGCTGTGGAGTTTCAGGCACGCCTGGAATGTTCTGGCATGACGCTCTCTGCTTATTGTCTTATTGCATGGAATTTATGACTTAGGAAAAAAATTTTTAAATACTTTAAGGTAATAATTATTCTTTAAGCAGTAACAGCAAAACCCCCAAAACAAACCAATATTTAGAAAGAGTGAAAGGAAGAACAACTTTGTCTCAATTTGGGGGAAAAAAAAAAAGTTCTGAAATGTTTTGGTTTTGCTTCACGAAAATTATTTGTCAAGGGTTCAGTGGCATTTAATGACCACGCTCTGTCTCCTTTAGAGCTGTTTTCGCAATGATAGTGTGAAACAAATAGAACTTATTTCTTCGAACATTTTCCATCCTACAAAGACAACCTCAAGTGCAGAGCTTACCTGGGAAGGATCAGTGGAACCACACCTGGTGTCTTAGCACCTAACACTTTCTTGTCCGAAGACACGCTTGGTATTAACTCCTATCACTGATCTTCTAGAACACTCCTTTGGAACACTTTATTTCATAAAATCACCTAGGGCTATATAACTCTCAACTGCAGGGGGAAAATGACTCTCCTTCAGCCTCCAGAATCAAAGATTAAGGCAGCAGTGAAACTTCACTATGGTGGAGTGAGCAGAGTGAAGAAAGCAAACTTAGAGCCATCCTCACATCTGCGGGGCGTCAAAGAGGGGGACATGGTGGGGGAGGGCATCCAAAACAGGGGGATCAGAGAGATGGATGAGGGATACTTCCTGTGGGAAACAAATTTGGTTTTGTTTCACCACCTCTAGTGTTTATCCATTCAGAGAAATCTTTGCCAGAAAGTCACTTTCTCGTTGTAAATATGATGTTGATTTTTTTTCAGGACAGGAGCACTTTTACTGAGCATATTGTTTAGACAGAAAATGGAAGAGATCGAGTCACTTTCGCTGAAAAATACAGGTATGTAGTAGGTAACTACCAAATAGAGGTAAATCAATTTCCAAGGAAACAGACCAGATTCAATGGCTTTTGAACCTTCCAAGAAACCTGTTTTATGAGTGCATTTTGGAGGAAGGGCTACACAAACAGTGAAAAAGACCAAAATTGTCATTAAGAACCAAACACGTAACTCTCCAGATTAATTGTGATGGCTTCATTCCCACCCCCCGTGGCCTTATTCCATGGTCACTCCTGAGGACTCCTGGGAGGCATCTGTAGCTCTCAGATATAATATTCAAGTTTGCTCAGATTTATTCAAAAGAAATCTGAATAAAATATCCCCTCACAGATCATCAGAACAATGATAAAGAATTAGAGATTTACAACTGATTTCTTCACTGGTTGAAAAGAAAAATCACAACCCGTTTTCCTTAGCAGAATTTTTTTTTCTTCTTGCATTGATGGTCTGATCATATTGTCTTATTTTCTGCCTTTCCAGTTGAAGAAAATCCCTTGGACAGAAATACTACTGACTGGCTTATTACTTCAGTAGAACTGAGACATTGTGATTATTATTATTATCATCTTAAATTTGATAGGTATCTTCAAAATGAAGACCTCTCATAAGAACACAGATAATGAAAATTTCTGTGCTCTAGACTAAAAGCATCTACATTAAGATACTTGTTGTAACTTACATAAAGGTATTTATTCAACTTCTACAGAAATTGGGTATGTTGTAGACACTGCCTCAAACAGAAAGACGACATCAAGTGGAACAACATTTATTGAAGGTTGGTATATTTGTGGTCTGGTATGTGGGTTTCCACTAACCAGTTGTGAGGCCTAAACCAGGGGTTGGCAAGCTATAGCCCTCGGGTCAAATTGGCCAGCCACCTGTGTTTATACAGTTTCATTGGCACACAGCCACGCCCATTTTACATCCTGTCTACTACTGTCTAGGGCTGCTTTCAGAGTGGTCCCGACTGAAACCATATGACAATATTTAGTAGCTGGCTCCTCCAATGTTTGCTGACTCCTGCCTTTAGAAACTCATCTGGGCCTCAGTCTCCCCATCTGTAATTGAGAGGTTGGGCAAGACTGACGTTTTTCAACCAAGTTTGCACCTTAGAATAACTGAATCACTTTGCTGTACACCTGAAACTAACACAACATTGTACATCAACTATACTTCAATATAAATGAATGAATGAATGAATGATTCACTTGGGGGAGTTTGGGGAAAATCTCAGCGCCTGAGCTGCACCCCAGAGGATCTTGTTCCATCCGGCTGGGCCCCTGTTCAAGGTAACCTCTGTGCAGCCAGGGTGAGAACCACTGGACTAGACAACAGCAAAGGCCCTTCCAGCTTGGGGCTTGCAAGACGTGTACTTCTTGTGAAATAAATAGTATCTGCCGGCAGGAACAAACACTTGGAAACGATGCCTAAATAACTTCAGCCTCAGCACTGAAGACTCACATCTGATTTATGCCATTCCAAGTCTCCGACTTGAGTTGCTGAGAATCTACAGCTCTGCACAGATACACATGCAGAGCTATATACATATAAACAGTTCCTTTGGGAGACAGCTACCCCTGGAAGGTAGTCCTGAACGTGAACTGCCACAGCTAGGAAATCTGGGGGATAGGAGATAATATCAAGTGCGCCTAAGTCACATTTGGGGAAGGGATTAAAGAATATTTAAGAAGCCTTTGGAGGTTGAGATATTGCTGAAACAGCCTGGAGGACGGCATGGGCGGGCCCAGACTGCTCAAGACAGGGCGGGGGCCTGGGGTGCAGGAAACTTGCCGTGCACAGCCTTGGGGCGGCCGCCAGCCTGCCGCTCAGGGCGTCCACAGATGGTGGGAGGGGACTCTGCAAGGGCTGGGCTTTCTAGTCTCAAAACAGATTTGGTTTTGGAGGTCACACAAACAAGTCAACGCCTCTGAGAGTGAAACTGAGCTTTCCCCCTTTGCACTGCCGGCAAAGATGCTTTGGTTAATTACAGGTATCCCAGCCTTGGCACCACTGACATCTGGAGCCGCGTGATTCTCTGCCAGGGGGGCTGTCTTGTGCATCCAGGATGTTGAGCAGCATTCCGGCCTTGATCCACTAGATACCCCTCGCCCTTCAGGTTGTCATAATAAGGCAATTGTGTGCTGCTAAGTTTACCCCCTAAGGTCTTCATGATTTCTTACCATCCTGCCTCAAAGGGGAATTAAAGATAACTGTTCTGAGGCAGCAGGGAACAAACTAATATACATAAAAAAATATGCATACTATACACACACACACATATATATATGTGTGTGTGTGTATATAGTATTATTTTATCCTGCCCCTTGTGAGTGACAAATATTTCATCACCTCTGTCTGAACTAAAGTCTTTAAAAATCGAATGGTCTCTCTATAATACTTTCTCAAAAGAAATCACTGGGGAGCAATTTGTCGATTCAGAAATGAATGCAGAGACCTAAAAGGCAATATTTTGCTTGCTTATGTATTCAAAGTTCAAAACAATGGCTGGTGGCCTACAATTTTCCTTTTTTACCTGATGGGCAAATTGTACTGTATCATCTGATTAAATTATTACGGGCTGTTCCATTTGTTTCTACAAGTATTTACTACTGATAAAACACCTTGTAGCTTTTAGAAATGCTCTAGTCACCGAAAAATGAATAATCAGATACCAAAGAACTATGAGATACAGGCGCTGAGCTTGAGAAATGAACACATGGTTGGGGCTGGAAGGCTTGAACCCAGAAATGTTTATAAAATAATACGGAATGCAGTGTAATTCTGAAGGGGTAGTAAAGACAAAATGGCGTGTCTGAGACTAGAGAATTTTATGAAAAGCAAACCTAGAGTAGTCCTCGGTTAGCCTAGAGTTAGTCCTTTAAGAATCAACTGGAGTTAGTAGAGGAAGAGGTAGAAGGCTTGAGGAGGAAGACTACCCACTTTGATTTATATCAACTTTACATTGTCTAACTTCTTAGAAGAATCTAGAATGTTTTTATAACTACAGAGAAGGCTTATAATTTGCAAATAAGTTGGGGGGTGGGGTGGAAGCCTTCAGGGGAGAATAGCAATGGAGAGAGGAACCTTGGGCTTCCTAAGGGTCAAGCATTACCGGGTTTAATCCTCAATTATACCTCTGTTGCACCGATGAACACCTAAGTCTTGGAGAAGTTAGTTGTGGTTTTTTTTCCTTAACCTAAGTTCACACAAATTTAAAATGGCCAGGCCAGGGCACAAGTTGAAATCAGACTCCAAGCCTGTCTCAGACCTGCTGAATCAGAACCTGCATTTTAATAAGACCCCCAAGTACTTCCTGTGTACATTTATATTTGAGACGATCTGGTCTAAGAAACTAATGTAAACCTACAATTCTGACTGATAAGCAATCCTAGAGAGGGGAATGGATAACAGACCCCAAACCTTTTTATTGACTAACACGTGGTGACCATTTTCACTTGTGTACATGCTTCGCCAAAAATAACTAAATATGAATAAGAATTCATTTAGGTCTCTTAAGAGATTTGAAATGTCAAACTCATAGACCAAGATGCTAAATTTACATTTTTAACCACGGCAAATAAATCATCACATTTCAAGTGATGGCATGAATTTAGGGATCATCAGATATTCATTCATTCCTTCATTTAACACTAATGTATAGAGTAGCCAGTGAATATTGAATAATTCAACATTACTGTAAGTAAATAAAAATTATTCCACATGGGTTTCCGTATTTCATTTTTGTATTTTTACTCCATTATTTATATTAGAATGGAAAACAGATCAGCTTCAAACTTTAAAGGAAATTTCTTTGCTTAGTCCAGGGAGCCCTTGTGTCAGAAGTTAAGGCAAAAGCACTTTGTCTCTCCATCACCCAAGCTCTTTCTCCTTCTCATTACTTTTTTGAAGTGTGGCATGTTTGGGCCATAGTTCTTTCTGCCTTAATCATAGGTGATGATTAGTTCGGGGCAGGATGGGGTCCCTGGGTCTGAACCCCCAAACTCGGATTTCTCTAACCATAGTTAATGCTATTTAATTTCCATGACCTCACGTTCCAAGTGATTAAGGAGGTTCCTATTTACCCAGCTTCCCCCAGCCACTAGACACTGAGCTAGACACTTAGACCTATATTATCTCATTTAATCCTCCCAAGATCCCTAATGAGCAGGTATTATCATTCCTATATTTTTGCAGGGGATACATGGTTGTTCCAAGGATCAAATAATACTTGAAAGTGCTTTGCAAACTGTCAATCTGGAGATTTACAAATGCTAGTTATTCCTCTCGGTAATAGCTGGTTCTCAGTGTTGAATAAGCAAATACCCTTGAACCACATCTGAAAACAACTTCAAGCAGCATCTTGAAAGAGAAATCTCCCTCCCTTACCACCCCACAGCCCTGACCTACAGGACTGTTTTCTAGAGGTACAAAGGCAGCGTGATGGCCTTGCCTAATACGTTTCGAGAGGTACAAAGGCAGCGTGATGGCCTTGCCTAATACGTTTCGAGATGAATTTCTAGAATAAAAGAGAAACTGGAACCACTTTATTTGACGAGCTGAACACTATAAATGGGTGAGATCCTGGTCGGCCGGGACTCTCGAGTGCTTTATTCAGCAATCCAGGGACAAGGAAAGCACTTCCCTCCTGGGTGGAGTTTGTACGGGGACCTTGGGTCTCCTCGATCTTCCAGAAGCGATAGGCCACACTGAGCATGAGTTGGAAAGCCTGCCCGTTTCGCTCCTCTCGGCCTTAAATCTGACGCCACCAACGAAGAGCAGCTGAGCTCTGGACAGCCACAGAAAGGGTCAGAGGACCGAGAAATAAACCTCTCTACCAGGCCAGGATGTTCATCCTAACACCTAAGTTCGTACAAATTCCCTAACAGATAAAGCCAGCTCCCCAGCTGGCTTGGTCACACAGCAGCTTTTCCTCCAGTGGCCTCTCACGGCGTCTTCCTAGAGATGGGTCCTTCCACAGTGGAAATGACATAAACTGCTCCCTTGCCTGGATATGGACCCGACCTATGAGCCCCGGTCAGGAAGGAAACGGAGACCTCTGAGGAAAGCACGTGAGAACCGCTGGCAGTTCAGCCCGTGATCAGAGGACCTTTAATAAGAAAGGGTCTGGCCCAGATTTTTTCACGGACTGGAGTCCTCCTATGTTGCCCTGATTGCCACTCCAAAGGGATGCGTGGTGCGAATGTCACTGTTGTCAAGGAAAAGCAGTGTTCAGAGAGGACATGTGTTTTCCCTTCAGCTTTTGGAATTAGGCAATTTCCAGAGAGCAACCCCTCAGTCAGCAATTTTGGACTATAAGTCATATTAAAAACTATCTCATGGATTGAGTTTCATGGACTCTTTTCATAGCCCTTTTCTATACTCTTATCACATGTTATAATTATGTCTAGACCATGAAAGCAACGACGTGTCTTTGTGACTCATTTCTGCATTCCCAGAGTTTATCCAGGGCTTATCTCATTACCTAAACACAAATATCCTTCAGGTGAATAAATATGGGTCCTTTTCTTTTTATAAATTTATTTATTTATTTATATTTATTTTTGGCTGCGTTGGGTCTTCGTTGCTGCGTGCGGGTTTTCTCTAGCTGTGGCGAGCGGGGGTCACGCTTCATTGCCGTGCGCGGGCTTCTCATTGCGGTGGCTTCTCTTGTTGCGGAGCACGGGCTCTAGGCACGTGGGCTTCGGTAGTTGTGGCATGCGGGCTCAGTAGCTGTGGCTCACGGGCTCTAGCGCGCAGGCTCAGTAGTTGTGGCGCACGGGCCTAGTTGCTCCACCGCATGTGGGATCTTCCCGGACCAGGGCTCGAACCCGTGTCCCCTGCATTGGCAGGCGGATTCTTAACCACTGCGCCATCAGGGAAGCCCCTCTTTTCTTTTCTTTTTTCTTTTCTTCTCTCCTCTCCTCTCTCTCTCTTTCTTTCTTTCAAAGCAGGATTTGACAAAGCAGATGGGGAAGAAGATCATTTATAAAGACACAAAGGGGGTAGAAGATTTTCAGGCTTTCCATATCGTTTCAGTAATAAGAAGCCAATCTACCCCCATGAATAAAACCTGTTATTTGCCTGACTGTTCTCCCCAACAAGCAGTAAAGGAGATACAAGGGAGGAGGGAGATGATGGCCACGTTGCTCTATCCATTCTGCGGCAATGGCACAGGACACCCAGGGCCGCTACAGTGGAGGGGCTGAAGGCCTCCCCCTCCGTCTGCAAGCTCCGTCGCTTCAGAGCTTTCCTCCTCCCCCAGCCCCATCCAATACCGAAACCCCTCCTTCTTCCTATTCTAAGGGAGACAGCTGCTAATGCAGAGCCCAGGGCCGCCTTGCTCCATCCTTCGTTCACACACCCAAGGCAATCTACAACAAAAAGGAAAGCTGGCCAACTGAGCTTGTGATTGGTCCAGGCTGCCCGCCTGTCATGTCACCTATATTTGTCTCATCTGTCTTATCTGTGTCGAAATGTGACAGTCATGGCATAAACCCGAATGCCAGCTTCTCTTTCCTCGGAAACAGCTGGAGGTCCTCTGTCAACACCTGGGGTGCTGATTCCATCCGATAAACCAGGAACATGAAAGACTAGCTCGTCCCCCTGGACTTCAAAATGGTGCTTGTTTGTAAAGCCATTTCTTTCAGTCCACCGCTCACTGCTCCTTAAAAGTCCATTTTACTACTTAGCTTGGTTTAAAAAGAAGGACAAATCAAAGTTTCCACCCAATTATAATTCCCCAGAGGGTTGTTCAAAATTTCCCATGTCAGCCAGAAACACAAATAGACCCTATAACCACTGAGTAATTTATGATACTGTCAGGAAATCCACGATTGGATTACACCAATGAAGCCTTTATTGTAACAGTAAATGCCCAGATATAATAATACCTCATGTTCATGGAACGCTTACTATGTGCCAATCACAAGGCTAGGCACTTTACAAGCATTTTCTTTTTTGATGAGAAATGCAAAATGTATTCTCCTCTGTCAGCTTAAAAGCTATCCTCATGGGTAGGCAAAGTCCTTAAGTATCCTGCCCAAAAGTCTAAAACATAAAGTGAATTAAGTTTTAAGTGGATTTTGTAAGTGTATTGATAGTTTTATCAGATTTTTCCAGAATGTCACATACTGAGAATATATCCAATCTTTAGCTACATTCACTGCCTCAGGCCACTTGTGTCCTCTTTATGATTTTACCTATCCAGTGTCAAAAAATTTGCCAGCCTTTCTAAGAAGAACCTAATTTATGATTTGTCAATGATAGAGAATGAAAGAGAATTCTGAATATCACAGCCTTAAAAAATGAAATATTTAGTTAATGTAATTTCAGCAAATCCTGCTAGCTTTAACTTTGTAACTGATCAAGACGAATCGTGTTCTTTCAAAACTTTTCAACTTAAATTCAAACACCATGCACAAATAGATACTCCTCACTTAACATTTACCCACTTTATATATTTAAATAAAATTAAGCAGTTAACTATATATTAAGACATTCAGGAAAAAATTACCCTATGAGGGAAATCGGTGAGCCCATGGAAGCTGCAAGGACAATTCATTAGTTTCCACACGAGTATCTCCTTTCCTCTGAGGTGTCCCCAAGGTCATCTGGGGGCCATCTGTGTGAACTCAGCTCCTGGCATGAGATCTGGCCCTTCAAGACAACCCAGTCTACGCTGGCTCAACTGGAGAAAATGTTGGCATGGAGATATCTTAAGGCAGCTTTTTTGGTGACCCTAGAGGCATCAACCACCATCCATGATGGTGGCCTACAGCCCGGCCAGCTGTGTGTGTAAAATCACTGAGTTAAGTCTCCAAACCTCAAAGGAACCACTTGAAAGGCAATGCACTGTTAGCTGGAGAAGAAGTAGCTGAAGAGACACAGAACAACTGGGCAGCAGGGGAACTGTGTTCTAGTCCTAGCTCAAAGTCCTATCCCCAGGTGATGTGGGGTCACCCCTCTTACCACTGTCAGCCCCAATTTCCTCATCTGCACAATGGAGATGAAAGAATATGACCTTCAAGGTTGCATCTGGCTCTAAAACATTCCTGAAGTCTGTGGTAGGCATTCAGAGGCTTGAACAGCAAACTCCTTATAAGTGGATCAAAAAGCCAGAAGAAATAAGCACACGTGGTCACCAGTATGTCGCTGCACTAGGGAAGCAGGAAAAGAATCACATTTATGTCTGGACCCAAGAGCCACTCATCAATGACCACTCCTATTTATCCTTGGTCTTCAAGGACAAGATACTGACTCACCTATTTGCATGTTTCTGTTGAGTGTGGGAGGTTTTGACCTATGACACTACTTGACTTTGCATATTAAAAAAGAGACCACAACATCTAAAGTAATGTGAACATCTTTTCCCCCTTCTGTTTCTTCTGTGGACACAATGACCCTAATCTTTCTGATATCCTCATTTGACCTTGCCTTCAGAAAATCTACATGACATCAGCCTCTCTCACAAAAACAAAACTCCTTCAGTGTTATGCTATAAAGAAGAGGAAAAATGCCCCAAACCCTTAACCTGGCACTCAAAGACTCAAACTCTTCCCCCAACAAGACTCTTCCGACATCCTCCCTCCTGGCCGCTCCATCGGCACCCTGGGCTCTAGCCAGCATTGTCTAGAATCCCTAAGCTGTCTTGCGGATTCCTGCCAACAGGTCTCTGCTGGCCTCACTCCTGAGGAACGCCTTGCTCTTCTTCTTTGATGCATAATCCACCCATCTGTCAAGGTGGCTTAAAGCCCACCACCCTGAAGCACAGTTTCTTGTCTACTCAAACCCAGAGTTGGCTTTTCCTCCTCCGAATCCCAAAACACGCCTCTAATCCATCAATCCCGCACCTGTCCATCAACAAGCATTTACTCACTGTCATGCCCCCGCCCTTCGCCAGGTGCTTGAGACACAGAACTACAAAGCCCATGAAAGCAACAACGTGGACTCTTACCTCACACGCAAATAAGACAAGCACTGGTTAAAAAATAATTGGCAGGGCTTCCCTGGTGGCACAGTGGTTAAGAATCCACCTGCCAGTGCAGGGGACACGGGTTCGAGCCCTGGTCCGGGAAGATCCCGCATGCCGCGGAGCAACTAAGTCCGTGCGCCACAACTACTGAGCCCGTGTGCCACAACTACTGAGCCCGTGCCACAACTACTGAGCCCATATGCCACAACTACTGAAGCCCACACACCTAGAGCCTGTGCTCCACAACAAGAGAAGCCACCGCAATGAGAAGCCCGCTCAGCGCAACGAAGAGTAGCTCCCACTCGCCACCACTAGAGAAAGCCCACGCACAGCAACAAAGACCCAACACAGCCAAAAATAAATAAATAAAAATTTAAAAAGAAAAAAGAAAAAATAATAATTGGCAGGTGGTCTGCCTCCAAATTCCACACCTTAACCATCATGCCATTCTAACCCCCTGGTTTCTTACAGTATTTTTACGTTATAATATATTGCCAGGCGCAAGGCTGAGGGTTTACGTGAAACATTTTATCTTGTTTTTCCATGATTCTACGCAAGTAAGTACATTATTAGCCCTGTTTTACAGAGGAACTTAAGCTAAGCAACACGTTCAAAAACTACATTTGTTTCCACAGCCATGTGACTAAAAGGTACCTTGCGTACTTGTCTGTGCATATCCCAGAACTCTCTGAGCTTCTCAAAAATGATTCCAATAACAATAAATCATCAGGCAATAAGACATTCCTATCCGCAGTTGAAGGAGGGAGAGGGGACTCCTCAGGGGGAATAGGCAGATGAGAAGGAGAGAGGAGAAAGATGGAGCCTTAAACTTACTGTTAAGAACATATCCTTAGAGATGTTTTCTTTTACTCCATATATCATAAATAGTTTTTGTACCCAACTAAGAAAATTAAAATATAGATTTAACATATTTGACAAATATTTGGAAACTGTATTTCGTCACATGGGAAGTTTTAAAAAATATATTGCAGACTAAAGAAATGTTCCCATGAAATAAATACAAGCAGAATCACAATTTGAAGGGGCCAGTTGGAACTGGTGAGACCTCATATAACCGAAACATTTTGGAAGACATGTGTCTGACGTTCACATATCCCCAGTGGCATCGTGTGACAGAATGTCATAAGGTATATCTACATGTTAGATTAAAATCTAGCCTAGAATTACTGTGAACTAGTCTGAAAAAAGATACAGGGGTTGCACAAGGGATGTGGTAACTGGGAAAAATAAAAAAGAATGACTGATACCAAACAATCTATGGTAAGCGGGAAAAATAAAAAAAGAATGATACCAAACAATCTACGGACATCTAGTAAATTCAACATTGTTTTCTCTAACAAACAGCTTGGCGATGGTAGGTGTAATGGCCCTTATTCCAGGAAGCCTTTCTCCATCTCTCAGGTCTGGGGTTGGTGTCGTCCCTGCTTTGGGCAGCGTGCCTCCTTCCACCACCACCAGAGAAAATGTTTACCCACCGGCACTCTCTGCTAAACTTTAAGCTCTGTGAAGGAGAGAGACTGTTTCTGTTCATATTGCCTTCATTTATGCAGCATACATTAACTTACTTTTGCGTGACCTCTCAAAAAACCCCATATGTCAGGGCTTCCCTGGTGGCGCAGTGGTTAAGAATCTGCCTGCCAATGCAGGGGACATGGGTTCAAGCCCTGGTCCGGGAAGATCCCACATGCCGCGGAGCAACTAAGCCCGTGAGCCACAACTACTGAGCCTGCGCTCTAGAGCCCACAAGCCACAGCTACTGAGCCCACGTGCCACAACTACTGAAGCCCGCGTGCCACAACTACTGAAGCCCGCGCGCCTAGAGCCCGTGCTCTGCAACAAGAGAAGCCACCGCAATGAGAAGCCCGCACACCACAACGAAGAGTAGATCCCGCTCGCCGCAACTAGAGAAAGCCCGCGTGCAGCAACAGACACCCAACGCAGCCATAAATAAATAAATAAATAAATAAATAAATAAATAAATAAATAAATAAATAAATTTTAAAAACCCATATGTCAGATACGGTTAATGGGAGGATAAAGGAAATGGTAGGTATAATGGGTCTATCAAGTGTCCATCACATAGGAGCATAAAACAAAGGTGAGCTTTCTACAAGTATTTGAGATCTAGTTTATCAAAATTCACACCATTAAATTTAAACCAATGAAATGCAATACAGACCAAAATAATCATTCACATCCAGCTGGATAAAACATAATGTACGGCCAGAAAAAAAAAAAAAATTACGCCAAGAAGGGGAAATCTGAACACAAAGACAAGCACACCGGGAGAATGCCATGTGAAGAGACACAGGGAGAAGATAGCCACCTACAACCCAAGGAGAGACACCTGGAATCCATTCTTCCCTCACAGCCCTCAAAAGGAATCAACTCTGCTGACACCTTGATTTAGCACCTCTGGACCCCAGAACTGTAAGACAATACATTTCTTTCCTTTAGGCCACCTAGTTTGTGGTCCCTTGTTGTGGCAGTCATGGCAAATTCATACGGTGACAAACACTAAATTCTCACAGATGAAGGTTTCTCAACCTGGGCACTATTGAGATTTGGGACCAGACAACTCTATGTGGGAGCGCCCATCCTGCACCCTGTAGGATGTAGCAACCCTGGCCTCTATCCACATATGTACGCAACACACACACACACACACACACACACACACACACACACACACACCCTTTCACTGGAACCTGCACTAAACCGGCTACTATTTTCAGAGAAGAAACAAGCTATAGAAGCTCTAAGGAGAAAGGAAAAAGTCTAGCTCAGTTTCTACTTACAACTTCCCCAATGGCAAATAAAGTACAAGACTTTAAAAAATATAGACCCTTATGATCTATAAATGAAGCTGAAGAGTGAAATCCCATGTCTTCACCTCCAGATGAGAAGGGCTACAGAGGAAGGCTGAGATTTAATTGGAAGCTTTATCAAACTATTATAAAATTATAACGGGATGATCCATTGAAAGGGGTATTTTACAAATAAACTCCCTCGGCCAACAGAAGGCCAATTAGAGTCAGAAAAGCAAAACAATGATTTGGAACTTCAGCTTCAGCTGACTTGAAGTCGGACTATGCTGAAATTGAAGGGCAAGGAAAGGTCAATTTTTCTTGGTTTGTGTATTTTTATAGGTGTAACTAGAGGAAAGAAACAAGAGCTGCAACACTGTATGCTGGAACAGAGGAAAAGAAATTACTGCATCGTAATTCCTTGAAAACTCCGGAATGCGTTCTATTAAATTCTCTTACATGTTATGTGGTTCGCAAATCAAACTTTTGATCCAAGTTTGGAGGACTGAGAGGCTTCTTAAAATTCAATCAAAACGATGTGAAAAGGTGCACATTATGATATGCTCCATTTAGAGACTTATGCATTTGTCGGGAAGACTTTTCTCTTTTTATCTTAGAACAGAGTTCAGGAAGTGCTGGTTTAATTTTCTCTTTGCTTCAATATTTTAAGAGTACTTCCCAATGCATAGTCTCTGAAAGCATTAGATTCCTGATGCTATTTCAAATGATGTGAAAGATTTTGCTTGCATGAATTCTACATGCTGGAATTTTTAAATGTTTTTTTCCTTTTGTGTCTAGAAAAAAAGGTGTAATGTACAAAAGTATAT
Source organism: Balaenoptera ricei (assembly GCF_028023285.1). NCBI lineage: Eukaryota > Metazoa > Chordata > Mammalia > Artiodactyla > Balaenopteridae > Balaenoptera > Balaenoptera ricei. The sequence continues at coordinate 8,243,571 of NC_082660.1, forward strand.
TCCAATCCTCTATATCAACACACGTATACTGAGAGCTCACGTGAGTAAAAAATGTCCCTCAAAGTTGAGTGTTATTGCAAGAAATAATTATTCTTCATAATCACTGCAGAATTCCCCCTCTTCAAATAATGGACTTTTACTAACAGAAGTAAAAAAAAAAACATTTTCAAACAGCAGACACCTGAATCCTTACATATTCAAATAAGTGAAACAAATCTATCATTTTATCAGTGAAAGCATCCTCAAATTCCTACATGCTTTGTGTTTCCACATCATCACAAATCCATTTCTGTACGAGATGCTAAAGCCTCAGGAAAATACACTAAAAGAACACATTTACCTGATGAACCTAGGGGCAGGACAGGAATAAAGAGGCAGACGTAGAGAATGGACTTGAGGACACGGGGAGGGGGAAGGGTAAGCTGGGACGAAGTGAGACAGTGGCATGGACATATATACACTACCAAATGTGAAATAGATAGCTAGCGGGAAGTAGCCGCATAGCACAGGGAGATCAGCTCGGTGCTCTGTGACCACCTAGAGGGGTGGGATAGGGAGGGTGGGAGGGAGACACAAGAGGGAGGAGATATGAGGACATATGTATACATATAACTGATTCACTCTGTTATACAGCAGAAACTAACACAACATTGTAAAGCAATTATACTCCAATAAAGACGTTAAAAAAATGGTTAATAAACCAAAAGGAAAAAAAAAACACATTTACTTTTTTCAGATCAAAGTAATTAACAAAAATACCCTGTCTTGGTTTTGGTCCTTTCAGTATGCTATTACTTTCTTCAAAAATTCAATGTTTATATTGTACTTAGGTTTTGAAGTGCCAGACAGCCAAATGTCATCTATTCTATGATTTTTTAAAAATTCTAACCTAAGTGGCATGTTTTAGAACAAACAGGCTACGCTAGCATGTTATTTGTTTAAATGTTCATAAGCACATTTTGTGAAATGGCTGTAAATAAATGCTTATAAGCATATTTTGTTGAGCGGCTATAAATGTGTTTTGGTGCACTGGGTGCTGTTTATATGCTTATATTTCTGGAATTAGAAGATAAAATCCACTAGATCATTAATTCTCAGGCCCTCGCGGTGACAGTATAAATGACCGCTAACCCACTGGCTTGATTAGACAAGTGTGCAGGGCTCATAATTGAAGAGTTTCATTTTCATCACAAAAAGGGCTAGGGCATGTAAGTGTCACCTCTTAAATTTGGAGATGTAAATAACTAAGAACTCCTCTGTGACGGTACACAAGTCATGAGAAGAACTCAAGGATCAGGTTTAAATATCAAGTCTGGGAGCTGCTGAATATGGAACCTCATTGTGGTGCTTTGACAAATGGTCATTACACGCAGTGTCAAGCCAGTTAAAGGAACATTTTTTGAAAAAAATACCGATCTGGCAGCTTTACGTTTCGGCAAGCAAAAACACCTAGGTCCCTGAAAGCCAACTTATGGTTACCAAAGGGGAAAGGCGGTCATGGGGGGGTGATAAATGAGGAGTTTGGGATTAACATATACACACTACAATATATAAAATAGGTAACCAACAAGGACGTACTGTATAGCACCAGGAACTCTACTCGATATTCTGTATTAACCTAAAAGGGAAAAGAATCTGAAAAAGAATATGTATCACTGAATCACTCTGCTGTGCATCTGAAACTAACACAACATTGTAAATCAACTATACTTCAATTTTTTAAAAAAGGACAAAAAACACCTATGTTCAATCATCCTAAACATTCTGTCCCCCCACCAAAAAAGGATGGCGGGATCACCTTGGTTTCTAAAATTTGATAGCCACAGCAATTTCTGAAGAATTTGTTTTAGCAGCACAATTCACACACGCGCTGCCTTTGCTATTAAGAACTCTGGAGGTGTGTTTTTGGCTACCTTCGTGCACGACACTAGAAAACCAGTCAGCGTCTGTCTTCCCTTGTCTGTATCACCTCCATCCTCTGGCTCAGCTCCCTAAAGATGGTTTTATACTAGTCACCTCACTTTGAGTGAGGCATGCTGCCCAGGTGATGCTTTTGTTCCCCAAGTGACGTTTGGAAGCAAGGATTCACTTCGGCATGCCAAACTCCCTCAGCGTACCAAGAAATAGCCAAACCAAATCACAGATGTGGTCCGTTCATCCCAGCATCCCCCAGATAAACGACGTGGTCCTGGTAAACACAAGCCCCCATCAGCGCTGAGGAGAAGTGATAGGAACCATTTGTGAGACGTGATGATGAGCTCTAGGTGGTAATACCTTTGATCATGTGATTCATTTTGTTTGCTCAACAACACAGTGTGTGTTTGTCCTGAGAGGAAGGACTTCAATATATATTTACGCAAAGCTCTTAATTTATACTTCCTTTCCTTTTAATTGGCATCTTGTTATCTAAAATTAGCTGGTGAACAGAGTAGACAGAGCGTCTCATGATCAGAGCAAACTCTCTCGGCTGAATTTGCAATAATTAGACCCGCCATCACCCGCAGATGAACAGACACCTGGAGGCCTGGCTTATTTCTTCCCTGGTGCCTTCTCTCCATATTTAGAGAGTGATTTTTAAAATCTGATGTATAGTCATATTAATTATCATTCCCTGAGGTGGAGTTTGGTTCCTAATTCATGTTAAAAGTGAAGTTCAAACATTCTTGCCTGTAACCTTACGGCATAAAAAGCCTCCACGAAAAGGAATTCTTTCGTGAAACCCGAGACGATCGGGACACTCTAGTTCACCAATACGCTGGATATCATTTACACAAGGAATAAAAGGTCACATGTCCTCTAAAGTCCCACATTTGCTATAGGCATTCCTCCTTCTATTCTTCTGTTTGGGCAGTAACTAGATACAGGTACGATGCAAGTGAAATGAGTTTTCCCTGATGAGTAAGGAAAATAAACGCCCCCAAAATGCCCAAACCCAGATTTCATCTGCCATTCCTTCTCACGCGCGCACGCTCGCTCTCTCGCTCCCTCTCTCTCTCTCTCTCGCTCTCGCTCTCTCTCAACTGCAAGGATTGAAAATGATCCAGATTTTTCCGAATTCGCCCTCACCTTGACAACGCTAACATTACAAGCAGCAGTCAACTTTTCCAAGATACCCTTATTGTGTAACATGGCTAGGCTGCCAAAAGGACGTGCTATAACGAATCAGATAACAAAGGCGAAGAGAAAACCTTCACCTGCCACGTAGCTAGCAGTGAATATACTTTTTCTTTCCATGACATTTGCTGGCAGAAAGGGGTTTGGCTTAAGGCGGATCGGACTAACCTTCAATTTGTCATAGCGCTCACTCAAAGCTGCCACCTGATGGTCTCGGTGCCGCCCGACCAGTTTACACAAGGCACAGATTAACTGGTCATCGGTCACGCAGTACATATTCACCTTCTCAACCTCGTGCTCCAGGCACATCAGCCCCCGGATATGCGAGTCCGGGATGGGCTCAATCAGACGGTGGCCTGTGAAGGGCTTCTTGTTCGGGTGAGTGGCTTTCAGGCACTCGTCACAGTAGGACACTTCACAAGTGACACAGGTCTTCACGGCGTCTTGGGCAGGATCCTGGTCACAGAACTGGCAGAGGACTTTCTCGGCCGAAGTCATGCTGTTGGCGTCGAACGGCCGCTCCCGGCGGGTCTCGCTGGGGGAATTGGGCCCGCTCACCGAAGCTTTCTGGAACCTGTCGATGATGTTCTGCAGGGTGACGTTGCGCTTGAGCCCGTCTAGACCTCGCTGGCTGAGCGTGATGACATGTCGGCAGGTGGGGCACTGGAAGGCAGTGACGGACTCCACGGACTCGTTGGTGGCGCAGTGTGACACCAGGATGCGGTGGGCGCAGCTGAAGCAGAGGCTGTGTGCGCAGGGGAGCAGGAGAGGGTCCTCAAAGAGCTCCAGACAAATAGGGCAGGTCAGCTCCGACTCCAGTGTTTCCATCTTCAGGCAAAGCTCTCCTGGGTCATCAGCAAAATCCAAGGAAGCTGATCAGCTATCTGGAAACAGAACGTAAGATTTGATTAGGCGCGAGGGGGTCAGCCATGGGGGGCTGTCAGCTTTGAACACATCTCAGAATAATTCCCAACACAGGTCACGGAAGGGTAAATGTGTGTACATTCCAAATAATTCTCTCTCTATTCACTGGGGAAATGCGGGGTGTGGGGAAACACCCTAAGCCAGCAGACCAGCTAACATTTCCTCAAGGTTCCCGTCACTGAAAGCAGCATTTTTTTTTTTTTTTTTTTGCAATTTTGTTCTTTAAAGGATCTCACTCCAAACTGGCAAGTTCTTGAAACTGTAATTTCCATATCTAATCACAATAATCCTACTGTGTCACGGCCAAGTTTTCCTTGCGTTGAAAATGAAAATGTAGAAACATTAATTAATGAACTATGGAGTCTTTCATAACTTTGAATTTGTGAACTTACAGGTTAAGTATATGTGTTTTAAGGGCCTCTACTCTGTGATACCGAACCAGGCTTCAGAGAAGGAGAAAGGCACTTACTGTAGAAATGGGCATGAAATGTGTATGAAATCAAACACATGATTTCAGGGGTAATGATAATGCTTCAGCAGGGGATGTCAGTTTCCAAAATACATTCCTGAGAAAAAACAGTGACTTTCACAAAGATGACTCTGATAGAGGCAACGTTTCTGGCAGGCGTTTGTTACTCTTCTGAATAATTCTATTGTTTAATCCAGCGGTGGGACGTGGGTGGGCAGAGGGAAGCAAAGAAAAATATCTGGGGGCCTTTTCAGCGGCTGCGGTGAGCTTGGGGACCAATGACTAATAACGACATAGTTCATTAGAACAAGGATTTTCGTGGCTACAATATTCATTTGCTAAGCTGTAACAGTGGGGACGATTACAGTTGAGAAAGCAGTTGAAGGTAGTCGCACTCGTCCGAGGAGATTTACAAGGGCTGCCGACGGACCCTGCACAGCCCTCCCGGCCTGAAATCTCCCATCAAGGGCTTGTCACTGTCGCCAGCGACAGGCCAGGCTAGCAGGAGGTCCAGCCTCACACTCAGAGCCACGTTGGCCCGGGCACGACCTCCGGCAGCTTTGTTGCTCCAGGCGGCCTTCGGGTGGCCCAGCTGCACGCTCCCCTTGCCGGGAAGACTTGCTGCTTTTGTGAACTCTCGCCTGCCTCCCCTTCCAAAACGGGAGGGCGAAGAATCCCACATAAACCCCTGCTCATTAAGAGGGAAGAGGCCTTATGCTCATTAGCAGGCCTGGGAACCAAGCCTCTTTGAACCTTCTCCCTTTCAAGGCCATTAGCAGAGGTCTGTGCAACGGTGACGGGCATATCAGATGCAGCCCACTGAGGGCTGTGGGAGAATCGTGCAGTTCACCCAGTAGATGCAAGGTTCAAATCACACTCTGGGGGGGTTTTCTCAGCCTGATTCACAGGAAGGCTTCACATCCAAAGCTATGCTTAGTGATTCTGACATTTCTGTATTCACACCTCCATTTATTTACAAAATTCGCAATTTCTAGAATGCCCTGACCCTCTCTGAAATAGCATCCCTCAGAAATACCATGAGGTGCTTTGGTTAAACTAATGCTCATCTTGCTATCAACTGAACAGTAAGTGATCATTAAAGTGTAAAGTATGTGCTAAGCTTGTTAAAAATTAAAGAGCTGCTGGCCATCCGCTAATGTTAACTACATAAGAAAGGATAAATGGGCAGCTGAGATTTGAAATATTAAAGCTTTCTCATCTTTCCACAACCTACAATGGAAACCCCAGGGCTGCTGTTGTGAGAAACTTACCATCCCCGCTTGTTCCCGGCCAACCCTTCCTACAGATAGCTTGGAAGAAATGGAAAGGTTTTACCCATTAATCATCATTTTGGTTCATCATGGAAAAACAGAATTCTCTCTACATCAAATTTCTTCTCACTTCCCATCAGAAGCATGTAAAGGAAAAAGGTAGCCCCTGTGGTCTGCTTCGTTCTCAGGTGAAACAAAAACACCTACCGATGGATCTCAACAGGGGGCTGAGCCTCAACTATGTCTGGAGAGTTTTGACGATTGTATTTTTCGGCAGGTGCCAGAATTCCATCCCGGAGCGGTGCAATCAGAATTTCTAGAGGCGATTACACTGCCGACCCCGATGGAAATGCTGACATTTTATTCAAGAGACATTTACCGAATGCCAGGCACTGAGCTGGCTCGAGAAGCCAGATTCTGGCCTCCTCCTCATCCCCTTTCTATGATCATGGACCAAGCCAACAAACATCCTCTCCTACCTGGATGATCGCAGTATTTTTTCTAATGGTCTCCTGGCTTCTGCTCACTCTTGCCCGCCCCCCCATAGCCTATCCTCCATTCAGAAGCCAGAGCCTGTTAAAACACGACAGAGCCTGCCTCGCCTCTGCTCTACCCTCCAGGGGTTTCCCATCTCACTCAGGGAGAAATTCACCAGAATAAAACCAGCCCCAGAAAACACAGACTCAGACAGTGACCTCATTTCCTCCCATGCTACGCCTTGTTCTGCTCTGGGCACATGGTCTCCTTGTGATTCCTCAAGCACGCCACGCACGTCCTGTCTCCCCTTGGCAAGGTCGTTGGAGTGACTCTCCGCTCCGATGTCACCTTCTCTGTGAACCCACATGAAAGCAATTCCCCTAAGACCACCACGACCACCCAGCCACCCATCGCAGCAACCCTTCTTCCCCTGTCTCGGTTTGTTTTCTTCTAGGACGTTCATCGCCGACATAGTCTATTAGTTTGTTCACTGCTCCGTCTCTCCCCATGGCCCCAGCATTAGAATATCAGCTCTACGAGAGCAGAGACTTGACTTTGCTCTTTGAAGGATATACAGCCAGCACCGGGAACACCGCCTCGCACACAGTAAGACTCGGACATTCGTTGGTTGAGTTAATACAAAGTACTGATGTTGGGGACGAAACCAAAAAGAATAAAACATAACCCTTGCTTTCAAGAATCTCTCAAAAATATGAGAACAGAGGTCAGCAAAGTTTTTCTACCAAGGCCAAGACAGTAAATATTTTTGGCATTGCAGGCCAGACAGTCTCTGTTGCAACTACTCAATTTTGCCACTGCAGCACGCAAAAGCAGTCATACACACTACAGAAATGAAAGATCGTGGCTGTCCGATGGAACTGTATTTACAAAAGCAGGTAGCAAGCTGGATTTGGCGTGCGGATCTTATTCTGCTGACCCATGTTTCAGAAGAGAGGAACATGTCCAGCCAGCCAAAAAGAGAAATGAAAAGCACTCTCAAAGAAGTATGAATAAAATGCTGTGCAGGCAACAATGGCCACACTGGGAGAGTAAGACTTCGACAAGCATGTACAAGTTTCGAGTGCTAACGGGAAATGCCATGCGATGGGATTTCACCCTGACATCAATGGACACGATGTGAGTCAAGTGCTCAGGGGCAATTTACGTAAGAATGATTTAATAGCAGCTGCTCAGAACTGGACCTTTTTTCTTTTATTGCCCTAGCACTTGGCGTGGCGCTTTATGCAAGTGTCTACGCTGTAAATGTTGGTTAATTATATTAAGTGATGACAAAATATCGAGATGCAAAGTGAGGTTCAGCCAGTTTTCTGAACCTTTGGCCTCTGTGCTGCCAGAAAGGAAGGGATTTTGATTTGATATCTACAGCGGATCTCATTTTTACTACTTTTATCCAGATTTTGCCACGGTAGCGATATTCTTGTTAAACTACTCAACAATAAATCACTACTAAGCAGGCACGCCATTCTCCCACCTTAAAAAAAAAATAGCATGGTTTATTTTCTAGCTTTCTTTAAAATCTTTTTTTGAGAAATGAAAATGCCACTCATTCTTTCACCAAATACTGAAGTCCCTCTAGGTGCTGAGTCCTGGGACAAGCAATGGTAACACCTGCCCCGCCTCCTCACAGCGATCTTATGGTCTATCAGGGGAGAGAACATACAAACAAATGGTTTTCCAACATGACAAAAGACCCGCGCCAAAGACTGGGGGAGAAGAGAATGGGGAAGCTTCCTGAAGGAGGGCAACATGCAAGTGGGTTTTAAAGATGAACAGGGGTTTCACCAAGCACATAGAGGTGTGAGAGTAGGGGCAGACTGTGTGCCAAATGTTATCTTTTTCTTTTCTGAACTCCTGTAATTTAATTTCCAGGCCTCCGATTAAGAGAGAGAGAGAGAGAGAGAGATAGAGATAGAGATAGAGAGAGAGAGAGAGAGAGAGAGAGAGAGAGAGAGAGAGAGAGAGAGAGAGAGATTCTTAGCTTTCACTACAATGGAAGGAAATCACACGTGCATATCATTGTCAGGAAATGCTATAGCTCAACATTTTTCTGAATGGGCTGATTGGTTCTCATTCAGAGGAGGATGTCGGTCATCATGGGAAGCCTTGCAACAAACTGGGGACGGAAACAATTCGCAGCTCACACCTCTACTCATCCACCGTTTGAGGTTCAGAACAGGGCACAGAACAGTGAATGAAAGGAGAGAGTTGCATGGGTGGCCAGATAATGCAGGATGATCTGCAGCTCTGCTATTAGCTGTGTGTCCCTGGGTGAGTGTCCGCAGATGTTCCCTCCAATTCACTCCAATCACATCCCTCAGCAGCAAAGTCTTTGGTCACAGGATGCAGTTAAGCTCTCGATCCTGGGAAGCACTGGGCACCAGACACCTTTTCAAGAAACTTTCTTATAGATTCAAGACTTCGAAGGAACGCACTTCTTTAAAATGGGAACTGACTAAATGGATATTTATTTTCCACACCTCTCCCTTGCTCCTTTACCTCCACTCCCACCCCTCATTCTGTGTAGCACTGAGATCGGGCTTTTCTGATTTTCCTCTCTCTCCTCCAGCTAAGCAAAGCCTAGGTGTTTTCGAAAGGGCCAGCCAGCCTTCCATCAAATAGCCATCCAGGCTGATCCACGTACTGCCTTCTCTGACGCCTAGGCTCATGTCTTGCAGCGCCATCTCTTTTCAGAATCCCAGTTCAGCACTGACAGTACTTTGCTTCGTTTACCGTAAGCCCTTCAACTCAGAGCGTGCATCTCATGGGACTCATCCGCTTCCCTCCCAAACCCATCTGCCTTCCAGGCCTCCTGGTATCTCCTCATGGTGCTTCCATTCTCCTGATCGGCACAAGTCAGAGACCCGCCTCATTTTCTACTCCTCCCTTTCTGGGGCAGGCAGAATAATGCCCCCCCCCCCCCACAAGGCTGGCCACATCCTAATACCTGACACCTGTGGATGTTTTACGTTCCAAGGCAAAGGGGAGTTCAGGTTGCAGATGGATTTAAGGTTGTCAAGCAGCTGACCTTGAGACAAGGGGATTAGCCTGGATCATCCAGGTGGACTCAATGTAATCACGAGGGTCTTTAAATATGGAAATGGAAGGCGAAAGAGTAGTCAGATGATGCCATGTGAAAAAGACTTGACAAGCTACTGCTGGCTTTGAATACAGAAGGAGGCCACAAGCCAAGGAATATGAGAAGCCTCCAGAAGCTAGAGAAGGTAGAAAAACAGATTATCCTCTAGAGTCTCCAAAAGGAATACAGCCCTGCAGATACCTTGATGATAGCCCAGTGAGACCAGTGTCAGACTGATGACCCCCAGTGCTGTTTAAAGCCATCAAGTTTGTGGTAATTTGTTACAGAATCAATTGGAAACTGTACACTCTCCTTCCCCCAAATCCAAACCATTAGCCAAGACACGTAAATGTCAAACCTTAGTAGTTCTTTGACTGGTTTCTCTGTTCTCACCGCCTCTGTGTTGATCTAGATCCTTACTGCATTCCAAGACTACTGCCAAAAACAAATGAACAAACAAAAACCAAAAGAAAACCCACACAAAAATATCCCCTAATTTGATTTATTACCTCCAATCTTTCGTCTTTCAGTTTCATCTTTGCAACATGCTTCCGGCATCATAACTTTTTCTGGTCACTTCTCTTAAAGGCTCAAAACACTGAGCAGCTCCCTGCTGCCCAAAGTATGAGTCCTGACATCTGATCTCCTTTTTCAAAGCCTTGCCCAACTTTCTCCCAAACTGCTTCTTTAACCTTACTCCCTATCACTCACCTCCTGTACCAGAGACCCAGTAAATGGGACCATTTTCTGCTCTTAGCAATTGCCCTTGCTTTTCTTCCTAGCACAAATCATTTTCACCCTTGTCTTTTTTTTTTTTGGTTTCATGTTCATTTTCTTGTTTTTTTAAAATGACAGCCGAACCGCCTAGAAGCCCAAAGAGCCCTGGCCACTATTGTATTTGGGGATTTCATACTAAACAAAGAAGAAATGTTTTAAAAGATGGCTCTAAATAGTGTGACGTGTCTGACATGTTTACAATTAGCCAAGTAAAGCTTTTAGCTGAAAAACACAAAACAAAATAACTACCCTATTCACAAAATAACTAAAATATTTATTTGAAAATAGTATTTCTTAGTACACAACAGAGTGATCAGTAATGAGACTCAGGTTTAAAGTTATATGAGTCATCTTCTTTCATCATTCACTCAATAGAATCAGATTAGCTCTGGGACCGATACAGGCAGGCATGTGTGAGCACAAACACGAATCTCATATGGAGGTAACATTCATAGTCAAAACTTGAGACCAACAGAAAGACTGCGGGAGAGCTAGCGGTGAGGGCTGGAGGGGTGACAGCACCTTGGCACCCAGGTGATGGTGAAGGTGATCTGGCTGATCCAGCCGCCTGGGCAGATGCCCCCTTGCTCCCTCTGGGCTCTAGGTACCATCATCCTGAGCTAGCACTCATCCCAGGAGGAGGACTTTCCTGGAGGGAGAAGGGCTTTCTTTTGTCCAAGGTACAGGATACGGAAGGAAACAAATTGGAGGAGAAAGTTCCCAGTGGAAAAGGAAGGACATTGGGACTTAAAGAGTTCAGATGTAGGGTTTAGGCTAGAGAAGGGAGATGGCTGAATTCAGGATGGGTGCCCTTATGGATCACTATGATAGGCCAGGGAGATGGAAGTTAAGAGGGTTCATATCTGTGTTCATATCTCTTGGATTCATCTTTTTTGCCCCCTCCTTTGAAGTAAAAGGCAAAACTATTCACCTGACAAGTCAATGCAGAGAAAACATTTAACCCCCTGCCTATGCTGTCACAACCCTTGCCACCATCCTGCTCGGTAGCTCATTTTAGAATTGCACAACTTTATTGCTTGGAGTCTCTCCTGACTTCTGCTATGACTTAATGAAGATAACCTGCATCTTGAAGAAACATCTAGGACCCCTGTGAGGATGGCATGCTTTGCAAGGTTTAATCCATGGTCAAAGTCAGTGAGCAGACTTTCCAGTTCAAAACCCCAGTAGCATGGAAATTTTACCCATATAATCAAGAAGTGACCAAGGATTACAAATCTCCAGACCAAGTGCATTCTATGAATTCAATCACCCAACTAGGATAAGGAGATATTCAATTGTCAGCAGGTCATCCCTGCGTTTTTTTATTCCAAATTTCTCTTAATGGAGACGTTGACGTTTTAATCATAAGGTAAATCCATCTCTCACTGCTTCCCTACAATGTATTCTATGTCATGTCTCCATCAACAATATTAATTTTTCTAATTGGGAGTATATGAAAAAGAACATGCATTCTAGCCACCTATAATTTTACTTTCAGTCCCTCACTTTGTAAGCTCTGGAAACCATCGCTATGAGGGAAATTAATGTCACTGGACCAAGGAATAAACTTGGATACCGACACTGGGTGGCCTGTGGTCAACTGTCGATATCAGGTGGCTCTCAGCCGCTGCCCGGGTGATTCCCAAGGACTTCCTCCCTTCCCCCCCCCCCCCCCCCACATCCTCTGGAGTATGGAAACTAAGCTGGATGTTAACCAAAACATACGTTTTACCAAAACATAACTGAGATTGCAAACACCGTCAAAACTGCACGTTACACCAAGCCCCATAAAAATGGTTTGGTAAAAGCAATTCCTAAAAGTGTTGTGAAAATGAGACAGCGTCAGAAATGCTATGCATACATTTAATTCTTTAAGAATTCTTTTAAATTTCAGAAACAGGATCAAGTCAATTTCCTACCCTCTCTCCTCACATGAGTAATTAAGGTTGAGTGGACTTAACTGCCGTCTGGATTTTTGCTATGAGATTATCTCTATTACAGAGCCACAGGTGGAGTATTTTTTTTTAAGGACTGTGGAACAATGTTTTTGTCTTGGATCGGCAGAAATACAGACTGTCAGAGGACTAAATACTTGGGAACTGGGAAACACTGGAATTGAACCTCAGTTGGTGAGGCAGGGTTTGCAACAGAGACTAAACTCAGAAAGGACGTGGTCTCATCTCAGAAAAATATAATCTCCAAACCCCAAACATGACCTAACAGAAACTCAGTAAAAACTGGGTGCTACACCCCAGATGAATTCACCAGAAATCGAGTATTTTAAAAAACAGAATAGGGCTTCCCTGGTGGCACAGTGGCTAAGAATCCACCTGCCAATACAGGGGACACGGGTTCAAGCCCTGGCCGGGGAAGATCCCACATGCCGCGGAGCAACTAAGCCCGTGCGCCACAACTACTGAGCCTGTGCTCTAGAGCCCACGAGCCACAACTACTGAGCCCACGTGCCACAACTACTGAAGCCCGCGCGCCTAGAACCCGTGCTCCGCAACAAGAGAAGCCACCACAATGAGAAGTCCGCGCACTACAACGAAGAGTAGCTCCCCGCTCGCCGCAACTATAGAAAGCCCCCGCGCAGCAACGAAGACCCAACACAGCCCAAAACAAAAACAAATAAATAAGTAAATTTATTTTTAAAAAAACAACATAATACAAGCACTCAATGTCTGCACATTCAACCCTGGTTTAGTATTTAACTTTGAGTTATAAAAACCACACAATAAAAATACTACCAGAATGCTAACTTTACTGATTAGTATCCTGGCTGATTTGAGAAGCAGGTGAGTCAGTAAATGCACAATAAAACAGAGCCATGGGATGATGGAAAGAGGGGCAAGGGAGATTCAATTAAATTTAATGGCATTCTGAAAGACTAGAAATTGAAACCACCACATAGGCTATATCCCACCCCAAATTACGGCAGAGAACAGTCAAAATGCAAAAGGGCTCTTAAAGCAACAGTATAAATAACACATGGAATAGGAACAGGTGAAAAAAGAAGTGATCCCGTAACATTCTATAGGTAATGCCTCTGAAATATCACTGTTGTTGACCTCCGACCATCAGCACACTCAAATTCATTCACTTCATTATGAGAGACGAGTAAAAAATTTCTGCCAACCAAGTTGTAGGAGACCAGAGGGACTGATGGGGAAAAAAAGGGACAAGCATATAAGCACGGAGGCACTAGCCTCAAGTTTGAAAATAACTAATGAGTACAAGAGATATTTTTAATCACTTGTCATTTCATCTGTATTCTAAGGAGTGCTGAAGTTCAAATGTTTTACCTGATACCTGAACTGAGAACCAGGAAAGACTTTTAATTTCACCCAACACCCACCTGGTGGAATTCATGCAAATTGAATTAAACTGTTCACAAACCCTTTCCTGTCCTTCCACATCTGTCTGGAACATGCTCATTTTTTAATAATTGGATCTCTAGGACATTCTTTAAAATAATCACATACTCTCTTGCCCATGCAACCTGATTAATAATGAATGAACATTCCTGAAAAGAATCACTTGGAAGCCTGGCAGATGTCTTTAGGGATATGAAACCTTTAATGATAAGAATTAAGGAGAAATGGGAGCTAGGTCACACTGTCTGGTTATTTTAATTGAAACCCCCAGTCTTCCAAATTTACTTAACAGAATGCTTAAATACACCTTCTGGAGTTCATTTATACCAGCAGACAAGCAAAAAGACACAAATGACGACGGAAAAAAGCAATCCTGATTTCTGGAGGAACAGCTGCCCGATTCTGCCCTGTCTTAACAGTGAAGAAACCCCTTCAACAGTCTCAGAGACGCAATTTGTTCTACTGAAAGACGGATAAACAGGTTAAAAACAGGAAACAGAACATTTGTCCTTAAGACTTCTTTTAGCATCTCTCCAGATTCTTACAAAAAGATTGCCTTGAATACCCACCAATGGACTGCACCCTAGTTCTTTTTGAAGAAACATCGCCGTAGGCAGAGGATGGGGACCCACGAAAGGACAGACAGGCCACCGAGACCAGATGGTGGGTGGCAGGCAGTGCTGGAGCGGTCCTGTGTGTCTGTGAGAGCGTCAACAGTGAAACACAACAGGAAAATCGACGCGACAATTCCAGGAAGGCCAGCTCCACCTCATCCACCCTGCCAGGGTTGCTGAGTTGAAGAATCAAAACTCCCTCTTGCTTTCTAACTGCCTTTTCCTCGGACCCTGCCGTGGCTTCCCTGGGCCCCGGCCCACTCAGTGCTCATGTGAACCAAATGAAAAGGCAGCTCGGGTCAGGTCAACACCCACTGCCTCGTCTCCCCCTCCCCGAAATCATGACTTGGCACCAGGACCTCTACCCTCACTGCTCACAGGGACCAGCAGCGGGTCAGTGTCCTACAGCTGAGCGCCAGATGCCAGCTTTCCACACTGCCAACGGGAGCCGTCCCACCCCAGCTCCCGGGGTCACCAACGGGCACTGGCTTCCCTTGCGTTTTGATCCTTTCGGCCTCCTCCTGAGCGCATGATCACATTATGCTCTGGAGGCTGCTTTGTTTTTTTTTTTTTAAATACTATACTTATTATTTTGCATCTATCTTCGGAATTAAAATATACCATCTAGGAGAAGTTTTTTTTAACGCTACGTCAGGAAGCATGATCTCTTGTAGAGACACAATAAAGCAGAGTCATTGTTTCTTTGAGAAAGAGAGATCTAAATTGCAATCTATCTTCCTGAGAAACAACTGAAAATATACATATGAAATATACATGCATGTCTATACACCCACAAGCAAGCTTTACATATATACACTACATATATGTAGCTATCACATACACATATATAGACATATCATATGTATATATGTACATATAATACAAGCATAAACACACACAAACACACAAAGCAAATCTGTGATGGGTGTCCCAAATTTGTCTCCAGAATGGCAAAGAAAGAGTGAATCGAGAATGGAAAGTAATCTATTAAGAACTGACTGTCTGAAGGAAGAAAGGGAAGTAGTCTTCCTCAAAGCAAAAAAAAAAAAAAAAAACCTGCCCTGCGCTGCAGTTCTTTCAAGGATGTTGCTTATCACACTGCACAAGGCAAAAAATTGCAACTAAAGTAAATCATCAGAAAAGTGTAAAAAAAACAAAAAACCAAAAACATTTAAAAACCCACACTGCTTGCGAACCTGCACAATTCGATTTGTAAACCAGACATTTGGACTCCACCAAAGGTGTTTAAAGAACATTTTTTTTTTTAACTTTAAAGAACATTCTTGATACAGGGCCAGCAGGAGGCAAGAACAGCTTCCCCGTGTCACCTGGTTCGCATGTTGTGACACCTACTTTCATGCCACTGCAACCCCTCATGGTAAACCAAAGCACGCCTCTCGTGTTTGGACATAAAAATGCAAACATACATTTTCTTGACTTGTGTCTCTACTAATCATAATTTCATTTGTCTTTTAACAATAAAAAATGGGGTTACTCAATTTCACCGACAGATGACCTCCCTAAGAAGTTCTTACTGTCCATGGAAGGGACACACGTACATCATCCAATAGAACAAAAGAACTGTTCATCAAGAGATCTGAAAGCACCGCTTTTGTTAAAACAACGTTAAAATTGTCAAGACTTCTCCAAGACATTTTGGCGTTGTTGTGGGAAAATTAGCCTGAAACATCAGGAAACATTTACTCTGCCCCTCAAAAGCCAAAGAAAATGATAAACAACAACAAACTCTATCATCTTCTAGAGAGCATAATCTGACCACCTCAACAGGAAATTTCCCACTGTCAGGGGGTCTCCGACATTTCATAGCTTTTAGAATTTATGTTAAGAAAGAAAGCATCCGGTTTTAAAGACAAATGGAACCTATTTTACACTAAATTGAAAATGACTGATGTTTTCCAGGTCTATGCTGTACCGGGTGTCAGGCAAGAATTTGGTTCTGAAGGCCGTGAGAGCAGACTTGAAAGAGAAGGAAGGGAGTGAGAATGTGTCACATCTAGTCTCCTGACAAAAATCTAAATCGAACCTTCTGGAAGAGCAGGCCCGACAGCATGGTGGTGGCAGAAATGGAGGCCACTTGAGTCCTGTGAAACCACCCACAGGGGAAAAGTGCTCCAACACTGCCTTTCCTGAATGCTTTTCCAAGTGTATATTCATAGTTCAGTAGGCACTTCCACATACATTAACAGAACTATTTCTGTCTATATAAAATCCTATGTATGTCTACAGTGTAATTAGTTCTTGAAGCCATATATAAACATGCATGTGGACACATCTGCACACACCCACACACATACATGTACAAAAGCACCTTTGCAAAATTCCTTGGGACTTGCTAGTATTCACTCTTCACAAACCTGTGGGTTATAGCATCCCTCCTGCATGAGAAAAACTTTCCTTCCTCTGTGCAAAAACAGAAACCTGTAAATAATTTATATATATTTATATAAATTTATATATGAAAAACCAAAACAAACAAATGACCAAAATAATCTGCCACTCATATCTGAAAAGGGTGACCTGGAAATCAGCAAAACCACACAAGAGGTCTAGTCTCTGAAGGACAAGACCAGTGGAGCTGGATTTTGACAGCAAGAAAATCCCACCTGGAAAACTGCTTGCCTCTTGGGGAAATGTTTTCTTACTTCATTCCTCCAACACTCCTCTGGAAGGCAGAGAAAATGCACATTCTCCCCTTCCCATTTCTTATCACCAGGAGGACAACGTATCAGTAAATAGGTGCTGATGATGGCCAATGTGGCACTGCACAATTTTTCTCTTAAGTTCAATGACACGACACGCA
The DNA here is from genome assembly GCF_028023285.1 of Balaenoptera ricei. Taxonomy (NCBI): domain Eukaryota; kingdom Metazoa; phylum Chordata; class Mammalia; order Artiodactyla; family Balaenopteridae; genus Balaenoptera; species Balaenoptera ricei. The sequence goes on from NC_082660.1 coordinate 8,260,512, forward strand.
CAAACTATGCACTCAGGTAATGACAATGTTACATAGGAACTACTTCTTATTGTAAGAAGAAGTAGTTCTTCTTGGGAAGAACTACAAGATTGGGAAATTCTCTCAAATATGAGAGCTCCTTTTCTCAAAGGAAATCGCTTTTCCTCTCCGTTTCAAAGTTAGCCACACACAAAACCCTAGCGCTCACAAGACCCTGAAGCTACTTTGCGATCTTAAAAAATAAAGTAACCCTGCTTCACAACTCCTGGTTAACTTTTATGAAGAACATGTTTTAAACATTTCCCGTGATCACTCAAGCCCTACAGTCAGGGGATGCAGTCTTTTTTTTTTTTTTTTTTTAAGGCAACAGAAAGAGGAGGGACTCTTTTGTTCTGAGTTGTTATTGTAAAGCACCACACGAGGGATGGGGAACAGGGGAACAGGGCAATGAAAAGGACAAGAGTGCTGACAAACGAAAACAGGATATTAAGAACAGTGTCGGAACTGGGTGTCCCCACAGAACAAAGGCAGGAGGCTTCTTGGGAGAAATGTGAGCAAAAATACCTTGAACTGATTTCAATGCTAATGGATGAACTCGTTTTCCTGGCAGCAAGAGATCTTTAAAGTCTGGGGCAGTAAAATTAGGTTATCATTAACACACACACACACACACACACACACACACACAAAGTATCATAAAATTAAAACTGCTTTCAAATCACACTAAATCACCCACTTTTCAACTTGTGATCCACTTCTTGAAAATTCTACATCTATGTTTTGCCCCATCTAAAATAAAATACTCTTTTTTGTTAGATAACTGAGCTAACTTAGTATGTATTCCTAAGGAAATGAATTTTTTTGATTAGCATACTCTAACATACATTTTAAAGATAACCTTTAAATAGAGCTTTCCAGAACTCCCAGAGAAGCTAAGGAACGGGTTCTACATTGAGAAACAATCGCTGCAACTAACTTGCTAACATTAACTTAACAGCCAGGTTTTGTCAAGTCATGCTTTTATCATCTTATACTTTTCTTCTGACGCAAATTCTGCTGAAGCTGCTAGTAGGACGATGCACTTAAGATCATCGGAGTTTATCTAGTTTGTTGGATTTATCACACAACAAGAATTATTATTATTATTTGCAGTCTCTAAGCTAAAGGGGTTTAGAACAGTAAATAATATACCCTATCTTGCATTGCATCTAAAATTGCAAGCTTTTTCCCTCTTCTCCATGTTCTACTATTCTTTTTACCTTTCCCCATCCTTTCCTTCTATTGTGAGATGAGAGATGAACCGATAGGCTTTCGTCTTTCAGATCATGCATTTCATCCGCCTTTCTCTTTGACGTGTTGTCAGAAAACTCAGGGTTAAGCCCTGAGCTCAGTTGGCCCAACCGTTCTCGGTCTAGTTTTGGGGTGAGGCCATCGGTGCGGTGTCGTGCAAAGAAACGTGTACCTCAAAACCAGATAAACCTGAGTTCAAACCCTGGCTCTGCCATTTCCTAGCAAAGGCGGGCAGGAGCCAGCTATGCAATGTATCTTACACTCACAGATCCGCTTCCTATCTTCTACAGCTTCCTTATCTGTAAACTGTGACAATGAGAGCCATCTCGAAGGGTCCTTTGAGGATTAAGTTGTGAAGCAAAGTCTTAAAATTGCCTGGCAAAACTGTAGCTCTCACATCCTTCTTCGCCTCTTGTCCTGAATCACCTCTTCCCACTCTTCTTTCACTAAGTTCATTATCTGTAATTTTCTAAATTGGAAATCTCTTCAAACCACGTTCGGAAGCAGAAGGGTTACAAGTCCATTTATTCATTCAATAACGTTCATTGAGTGTCTTATGTGAAGGAAGAGTATGAGTAATAATTCCTATTATTAATGTTAATTACTCTTTAATAATGGTCTTCACAAAGGCAATCTCATTGATTTCCTAGACTTGGATGTACCTCTATTCATTACCACTGGATCGCCTATCGTGATCTTGAGGCTTCAGTTCTCCGCTCCCCAGTGAAGGTCTCCCTTTCCCATATGCATCCTTTGCCAGAATTTGTGATTTTGCAGGAATTAAGGGACCCTGGCATGGGGTGGGGCATGTGAGACCATCAAGAACAGTGAAGGGTTTCAGATTTCTCCTACTTGCAAGCTAATCAGTTAGCCTCCTGGTTTCAGGGGTGCTGGCAGGAGACACGAGACTCCTGAATCAGAGACAAAGAACGTTTTGAGTCAGGGCACGGCAAGCAGCACGTGGTTCCTGTTCATGTCGGTTCCCCTTGTCCCCAGGTCCCATGGAGCAAATGTCCCGGGTGCATGCCGCACAAACAGGGGTTTGTATCACAGCTGAGCAACCCCAAGCTTAGGAAACCTGAATCTTTGATGATGGATTGCAAGCAAACAAGCCCAACATTTGCCCTGGAGAGAGTCATGATCTTTATTATAATGGACAACAAACCTGCTTTCTACCCTGGAGGGAGATGCCCTGTCTCTATCTTCCAAGGCTGTTCGCTGTACAAACATCCTTGAAAAGATAAGTCTGGAACAAAGGCAGTCAGTACCTCAGCTGACCAGGGGTACAGAAACGTGAGAGATCCATGGAGAATCACTCCCCAAGACACAGCCCCCGTCCCCTCCTGGAGAGCTGGCCAGTAGTGGTTCCTAGCATTTAGATCACGACCGGGCTTTCTAGCACTGATGGCAGAGGCAGCTAACTTGACATGAATGACCTCTGCACCATGGAAGACCACAGGTAAGAGGAGCTCATAAGAAAGTGTTCCAGGGAATTCCCTGGCAGTCCAGTGGTTAGGCCTCGGCGCTCTTACTGCCGAGGGCCCGGGTTCAATCCCTGGTTGGGGAACTAAGATCCTCTAAGGTCAGCTGACGATGCACCAGGAAAACTGGCAGAGAGCAGGTACGCCCCACCCATAGGTTTTGCCCAAACACACAGAGCCCTTAATAACTTCCTTATTCGTCCCAAATCAGCCTGTATCTGGTCTGGAACTTCAACTCTTCGCTACTCTTAACCCAAACTCATTTTAAGAGTTTGGAAGAATAAGCCAGTTTTGTTACTTTTATGACATTAGAAATCCTATACGTACATTATTTTGGCTTTCTTTAAGCATTAAAAAATTCTTTTAGAATTACTTTTGGAGTATAACCAGAGAGAAAGTCACTTCTCTGATTATTTTTTCATTCAGCGGGTATTTCTGAGGTTTTGCTGTGTGCCAGGCACTGACGGAGGCCTCAGAGATGCACTGGTGAATATGACAGCAAAGGTCTGCCCTGAGAGAGCTTACATTTTAACGAGAGAAACATAAAATGGACCAGAAAATGGGCGAGAAAATATGATAATTTCAAAGAACCATACATAAAATGAAAGAAACAAAAAGGATGACTTGATAGAAGGCAGAGGGGTGAGTGAGTGCAGGTCTGCTTTAGCTAGGAAGATATTTCTGCTCTGACCTGTGTAGGCTTTGCTGATATTTTGGCTTTTTCCTCTGCCCATAAACAAGCAAAGAACATCTTAATTTCAGGATAAAACTTTCCAGCATTTGAGCAGAGACTTGTGCTTTAATTTCCCAAGTTGTTAAATATTTAGTTTCAGATTTCCTTAAGGAATGATTTCTTTTTCAAGGACATTAAAATCCAACTTTGACTATTTCTAACATGAAAAACACAAAGTGATGAATCATTGGAAATCAGTGACCTCTTTGTTTACTTGATCCATGCAGTTTGAGAGAGAAAAGCCACAATCACACAGTGGACCCAAAAAAATAGGAATTATGTAGGGTAGTTAGAATTCCCTGAATGTCTGAGTGTTTGGCGGCAGGAAGTTAAACCAAAGTTGAAAGGAACCATGGACATGCAGTTAAGGTTACAGGGAAGGGTGTGAAGGAAATTAATTGAGGCACTTCAAGAGTCATTGCTTTTCTCTGCACTTACCTGTTTTTGGTCTCTCTAGGAGAAGAAATTCCAGAAAGGAAAGGGAAAGAAGTGAGGAAACAGCACAGGGGAAATGAAGAACCAGGGCTTCACGACTGGAGGATCAAAGATGAGTTAATACTAGAACGGTCCCAATGCCTAAGAGCCCTGTTGGGGTCTCACTGACAATAACAGCATTAACAAAAGGTATCTCAACAGAAAGAAATCCACTGGCTAGGTAGAACTGGAATAGTCATGATCGTTAGAGCCCATCTCTTCAAGAAGAGGCTAGATGGCTAAAGACACCACAGAGGGAACTGTCATGGAAGAATAAAGAGTTGCTACAGCAGAGGCCAAGGCAAGGGTTTGGGGAAGTCTCAGTGGAGACTGTCAACCACTCCACACGGAAACACACAAGAAGGTTTAGGAGAAGATGGAGTGGCGAGTTATAAAGCAAACAATTCTCAGAGAGTGACGTATCCCCAAGCCAAAGGCTTTCTGGCCTAAAAGCCAAGATTTAAACTGTTTCTCTGAAGTCTTGATAATTCTGCAAAAAGGAATATGTAAAACATATACATATTTCTGATCCATATGAAAACAAATCCCATAAATGTTATAAGCCTTCTAATGACTTTAAAAAAAATTCTCTCAAGGCAGGCTAAACTCTGAGATTCTTCTTGCATTATCAAAATATGTTTCCTTGTTATATTTTTGGGAGGTATTATAAATGTAATTTATAAAACAGGAAGTCACAATATTACCTTGGAATTAATGTCCAATGGTATGATCTTAGGGTCTTGTTTGTTTGTGGTTTAGGATTATGTGAATCTTAAAGAAAAAAAGGTTCATTGTAAGCTAATAAGTGTGCATTTCATCTTGTACATTTCATCCTTTCATTGGATCAAATTCTGTAAGAAGCTGGCTTTTTGAATTTAAGAAAAGGCGACATTCAAAGGACTCAGTACTTGAGATGCAATCTAGGGCTTAAAAATTCACTTATGAAAAAAATGTCTAGCTTTGAGAACAGTGACCTTTCCAGGTAGCTAAGCTATCTTCAAGTGGCAATATATTTCTTTTGATAATAAATCAAAAACAAGTTTTAACGTCTGATTTATCATCTTTACGGTAAGGATTGCTGGGTCATCCCTTGTTACGTAGTTCCTTTAGCTTGTCCTTATTTAAATCAACATCCTCTAGATTCAGGGCTTGACCCCAAACAATTCTGCCCGTTGTCTACATCTATTCTTTCCACTACAGATTCCTCCAAGTGACTCTCCCTCATAAATGGATGCAAATATTCCGTTTCACAACTCTATTCATTTTCTTCCTTAGAATACAGATTGGGAAATCGCTCACTCCTGGGGTGCTGGGCAAAAGGTGTAAGACAAGGGTAGTGTGACTTCCCAGAAGGGAGCTTTGTTGTGTCTGAGCCACTGCCAGGCAACCTCTGCCCAACATCAACGGCCAAAACATCACGGCCCAAAGAGGGGTGCTCTGCTCCCCGTGCCCGCCCCAGCCTATCAGCATCCAGAAGCAATTCTTTGCATGGGTGCTTCTTCATCAAGATCCTGACTGGCAGCTCCGAGGATTAAACTCGGGTCCTTTATGCACATTAGCCCCCTGGAGTGTTGAACTCCAAAACCTCTATTTTCTCCCCTGAGTCTACCCTGTAGCTCACAAAACCCTACTTAGCCACTGTGTTACACAGCTTTTCTCATTCTGGGTTAGTAAAAGAAAACAAAACAAAACACCAGACCCTACAACAATCTGATGGAGATGGTAATGATGGAGCGTTTGGGGCGGAGTGGGCAGATTCCAAGTTCTTTCAGAGCTGAGGCTTGGGAACCCATTTCCCTTCTTTATCATTAAGACTTCGCATTCTCATCAGCAGAATCTTGTTGACAATGGCACAAACGATCAACTGGCTGAATGAAAACCGTGTGTTTTGTATGTGTATACGTATACCCATTAAAAAAAAAAAAGGACCTCAAAACTAGTGAATGAAAATCAAGACCAGCGTCCTCTTAATCAAGCAGAATTTCCTGCTTAGTGACTGCATTAAAAAAAAAAAAAAACATCTGGCCTCTCTGCTACTTGAGGGTTTTCGCTCCTCACTTCCTGGTTATCTTTAGCAGAACATTATAATTTCACTTATAAATTCTTTTTACCACGATGCCGTTTCCTTCTGTGCACTACTTTAAGAAACGGAGAAGAAAACATTGTTCTATCTCTAGGAAAATAACTCCTCAGTTCTAAATGGCAGGTTTGAACGGGGAAAAGTATACTTGAGAGAGAAAGATGGAAGTCAAATCATAGTGAAAGCATTATCTACTCATATTTCTTTAAACATAAACGGCACTGCCAGGGAGCTCTATTTCTCTATATATGTATAGATGTATAGATATGTATCAACGTAGATGGATATATAGTAATAATTAAAGTCCAAAACCAAAAAGCCACCACTGCCCTGCTCATTTGAGGTGTTCACTGCCCTTAAGCACTCCTCAAGAAATAAGTCAGAAAATGGAAGATGCAGACTATTATATATAGAATGGATAAACAGCAAGGTCCTACTGTATAGCACTGGGAACTATATTCAATATTCTGTGATAAACCATAGCGGAAAAGAATACGAAAAAGAATGTATATATACATGTATAACAATTGTTGTACAGCAGAAATTAACACAACATTGTAAATCAACTATACTTCAATAAGATAAATTAAAAGAAAAAGAAAATGGAATTCACTTCTGCGTGGGAACTAAGACTACAATAAAAGTACAGTCAAACTTCAATTAATTGAAATTCTCTGGAAATAGAAGAGTTCTGGTTAATTTAATTTTCTGGTTAACTGAACTCCAAATAGAAACCTTTTTTTAAAAAATAAATCCCTGTTGAAGCATTCCTAAAATGCTTGAGTCCACTTTAGTTGCATAACTACCAACCATATACTAGATCTAATTGAAAGATTCTTAGGTAATTCCACATTTTATTGTTCCTAGAGATCATTATTATAAAAAGACCTTTTTTTCCCTTTAATCATAAATAGAGAAGATTTAAGAGATCGAGTTGAATGTATATTTGTATCCATGACAATCGATTTTCACATTAATCCAAAATATCACCTTTTTTCCTTGGATCTCTTGGAAAAGTATAACATAGAAAACTGTGGTTAATAGACAGGTTTAATTATTTTGGCAAAATTCAGGTAAGTTGAGGTTTCTGCGTGTTTTCATGCTAAAGGAAACTGACAAAAACTCCTTCTCTACCTGATGTCCAATAAGTATAAAAAATAATTTTTTTTTAATCTTTAAAAAAACTGTATTGGAATATAGTTGATTTACAATGTTGTGTTAAAGTGTACAGCAAAGTGAATCAGTTATACATATACACATATCCACTCTTCTTTAAAAAAATAATTTTAGGGACCTCCCTGGTGGTCCAGTGGTTAAGACTCCACACTCCCAATGCAAGCGCCCGGGTTTGATCCCTGGTCAGGGAACTAGATCCCGCATGCCACAACTAAAGATCCCACATGCCACAACTAAAGATCCCGCATGCTGCAACTAAAAGATCCTGCATGCCGCAACTGAGACCCAGAGTGGCCAAATAGATAAATAAATATTTTTTAAAATAATTTTAATATAGTACTTCCCAACAATTAACACAAATTAAAGACCATGTAAATTCCTTTGATGTATATATTTAACCTCACTGAGAAAGCTCTAGGATTTAAGTTTCATAATGGAACATAACGGCGGCTCAAGACTGGTCCCAAATGGCCTTCCACAATGTGGTCACCACCAACCCAGGCCTCACTTGGGCTCCACGGTCCAATTTCCCTCAGAACTTTACACCGTGCCACCTCAAGCTACAAATAATGACACCATATTGAACCAAATCACTGCCCAACAGAAAGAGACCTCCACTCTTACAGCAGGCTTGCTGCCCTTTGGTGAAGATTATCGTAGAAGGAACTCCTGCATTGGGTAGGAGACTGGAAAATGTCAGCTAAGATCATTTCCAATTGCAAATACCTTACACTGTGTGTGGGTGGATAAGACTGGGGCTCTGGCTCCTCCCTCCCTCCCTCCCCCTCCCCCTCCCCTCTCCTTCTCTCTCGCTGCTTTTTTGGGGGGAAGGGAGGGGTGTTACCTACCATGCGCTCATCCTCCAAGCAGCACTATCTAAAGGCAAAATCTAGAGTGTACTGACATCCTATTATTTGTCAGGAACTCTGTTAGCTACTGGGCACACAGAAGGATTTTTATAAAGATTTCCATAAAGGACCGAATGAAGCTGAAGGGATCAGCCATATCTCACTTATGGACCTACAAAACATCTCCTTATAGGTATTGATAGATCAATGATGCCAAAATTTAGCGGCAGTATTTTGAAAATGGTACAGTCGTTATACCCTAAAAATAGGAATTTATTGTAAGGCACAAATATACCCAACTAATATATCTTTGGCACAAATATATTGAGTATACACTGAGGATATGTGTATTGAGTATATATATTTTATCAATAGATCTTAATCTAAAACTCAGTGGAGACCTTGCCCATGATCAATGGAGTTTTCTTCTTGCTCATTTTGCCTTCTATCTATACTGTCTTGTCTCAGTATCTTTTCACAAAGTCTTGCCTCGAAGAAGGGTAACAACGCCCAAAACATAGGCACTTTTTTTTTCCCTAAGGGCCCCTCAAGGAATACAATAGACCTAAAACCTTGGAGAGTTCTGCAGACTTTCTAAACTGGGAGACTCAAAAGCAGTGTTAAGGGACCCGAGGGCAATTCGGCTCCAACATCAGTCACCACAGAGATTTCCAGGTTGACTGGGTTGATATGACGTCCAAGGGTCTGGGCACATGGTCCCATCGCATTGAGAACCACCAAACACTCTTCCAGGTCATTTTTAGAAGCAGCACCAGGAAGTCCTGTAGACTGTTACCAACTAACTCGATGCGAAGTTGCTCTTTCATTAAATACTTAAATGGCTTCCTTAGAAAGGGGCAAAAAGGTCTCATGCTGCATTACTTAGTTAACTATTATACCCTAATAGACAGGGTCCTTGTATTGATTCTTCACTGCACAAAACAAAGAATATCTGTAAAAGGAATTAACTTAATGGAAATAATATTTATTTGGGGGAGCTGGAGACTTCCAGACAATAATAAAGAATGCATTAATACACCTAACACCCAAATGGTTGACAGGTAATGCAATTTACGTAAGGTTTCCTTTGAGTTTCCTCTTTTCAACCATTCCTTCATATACCCATTGCTGACATTTTTTTTTAAATACCAGCAATTTGTGGAATACTTTATATAAATTGTCTCTAATCCCTACCCGATCCCTAAATAGTCGGTATCATTTCCCCCATTCTGCAGATGGTGAAACTGAGGCTCAGAATTAAGGCATCTTGCCCCGGGCCACACGGCTGGCACAGGGCAGAGTCCAGTTTAGAATCTGGGTTTTTCTGACTCTTAAAGATCACTTTCCTCAGGAACATGTTGCTGCTATGTCCGCAAGGAGTCCGAAGTTTCTGATGTACAAATGTAAAGAAAATTTGGATGCTGTAAATTCGGGTAGGGCTTCAACTACTTCTGAACTTTAATAAAAGACGACTAATACTGAAGCATTGGTCATGCGTCTTCACCAGGAGCCAGTCAGGAATTTCACAAGCTCAGCACTCCCCAGTCTCCCTTAGAAGGACTGACATCTGGATCGTATTGGCAAGTCGGTGCTTTAAACATGAGAGAAAATTAGGACAAAAACCTAACACTGAATTACTTCCACGAGTTCACGCACCAGTATCTCCCCAAGTACTTTCTTTTTTAATATATAACCAGCTTGTCATCCATCCTTCCTACGCAGTGAACAATGGCTGTGACCTCCCAGTTAGCAAGTTCACAGGAGAAATATATCAGTTATAATTAATGTTTACTAGAATAAATGTAAATATTTAAAAACACACAACTGTTCTAAGCACATGTGATTTCCATTTTATTTTATGAAACACTAAAAATCCACTTGTCCGTCCCATTAATTATAACCTGCTCTCAGCCCTGACCTGTACATAACTCCCTCTGACGTAAACTGGGACCAGGCGGCTCAGGATGGAAGCAGCCTATACCCCAACTGGGCTACAAAATGTCAAGTTCCCAAAGCTCTCAAAAGTGGAACCTGACATTTTTCTAAGATTAGAGGCAGTTGATGAATTTAAGAAGAGGGCTTAAAAACTCACCACAGTTAAATCCTACAGTAAGTCCTGAAATATCCAAAATAAACAGGACTAAGGGGGCTCCGGGGACACCAAAACCTCACGAAAAGAGAAGAAACACTCTCTAGTAGGTGGTATTTCTTTGCAGAAAATAATGTACATGCGTTCAAGCAGCATTAAGAAGAATGCAACAGTAAACTTGGAGGCATGAGGCCCTCTTGAGATCTAAAGGAGTCATGAATGGACCATGCAAAAAATTTCTCCTTCTGCTACATGTGAATGATTGCGTTTACACTGCCTATTCATCCTAAATGTTGAAGGCAAAAAAAAGAGAATGGATTACCCTTCTAATAGTACCTTTCTTGACACAATTATAACATGGATTCATTTATAAAATTCCCCCAAAGCAAAATGCCTGGAAGAGAATCTAACCCCTAAGAAGCAACATTTGGTAGGTCTATCTTCCCAGCCATCTTTCTATACATCTTATCCGCAAAAATGGGATCAGACTTCACATTTGATTTTGCAAGTTGGTACATTAAATATGAAAGATTGGGTGATTTTTCATGTTCAGAGACCCTTCTGATTCCTCAACACTAATCTTAAGTACCTTTTAGTACAACTGAAGTATTACTGCCACTTGCCAAATCAAACAGACCGTGTAAACTGAAGATTTAACAATATTAAAATGTGAGCAATTTCTTTCTTCCCATTACAATATGCATTGCGAGCGAGGGAGATACTGCCCCTGGGGAAAGAAAATTAGTTCTTGGTGGCAAAAAATCTTCCTCTTTTGATGGACAAAGCACAGATATACGCAAATAGATATATGATATAGTTGTACTATTAAAATTTCATGGAGGGGGCAATTAGGACAAAAATGTTTTAAAAGGCTCCATGGCGGATCAGTAATGAAAAGAGGTTGTGAAAACACTGCACTACAGCATCAGACTTGTAAATAGGGGCCTTTTACATTGCTGGAATTCAAAAGATGAATTTTTCCATTTTAAATGTCTCACCCTTGAATGAATTCCAGCCCATTTCCGAGTTGGAGAAACCAAGGTTCCAAGAAGCAGATCTTTACAGAGTTGACTTTCTGCGATACGCCTACGGTCAGCTCATGTTATATCTGCCATGTTCTGACTAAAGACTCAGTGGGGTCTGGATTAGGAGGCACATGTTGGGTGAGAAGATGCTTTGAAGACAGATGAACAGATCATCTCTGAAAGGCCTAGGACGTGGGGGGGGGGGCGGTCTGCGTTTCAACACTTACGAGCTCTTGCTCTGTGCTGCCCTCTTGTGCTGTCTGGGCCTCCAACACGTCTTTTCCCAGTAACCTTAAGATGCCCCAGATCGATGGACCATCTGTCCTCCAGTGTTTCACGGCACCCGCACCCAGGAGGAGGTCACAGAGAGAACGCCCAAAGACATAGATTTCCTTGCAGGAAGAAGCAAGTGTGTCGGGGAGGAAGGAAAAGCCATAGCGTTTCCAAGCTGAAAATCTTCATCACACTTTCTGTGGGAGACAGAACGCCAAAAACGGTGGCATTCTTGCCTTAATCCCCAGAACCTATGAACATGAGATATCACTGCCCTGATTGTGCTGTGTTATACACAGCACAGTTGACGTTAGGGGAAGATGATCCAGATGGGCCTGACCTGACCACACGGACCCTTAAAAGCTGAAAGCTTTTTCCACTTGACGGCAGGAGAATTTAGAGAGATCCTACATGTGCGAAAGACTCATGTGCCACTCAATGTGCCATTGCTGCTTTGAGAATGGATGGCCACGTGAGAAGGAACGTCAGTGGCCCCTAGGAATGAAGAGTGGACCCCAGTTGACAGCTGTCAAGTAAATGGAGAGTTCATTTCTCCAACTGCAAGAAAATGAATTTTGCCAACAACTGGAGTGAGCTTGGCAGGAGATTCTCCCCCAGGGCCTCCAGATCAGAGCCTAGCACGGCCAACACCTTGATTTCAGCTTCATGAGACCCTGAGCAGAGAACACAGCGGGCCACCCAGACTTGTGACCTACAGAACCATGAGCTAACAAATGGGTGTGGCAATTTGTTACGCAGCCATAGTAAGCTAATACACCTTCCCTTCGTCTACTCTACAATCATACCAATGGGTGGCATCCTGGCAATATCTGTCTCCTAGGTCACAGACCCCGGTCAGTGACATCAGTTCAAATAAAGTTTCCAATCTTGGGACTCTCAGACTGTCTCAACCCTTTGAGAATCTACAGTCAATCTGCCTAAGGGATCAACTGTCCCTTAGGCAAGGGACAATTGATCCCTGCCCTGATCAACTGTCCCTTAGGAAGATTTTCATCACCTTCCACTTAATGATCAAGTATCAAGTTCTCGGTGCTCACCTGCCTTCCCAGCCTCCACCACCTGGTTTACTGAGTGCTTGGCGTCTTCTCCAGCTCATGCATCCATCTGATGTACTTCACTTGAACTGTCTTTTAACTGCTTAGAACTTTTTTCCTACACCTAGAATGTTTCATCCACTTCACTAAGTCCCCAGTGACTTCATTTTCCTATAATGGGTTGCTCAAAGGATTAAGTCAGAATACTCTTCCACGCCTTCATTTTCCGTAGGAAAACTAGAAGCAGTGATTGTTAAGTCATATGCCAAGGTACAAAGAGTAAGAAGGGGATTAGGCAACAGACGTGGCTGAACTTGAAGTTTTCTCAGTACAATCATCCCTCAGTATCCAAGGGGGGTTGATTCCAGGACCCTGTAGCAAAATCCACAAATGCTCAAGTTCCTTATTTAAAATGGCCCATTTTTTGCATATAACTTACTGCACAACTTCCGTATACTTTCAGTCATCTCTAGATTACATATAATACCGAATACAATACAAATGCTATGTAAATAGTGGCAAATACAATGTAAATGCTACATAAATAGTTGCCTGCGAGGCAAGTTCAAGTTTTGCTTTTTGGAACCTTCCGGAATTTTCTTTTTTCAGAATATTTTCAATCTGCAGTTGGCTGAACCCACAGATGATGGACGACGAGTGGATGCCGACAGTATTTCATCACCTCTTGTACCTGCTGCATGTTTTAAATCTTTCTAGGCCTCATCTTCCTCGTTTGTAAAAGAGTAATAGTAATATTTAACTCATAAAGCTGCAAGGAGGAAAAAAACGGTGATGGCCCATGTAACAGAAACTGGATTATGCAAAAAGTTAAATATCACCGTGAAATGAATTCGGGTAATAGCTTGCATAAAATACTTTCAATTTTTCAGGAGGTAGCTTTGTAAATGATCTCTTTATCTCTTCTATTATCACAAGAACAAAGTCACAGTTAACCTTCTTTAAGGCAGACTTTTTAGCCTTGACAATAGACTATGGTATGATGTGGAGATCATTACATTTGCCCTTAGGATGCCGCATTCATTACTCTGACCAATAACAACAAAAGAGTTTTAGGATCAGGAAGAAAGTTCTGCAGTTGTTATATTTGTTAGGATATTTCTGTTGGTTCTCCTGTAAAGTTCAGTAGACCACAAGCCCCCTGAGGATGGTACCCATGTTCAATTCATCTTGCACATCTACAAGGTCTGCTGAGAACTATGGCCTCAGCAGGCACTTGACTTATTTATGCACCAAAAGAAATCAGTTAAAAGAGTGAAATTTAAGCAGAAAACTGTGGTGAGCTCAAAAATTGATTTTTTTCCTGAATTTTCTTATTTACGATCCTAGTCAATATGGGTTTCACTTTCCTTCAAATTAACAGATCTCAATACTTCTATGACAGAACCAAGGAGGGTTATTTGGGGGCGGGAGGTGCAGGAAGTGGGCCAGACCTCCTCCAAGTCTCCATGGTCTTCAGCTTCTGACTTGCGCTCAAATCAGAAAATAAACTCAAAAACTGTGATATAAGATGGCTGACATATTTCAAACTGTTTTCTTCCTTTTGCATATCCAGCCCATCACCCAGGAAGTATTTCCAATGTATTTCTAATGGCCACATCCTGTAGGAGCCATCTAATACCAACTGCTCCTTCGCGGATTGGAACACTGGGGACTTCCACGTCCAGATTTAAGGACACTTGCAGAAGAGCTATTCTTTCTGTAAATCACTTGTTATTAAAATAACAATGGATGCACTCATTAGTCAAAGATCATCCTTCTGGAAGTGTATCAAATGCAGATAAACTATAAAGAAGCACTGTTGATAGTTTCTTTTTAAAAATGTGAACTTAATGAATAACTTTGCTGTTAAAATTCAGCAGCCAGGGGCAATGAAAAACTCCCAGGACTTTAAATTCACGGCCTTGGCAGACTTCTCAATGGCCTATGTTCAAGATATCCATAGCTTCCCTGACTTAAAAATCTCAAAACCACACAAGGTAGCATTATTATAGCCTAAACACACTTTAGAAAAGATACTATTTGCTGATTTTTCTTTATTTGCTAACAAGGCAATGAAGTCTCTCAATAGCTCCGCCTTCAAACAGGTGGCATTATTTGCTGCTTTAAGGTGTGTACACTGGCTTAAGGAATGTAACATGCTTCACAACAAAGTGCTGATTAATCCTAGTACCTTTCTAAGCTATTACCCTGGAGTCTGCCAACTTCGGCCGAGGCCAAATCTAGTCTTCTGCTTGTTTTCTGTGGCCTACGAGCTACAAGTGGTCTTTACGTTCTTAGGTGGTTAAAAAAAAAAATCAAAAGAATAATATTTTGTGACCCAGGAAAATGATATGAAATTCCAATTGCAGAGTCGACAAAAAGCTTTTTTGGAGCACAGTCACCTCCAATTGCTTACCGATTGTTTATGGCTGAGTTGAGGAGCTCTGACAGAGACTGCATGACCCTCAAAGCCCAGAATATTTACTATCTGGCTGTTACGAATAAGTGTGCTGAACCCTGGCCTAGATTTATGTGGTATGAGAATGGTGCAAACAGCCCAAAACTTTGCCCCCCCTAGGAGTTCGGGTCTGTCCATAGATCCTGGAAGTCTCATGACCTAGCTCTGAGCACTACCGCCCTTGTTACACTTAAACACACACACACACACACACACACACACTTTTTCCTAATTTGGGGGGAATGAGGAAGGAAGAAAGTAACCAATATCAGGGTCAACCTCCAGTCTCTATGGTTGTGGGAATATTCTGCTTATACCCTTCAGAGAGACAGAATAGGAGTATTTTAAAATCCGGGAGAAAATCTACCAAACAATTAGCAAGTGGTTCCTGACCTTTTAACCACTACCATCCCCCTTCCCTTGTTTAAGGGGAGGAGGGGTAGTGGTTATCTTTGTTAAAAACAGCTTCATTGAAATATAATTCACACATCACAAACTCAACCACGTAACGTGTACAATTCAGTGGGTTTTAGTGTCTTCGCAGAGATATGCAACCATCACCACTAATTCCAGAACACCGGCATCACCCCAAAAAGAAACGTCCCACACAGTAGCAGTCACGCCCCATTCTCCCCTCCTCCCAGCTCCTGACAACCGCTAACCTACTTTCTGTTTCTATAAAATTTGCTTATTCTGCACATCTCATATAAATACGTCATTCAATATGTGGCCCTTTATGGCTGGCTTCTCTCACTTAGCATAATATATTTAAAAGCCTCTTCACTTTTAACTTCACACATTCCCCCGGTTTAGAAGTGTCTGATGAAAATAATCACTTTTAAGTAATGACTATCCAATTTCCTTTGAGTTTTTTGAAATGAGTTAAGTAGCCCACAAACTTTTCTTACAGGCCAAAGGGACGCCCGTGAGTCTCAGCAATGCCATTCAGGGCATCAGTTGGCCTCTATACGCTCATCCTACCATTTACCCAATAAATATTTGTAGAGCATCTGGTATATGCCGAGTACTGTGCTAGATGGGGAACAAAGACATGCCCCCCGAGTTTCAGATCTATGTCTTCACAACCTTACTTTTCATTAGATACTGGCTTGATCTGTCAACCCTTACATATCGTAGTGCCAACACACTGTGTGTATTTTCCAGAGTGTTAGTCTTTTATATAAAAATGATGTAATTTCTTAAGGGGCTCTAAATAAAATTTGGCCTTCAACTTGCCAAATAGCTGAAGAAAGCTCCTGATACCTCACGCACTCTTCTTTTCCTACACATCAGCCCCCTATTTTCTTCTCTTCCATCTTAGGACTCCTTCATTTGATTAATATTTTCACTCCTGTAATACACATCAACACGATACTGCAAATGTCCATGGAGTATCAGACAAGCAAAGGAATAAAATTCAAACCTTGCCCATTACTGATTTTTTTCTTAGTACCTAAATGCCGGCCATCATGTTATTGCTTGCTCACTAGTAAAGACTCAGAATTTCCATTCCAGAAGTAAGCCAGGCAAAGTCCCTATAATCCAGACAGCGAGAAGTGAAAATACTGGTCTTAAGGTCACTGGGTATTGGAAGCCAAATGGTACCTCTTTCCTCCAATCAGGTGAGTCTTTCCCATGGACAGATCATTTAACTGTTGGGCATTTGTACTTATGAACATTGCTTGCTCCTAAAGGATACAGTCCAAATCAAACACATCTGGGCATATTTAACCTAGAAAAATGCCCCCAGAAGGTCTTGTTAGCTTTGTCTTTGAAGTGCTGTCAGAGAACAGAGTAACTGCAGGTGTTCTGTGCTGTGTAGAAGGGCAATCAGGAGACACACACAGATTTCACCTATGGACAAACTGTACCCGCAAATGCTGTCCCAAATTGGAATGGACCTCGGCAGAACCCCCTGCCGTGTAAGCATTCCTGGGGCCCTTAGATGCTGGTGATATTATAGGAATTCAAATTGCATCAGGTTTGAAGAGGTGGACCAGACCTTTCACTCGCAGGGATGTAGATTCTCTGGCGAGCCTGTGATAGGAACCCATGCGGAGAGATTTTTAGCTTAAAGCAGCTATGATGGTTCAACCCCAAAGATCGGGGTGTGTTTTCGAAAGTGATAATGATGAGGTCTCAATGTCAATGGTAACATAATCTTTAAACGATTTATGCAGCAATTTAGCAAATGAAAAGGAGAGCATTAGTTAACATTTATAGGTAAGTGTTGGAGATTTTTAACCTGTCCAGATAGTATTATATTCTTTCTTAAACAAATATCATATGATATCACTTATATGTGGAATCTAAAAAGATGATACAAATGAACTTATTTACAAAACATGAAACAGACTCACAGACTTAGAAAACAGACTTATGATTACCAAAGGGGAAAGGTGAGGTTACCACCTATGGTTACCAAAGGGGAAAGGTGAGGGAGGGGATAAATTAGGAGTTTGGGATGAACATACACAAACACTCCTATATATAAAATAGAAAATCAACAAGGACCTACTGTATAGCACAGGGAACTCTACTAAATACTCTGAAATAACCTATATGGGCAAAGAATCTGGAAAAGAATAGGTATATGTATAACTAAATCACTTTGCTGTACACCTGAAATTAACACAACATTGCAAATCACCTATACTCCAACATAAAATAAAAAATTTAAAACAAAACAGAACAAAAAACAAACAAACAAAAAAGATATTTGGGCAAAGGCCAAAAGTAGTCTTTGGGAATTAAAAAGAAAAAATATATTCATATATATAAATATGAATGATAAATGCTTACTCTTTATACAGAGATTCTTAAAATGATCATTAGACAAGAGCTCCATGAGAAAACTTGAAATTTAAAAACATAAGGCAGTATGTATTTTTAACAAGAAAATTAGGAACCATAGGGAAGACTCTACCTTGACATTAATTATGAAGAACACAATAATTTAAAATCTAGTGGCACGCCATTGCCTTAGGCTGGAACTAATCCGAAGTATTCTTCATTTCTTGATATTACATTTTCTACCCTTGGTTCAAAATTTAAAAGCTCGAAACTCTTGTACACTAGTACAATAAAATGCTTTTAGAAGGCTTTGTTATCAGGAAAAAAAATGAATTACTTCTGCTATATACACGTTTAAGACTGACAATTTTTTTCTTATATTAAATATTACTTTCTTATCCTGTTATAACTTGAGGGGCTCCAATGAGATTTAGTACCAGCTAGAGTATTTGAAAATCCCCACAGCTTCCGTGATGATGTTCCATTACATGGATGGGTCATTTTATCCCAAATAACCAGTAAGTTCCATTTAAAAAATTCACTTTCCATTCATTAATTCAGTAATCCATCCATTCAACAGGTAGATAAATAAGCTTTGTGCTACGCATTGGGGAATATTCCACTGTACAGGTTTCAAGGACTCAGTTCAAAGAGCTGTTTAGGGGCTTCCCTGGTGGCACAGTAGTTAAGAATCCGCCTGCCAATGTAGGGGACACGGGTTCGAGTCCTGGTCCGGGAAGGTCCCACATGACACAGAGCAACTAAGCCTGTGCGCCACAACTACTGAGCCTGAGCTCTAGAGCCCGCGAGCCACAACTACTGAGCCCGTGCGCCACAACTACTGAAGCCCACGCACCTAGAGCCCGTGCTCCGCAACAAGAGAAGCCACCGCAATGGGAAGCCCGCGCACCGCAACGAAGAGTAGCCCCCGCTCGCGGCAACTAGAGAAAGCCCGCACGCAGCAACGAAGACCCATCGCAGCCAAAAATAAATGAAATAAATAAATTTTTTTAAAAAGGGGCGTTTAAAAGAAATGCCAAAAATTAAAGGCTTTTTTTTTCTTTACCAACATTTTATGGATTTGAGTGGATGTTCAGCTGCTGTGATAACCTCAGCAAATCGATCACGATTTGTAAGAAGATATTGTACCCCTAAAAGGTCACCTTATATATAAAGGAAGAAGGGAAGGCAAATATGAGCACGATTGGGGACCAAGGTCACATTATTAGGTTTATCCCACGATACTGTACCTTTAAAATAGAGCTTGTCAGGCAATAATGGAAATTAGAAAGATGTTATTTTGGATCCAGCAACCCTTTGCTACATAACTCCAAAAATAAATGAACCTCTTGCTCTGCTCATAAGGACTGTGTAGGAAACGGAAGCGTGCATAAAGTCACCATAACATAGATCTTAAATGAAGTTAAATGAAGGATGCCTGAAGTTATAATGTTATAACTTCATTGAGGCTTTCCGAAAGAATACTACATGAAGAAAACTGGTATCATTTCCTACAAGAAGGGCGATTTTAGCCTATATAGTAATGTGTATTCTCACTTTAGAAGTAAAAATTCCTCTATATAATCCTATAAACAAAGGAGGATCATTTTCTTAGCTCATATGGATATAATATTTCTTCCTCTAAAGCCTTTTCTCAACATAATCTACAAAGCCCTTTGGGCACTTTTTAAATAGAGTCAAGCATTTTCAAGTATTTTTGAGTATTATTTGTCATACTATGAAACAAATACATTTGCAAATGTATTCTATTATTTGGGGATCCAATCTGCTTTCCAGTGTATTTTTCTTGGTAAATTTTTTTATTAAAACTCATACACTCCCAAGAGCCTTTGCTGTATTTAAGCATCACTTGAGTTTAGTCTGCGGGGAACATAAGTGCACAGAAAAGAACAAGAACACTTCAGGACACACCTTCATCTAGAAATAGCGATATCTCCAGGCAGTTTATAAATCTCTACTCCTGAGAAAGGAAGGCTTCAGCATTCCTGGGGGATTTGTATTATAATACAGCTCAATGGCATAATTTACAGGCACGGCCATAATAGCTGTGAATTAATGGTAACTATTGTCCAAATCCTTGAGCACACTGTAACAACTTACATTCTGTCACTAACAAAATGAGGGAAGGGTGAAAAATAAAGTGCAATTTAAATTGTATAACTGATACAGGAATAT
Source organism: Balaenoptera ricei (assembly GCF_028023285.1). Classification (NCBI taxonomy): domain Eukaryota; kingdom Metazoa; phylum Chordata; class Mammalia; order Artiodactyla; family Balaenopteridae; genus Balaenoptera; species Balaenoptera ricei. Next base: position 8,280,462 of record NC_082660.1, read on the forward strand.
TTAATTTTCACATGACGTTACAGTTTATCCTTTTCTCAGGCACTTTGTAATTTATATGTACATATAAAATATATATTTTAATTCTAATACTGATAAGAATCTACCACTAATAGTATTTCATACAGTGATTATTTTTTACTATCTTTTAATTCTAAAATAGAAAAATATATTTATGTAATATATTAAGATATAATAAATATAAAGTATACTTTTACCCTGTAAATATAATTTAAAGGAAAAAATGTAGTATTATAAATAATAAATTGTTTTCACCATATAATTTAAATTTTAAAAACAGACTGCATTTTCTCTTGCCTGTTTTAAAGTTTTTAAATGCCTTAAAACCTCTACCAATGGAGAATTAAAGAGAAACAAGTCAGAGGAAGATCCAGTATTGTGCCAATTTCTCAATAAAATTTTCTATGCACATACAGATATAACTCATTTTATAAAGATATTTTATTATCTATCCAATTTTATATCTGTTAAGATAATCATGATATCCAGTGTAAGTGATAAAACATCAATACGAAGTAAAACAAAACCACACTTGCATGAAGTCTTATTTTAATTTTGTGTGTTCAATTCATATTTTAAAGTATTGAGTATAAGCTATTTAAGAAACAAGGGCTGTTATCTTCCTCCATCAACCACTAACCTTCAGCCATAATGTGGAAAAACAAATTTGAAGAGATTAGTGTTATCACCAGTGCCCAGATGGGCACCCAAACCTGGGATATAGGCCCATTTGGGTGTGAGTATTTTACCTGGGAGATATGAACACACCTACATTGGATTATGAAGCATTTCTTCACCTTTTAAAAACCAATACAAATGAGATACCACTATACACCTACTAGAATGGCTAAAATAAAAATAGGGTCAACAACTAAAGCTGGGGAGGATGCAGAAAACCTGGATCACTGATACTGTGCTGGTGGGTATGTACAATGATTCGGCCACTCTGGAAAACTGTTTGGCAGTTTATTACAAAACGAAATATGTATTTACCACGTGACCCAGCAATTACATTACATGGTCACTTATTCCAAAGAAACGGAAATTTATGGTAACACAAAATTCTGTACACAAATGCTCATAGCAGTTTTATGTGTAATAGCCCCAAACTAGAAACAACCCAAATATCCTTCAACAGGGTGAATGGTTCAACTGTGGTACATCCATACCATGGAATACTACTCAGTAATGAAAAGGATCAAACTACTGATAGATACAACTTGGATGAACCTCCAGAGAATTATGCTGAGTGGGAAAAAAAAAGCCAATCTTATATGTGATTACATTTATACAATATTCTTGAAGGGTCAAAATTATAGAGATGGAGATCAGATTATTGGTTGCCAGGGGTTAAAGATGGGGGATGGGGTGGGTGAAGAGTGCACAGCACCTCCTTGTACATTGTTTTGCAATTTCCTATAGCTCTAGAATTATTTTAAAATAGAAAAAAAAATTTAAACCATATTCCTTTATCAGCAGAGCCCTGGGAAACAAGAGCATCCAAATAGCCACGTTCACAGTTGTAGGGTTGGTCAGTTTTATGGTCTCAGCTCTCAGCCGTGGCAATTCTAGGCACCATGCCCTGTAAAATACATTCTTTTCCATTTCTACCTTTTGTAGTATTTACTGTTCTGCTTAGTATCTCATTTTTGCTTCAAGGATATAAATACATAAACATGAGTATAAATGTAATTTCATTTCTGAGATAGTTTTAAATATAAGGTATGTAATATGTACAAGATTTTTAACCATTCTAAAGAATAAAATAGATGAAGAGGAAAAGCTTTCTTGGATGATGCTATGTGACAAAGACTTTCCTCGACCAAACTTTAGTCAGGCTCCTCTGAGCTCTCCTCTGGACTAGGCCTCAACCTTGGCCTCTGTCCTGGCTGTGCCTGCACAGCCCACTGTTAGCAAGAATCCTGTGCTAAGTCAGTGTAGAGGTAATCCTCCACCCTTGATATCGGATCACTGCGGCCTGTCTTCAGTAAGAATCCTGTTAGGATGGTTTAGCAAGAATCCCCCTAACCCTTGATGTCTCCTCTTAGTTATTTTCCATCCACTGATCCCCTCGCTCTGCTCCTTGGCTATAAATTCCCAGCTGTCTCTGTTGTGTTCAGAGTTGAGTCCAACCTCCCTCCCCTACGGCTACTGCAGTAGTCCTGAATAAAGTCTTCCTTACTGTTTTAACAAGTGTCAGAATAATTTTCTTGGGCTTCCCTGGTGATGCAGTGGTTAAGAATCTGCCTGCCAATGCAGGGGACACGGGTTTGAGCCCTGGTTCAGGAAGATGCCACGTGCGGTGGAGCAACGAAGCCCGTGCGCCACAACTACTGAGCCTGCGCTCTAGAGCCCACAAGCCACAACTACTGAGCCCACGTGACACAGCTGCTGAAACCCACGCACCTAGAGTCCGTGCTCCGCAACAAGAGAAGCCACCGCAATGAGAAGCCCGCGCACCGCAACCAAGAGTAGCTCCCGCTCGCCGCAACTAGAGAAAGCCCGTGCGCAGCAACGAAGACCCAACGCGGCCAAAAATAAAATAAATTAAACAAATTAAAAAAAAAAAAAACAATGAAAGAGAGTACGTGAAAATATTTTAAAGAAAAAAGAATAATTTTAACATATGAACACTAATGATGATTGATCATGTTCATCAATGAGATTTGGTACTATTTTAGCATATTAGAAGAATTTGTCCTACAAAGGTATATTTTTCAGCAACAAATTAGTTTCCTCACACATTACAGGGATATTTTTATATATACATGCACACACAGATATTTGCCTGAAGAGATAGATGCCTTTAGAGCATTACATCCATATAATACGTTACTCCACTGTGTGTACATGTGTCCACACATGCGTGCCTCTGGGTGGGTAGGTACGTATTCATTCCAAGGCTAACAGGTGGAAATATCCATAAAACCAAGACTTCTCTGAAACCTTTAGTTTGTTTTCACCAAAAGAGAAGGTAATCTAACATTTCTTAAATGCCTGATATGTAACCAATACTCTAAGTGCTTTATACTTCATTTTTTATATATCATTCTTCCTTTAGTTATTACATAAACCCTACGAGTTGGTAATAGCATTTCCATTTTATAGGTAAGGAAACTTGGGAGGCTTAAGGAATCAACCCAAGGTCACAGCGCTAGGAAGTGGCACATTAGGGGCCTCACTGGAGGATCTCTGATACTGTGCTTCCAAATCTACTGCCTGGAGTGATTCTCTCAACAATTTTATCACTGTCAAAATGTCAAACACCACTGTACTAGACCTGGCATTTTCTTTTTTTCTTTTCTTTTAAAGAAAGATCCCTTTATTCCAAGGAAAGCTTAACCAGAAGCCCAACATTTTGGAAGAGCAGAAAAGCAGAACACATCCAAGGTCTTCTTGCTGGAAAGGCAGGGGAACTAGAGGATGGTTCTTACTCTTGCATGTCTTCCCTCTTCCTGTGTCTGGGCAACATGGTTCTCCTCCTGCCCTGGGCAGCTCTGCAGAAGTCTTAGGGCTCTGAGAAGCAAAGGTCAAGATACTTCATTGGACTACCACTGGGGGAAAATTCTCCACGGATGCCTTGCATTTTGCACATCTTAGGAGCACAGGCACCGGTGGCCCTTGTTCCTGATGATCTTTTCAAGGCCTTTTGTCTAGCAAACAACCTTGGGAGGTAGAGATAATGTCTCCCTCCAGAGCAATGGGCAGGTGTGTGCTTACTATCAATGACAAGAGATTCAGAGTCTCTCAGCTCAGGATTCACACCCGGGAGGCAATTCTCCCGCCCGCACATCATCTACCTGGGGTCCTCTGTGTTGTCCTGGGGGAACCTGGGAGGCAAGGAGAACGAACGTGAACCTGAAGCTCATGCCACTTGCAGTGCCATGAGTAATACAGTCCTTTGTCTCTGACCCAGGAGTCTCATGTCTTCTGCCAGCATCCAAGAAACAGTGGCAGGCTAAGTTGCTGGTGTGCAAGTGGGATAAAGTCTCAGACACTTCACAGTTCTTGACAACCACCATTTTATAACTTAGTCAACACACACTTATAGAGTACTTACTCTGTATCAGGTGCTATTCTAAGTGGTAGACGAACAGTAACTCACTTAATCTTTATAACAACCTTAGAGTATAGGTACTATGATTGTTATTTGCATTTTATTTCCATTTTACAGGGGAGGTAAGTGTAATCACACACGATTGAGTAGTTGGATCATTTCCATAAAATGATAAGGACTTGCTGTGCATATTTATAAGCACTAAATGATCTTCCTTATTAAATGAAAAAACATACATTGAAACCTCAGACCAGTGCAACCGTTCTCCTCTTGTTGGTCTTGAACATAAAGCCCCAGTCTTCAATAAGGGTGATAGAGAACCACCACACTGTGCAGAAATATTAAAATCATTTTATCAATGATGCATCTTGACATTTGGCAATCTGAGAGGAAAAGTGGAAACTATTTCCTTAAAGACTTTCCAGGATCTTGAGTATTTCAAGTGGAAGCTCTTACTTCCTTGGAAAATGGTCACAATTCCAACAAACTGAGTACTAACGACGTAAGCATTCTCCCCAAATTAGACCCTCGATAGCAAGCTTTCAACACTCTGGAGGTTATCTTTACTTTATAAAGCTCAGCCTCTCGACAATCACTGGCTAGAGAGTAGAAGAGAAAGTGATCAACAGGCCTAGAAATCCAGACTCTCACATGAATGTATGCTGTGAACCAGCCCCACTTCCATTCATATAAAATCTTTAGAATTAGCTACATTACTACAGGAGCCCCTTTTGGATTATTTCGAACCTACTTGGGGAAAGGCAACAAGTTGTATCTCTTTGGTGAATGATTAGAAAGGTAGGTAGACTGGAAAATGAATGTCAAGAACAATCTGAAATGGAAGACGTAAACAGACATTGCACAAGAAATGCAAATGGCCCTTAATATACGCAAAGTTGCTCAACATCACTCACAAGAGAAATGTACACAGCGATACCTCTTTTCACGCATCAAGTAGACAAAGATGTACACGGTGGACGACGCCCTGTCTTGGGGAGGCTCTGAGGAAGCACTCACACACCCTGGGTAGGCAAATTTAGTTATTCATCAAAATGAGAAACTGCAATACACCCTTTGACCCAGCAATCTCACTCCTGGGGATTTACAATTCAGACACACATCCTCCACACAAACTGGCGAATGCACAAGGCTTTTCTATGTTCATTGTTTTAATGGCAAAAGATTGGACCCAACCAATGTGACCAGTAGGGAAAGGATCAAGTAAATTACGGTATATTGTCACTACAGAATGCTATGCAGTTGTTTAAAAAAAAAAAAAGGGCTTCCCTGGTGGCGCAGTGGTTGAGAATCTGCCTGCCAATGCAGGGGACATGGGTTCGAGCCCTGGTCTGGGAAGATCCCACATGCCGCCGCGGAGCAACTGGGCCCGTGAGCCACAACTACTGAGCCTGCGCGTCTGGAGCCTGTGCTCCACAACAAGAGAGGCCGTGATGGTGAGAGGCCCGCGCACCGCGATGAGGAGTGGTCCCCGCTTGCCGCAACTAGAGAAAGCCCTCGCACAGAAACGAAGACTCAACACAGTCATAAAGAAAGAAAGAAAGAACGCGAATTTCTAAAAAAAAAAAAAAAGACGGAGGGAAGCTCTTTGTGCACTGTTATGAAAAGATCTCCAGGAAAAATTGTAATGTGAAAAAAAAAACAGGTTGCAAATAGGGTATACGGAACGCCACTATTTATGTAAGATGAGGGAAATATATTTGTATCTGCCTATGACAATCTGAAAAAATTGCTGGGAGTCTGCCATCAACACCTAGAAATAAATATCATCATAGGAGCCACAGGGTATATTTCACCACTTCGGGTAGCTTAGAAGTGACAGTGTTTGTATACCAATTAGGGATTCCAGAAATCTTCTGAAGAAGTTTTTCTTCAAGATGCTAGTATTCAAATTAGCATAAGGATCAGACATGGAAAACAATCCTCTGAGTTGACTGTTTCAATCAACTTTTGAAGCCCCCTGGGATCACAGTTAGGGCTTGTGTCTATCCCAATTACTTTCATACTGTTTCTTTAAATGATCCACAGCTAATCAGCAATTTACCTGGTTAAAATTCAGTTTGGGAGTGCTTTGAAGGGGACGCTCCCTTCTTAGGTTTTCTGCCTGCAGACAGAGGATTTGCAAAGGAGCTAACAACAAAGGGATTTAATCAGAAAACAAGAGCAAACGGTCGATTTTTGAAGAGGAACCACGAATACATATTCGTGTGGGCTCTTGCCTGATTACATTTGTTACTAAGGAATGCCAAAACGTGTGCACCAAAAACCGTTCAAGGTCTTTTGGTAGCAAATTATACTTGTAAATTTGATGTCAGATCATCACTGGAAGAACTCACACTCTTTGAAGATTTGAATTCATAAACGTATGAAAGAATTAAACGTTTTTTTCCTCTAGTGATAGAAAGTATTTAAACGGCAGGAAAAAAATGTGCTTGAAATCAACTGAGGAAATAATTCATTTTGAAAATTATTCAATAAAAATGTTAAATAGGAAAAATATGTTGGGCCCGTTTTGACTGGATGAATAAACCAGAAATATGCAATGGACAAACTTCAGGATGATGGGCTGAGAAGTATCCCATCAACCTCCCCGTCTTATTTAATTTTTTTGTTATTCAACTATGCCACAGTAATCTGTTCCATCCCCATAAGACAAAGAAAGGAACACTACTTCAGATCAGCAGAAAACTGGCCAGCCTCTTGGAGCCTTCAAGAGGGCAGTGGCTCCCAATCAAGGAGAAATGAATGTCTTTGAAGACTGCATCTTAGATTGTTTTGTTAATACATAAAATCCTCTCTCTTTAGCATGCAGAAGACTCATTTCAAAAGGAAAAGGCAAGTCCATGAGGATTAGTTTGGCTTCCTGGAGGTCAGAACTAAATACACAAAATGAATAAAATGACGCTGAAATAAACAAGAATGTGAAATTGCTCATCCACGGGAATGATGTAACGAATCCTGACATAATTTCCAAGCAGAAAAGCAAAACTAGGTCAAAGCACGTTGGCCTAACATAATAAGCATTTTTGCTCCCAGAATTTTACCATGTAGGTTGTGTCTGCAGGCATTAATGTCTTCTGTTATCAATGTTCGGGGCTGTCACAAACTATTCATATCTTATCACTCTTTGTTAGCTAAACCAAAACAATGTAGTTTACATGTGAACTATTCAATTCTGACAGCTGAAATGTTAGAAAGGGGTAATGTTAAAAATATTCAGAAAGTGTCTCCTCCAGGCTAAGAAGCATTAAGCAATAAATATTCATTATTTAATAGTCTCCTATCATGTTTTTCTCTACGCAGAAAGCCATACCTCTCTCAATCAATTATTACGACTTTGTTTCCTTCTTTCACTCACAGCCATATGAAAAGGGCAGCCGCATCAATATCTCCTTAGAAATCCACTTTGAACACTGATCAAGGAAAAAAACCGTGTCACTCACTGGATAGCCAATTTTTCTATTCTGCTTTCCCCACAGGTTGACTGAAATAACTCACACTTTCTTCTCCCTTCTATTTGTTCCATTTCACTTTTCTGCACTATCTCCACCAAGCCCAGCTGACTAATTCGTAGAAAAAAGGATTCATCTCACTCCTTAAACTTTCTTCTGTGTAAACATAATCCTCCTAGTTTTTACTCGACAAAGTAGCACAAAATCAAGTATAAGACTATTTGGTTTTTTTGGATAGTATTTTCTCCTAAAAGTGATACAGTCTTTCCTGATTCTTGATTCATTCTAAACCATCAACCTATTTGAAAATTGTGCTGGGATTTATTAGCACATTAAATTAGTATGTGACCCCAAAACATCCAAATTATACCTTACTAGAAGGCATGCAGTACAGTCAAAAGAGAATAAGATAAGGAATCTAGAAGACGACCCAGGTTCTAAATGTAAACTTTGCTCCCTGATGGAAGGTAAAGCATTCCCCTGTGCTAACATTTTCAACCCACAAACGCTAAACTTTTAACCAGAACTTTCTGTCTGAATTCCTAATGCATCTCCTATAGGAGACTTGATCCTGTGTAGATTTCTAATACTTGGTGATGCCTTCCATTTATATTTCGCTTTGTCTGGCCATCCATCTAGTTACTGGTAACTCAGCAGGGCACTCAACGAATTCCAGTTGTCCACAAACAGCTCCTTTGCTCTCAATTGCTTAGGGAAGATCACTTCAAAATACATGCAGCTGAAGCCACACTTCACAACTGGACATATAACAAATAACATAGTCTACCTCATGGACCCTTTGAAAATGTGTTAGTCCTGTTGTCTCCATAAGCCACTCAATGTCTCAGAAATTTCTATTTCATCATTTTAACCGTAACTCTCAGAGGGTCTGTCACACCCAGAAGCAGTGAAAATGCTTTGTCCGGCATATGACTTGATTTTCACTGCAGAAAATGTGGCCGCCATCTGCATGGGGCAGAGCGTAAGACTTCAGTGTCCTTCCAGAAACAGACTCTCAGTTGCTGAGTGGCCTTGGGCACGCCACTCACCTGGCAAAATAAACCCACTGCACACGGACCAAAGGCTAAAACATCAGGTTGGGCTCAGGGAGAACAGGCAGCAGATTCCATCTTCGTTTTCAGGCTTTGAGTTGTTGGACAGCGTGCCCCATTTCTTAACCATTTCTGTAGTCCCATCAAGGAGCGTATAAGACAAGCTGCCTACCGAGCTCTGGGTTGTGGCCCCACCCCGAACACAACCGAGAGGATGAGATAGCTAAGCAACCGCAATCTAATTTTTCTCTAATGTCAATCTACTCAGTCCTTGCTCTTTCCCCAACCTTTCTAATGCCCTTTCTTCCTCATACCTCTCTGATCTTAAAGAGCATTTTCCATTCTCTTTCCTGCCAAAATTCATCCAGCATGCACCTGAAAAATATTTGATTCTCCTTTAATTTTATTTTTTATTTATTTTTCATCGCAGTACAGTTGATTTACAATGTTCTGTTAGTTTCAGCTGTACAGCAAAGCGATTCAGTTATACGTATACATATATCTCTATCTTTTTTCAGATTCTTTTTCCCTTATAGGTTATTACAAAATATTGAGTATAGTTTCCTGTGCTATACAGTAGGCTCTTGTTGGTTATCTATTTTATATATACTAGTGTGTATATGTTAATCCCAAACTCCTAATTTATTCCTCTCCCCCGCTTCCCCTTTGGTAACTGTAAGTTTGTTTTCTATGTCTGTGGGTCTGTTTTGTATATAATTTCATTTGTATCATTTTTTTTAGATTCCACACATAAGTGGTATCACATGATATTTGTCTTTGTCTGGCTGGCTTCACTTAGTATGATAATCTCTAGGTCCATCAATGTTGCTGCAAATGGCAAAAAATATTTATTGATTCTTATTGGGTGTCAAGGCACCGTGCTTGGACTTGAGGTTTTCAAGGTAATTAAGACGTAACTCTTGTTCTTGAGTAACTCAGTCCCGAGACAGGCAGACAAATGAGTGACTGGAAATATATACACTATTTAGGATACTTCTGTGGATAACAGGAAGTTCCAGCTATATCCCTTCCATTTATTGCGATCCAAACAGACAGTGCTCAGCACACAAAGACTGTACTTACAAACAACCCAAACCCACAAATGCCATCAACTCCCCTCACTTGGTCCCCTGTGGTTCCCTGGCTGTCATTCACAAAGACCCCAGGGAGTCCAGAAGTTCGGTCAGGATGCTGAGAAAAGAACAAGTGAAGAAGTTCGACCCACTGACAGACACACCAGCAAGTCCTGTCTGCCAAAGGCACAACCCTGCCCACAAATGTTGTCCCTGAAAGGGCATTCGTGATTTCTGCAGCTCCAGGCTCTACTGGCTGCTATTTCCCCAATTAAAGGTTCATCCTGAGGGTTAAAGGGCTGAGTCATGAGTTTTAGCGCATTCATATTGCTTCTCTCCCAAAGGGTTGAGACTATTGTCTAGAAGAAACAGGAGTGTGGTTTGGAGGTGGGAGAGGGGAGGGTGGGAAGATGGGAAATTATGGGAACTCAATTCACCGTGTATTAGGATAGGCCTGGGAGAGACATCCCAGTGGGACCCAGAAGATACTAGAAGGGTGGAGAAAGGTGAAAACTAGTGCAAACTTTTCCTATTTCAAATATTTGCAAGACTGGCCTGTTACCAAGAGTCTGGCAACCCCCTCTCCTTCTATGTTCCGTCCTGTATAACATGGAAGCATGTCCTCAAAATGCAGAACTTAATCTGACATTAAACAGATTGGTTATTTTTTAAAATAGTGCTTTAGTCTCCATCATTGCACCATTTCTCCCTGGAAAATGTTCTGGGTTTCAAACAACAAACTCTTAGTGCATAAGCATTCCTAGATTGGGGACTGCCTATGAGTTATTTTTTTCCATTGAGAAAAATTAATTGACTATTTACTAATTATGGTAAATTTATTTAAACTAGGAATTCATAAATTCCTACAAATGGATATGTGGGTAAAAATTAACTAAATTTCACAATTACAAATCATTTCTCAAGTCTCAGTTCAGGAAAGTTTTGGCTACCATCAATTTATTAAGCAGATTCTTATCCATATAAATATAACTGCAGGGACTGTATCAAAATCATGTTTGCAGCCCCAAAGTGGCCTGCTGTATAATAATCATTTAGAGTAGTTTTATTGAATTAACTAAGGAATATACTCATTCTGTAAGCAGTCAGTAAATGTCCTTGAATTATATAAGAAATGAAGGAGAGCCTTTGTATTATTTCTCCTTTTTGACTATTTCATCATAAATATTTGACTGTATATAAAAATCTACTACTAATGATCAGCACCTCCTTTTTTTTTTTTTTTTGGTTGCCCTTTTTACTTAGAATTCTCTTTTATAGCACAAAGCACGTAAGCTCTTAGAGTTTTGTTTTGCTTTAAAGGAAAGTCCCTTCTAAGCATTTTTTTTTCAGTGCCTCAATTTTCTCACCTCCTTAACACCACGTGACCTCCTGTAGGCCATTAACTATCCTGCTCTGTGTCAATGGACTATCTTCCTCTGGCAGGAAAAAAGATCTTGTGGATCTGGAAGAGTCCCTAATATTTTGTCCTTTCATTTAAAGGAATTTCTAGAACCTGCCAGTTCATAAAACTAGGCAAACAATCTTCTACAACAGAACCCCTGAGATGAGTTTCATGTGAAATAAAAGGAGTTAATAATGAGCCAGAAAGCATCGTGTTGATAAACTGTCCCATATCTTAATGGAGATTAGATTCCTGTTTGACCTGGCTTTGGAGCCCTTTCTTTAATCTCAGTGTATTTGATATTCTCTTCCTTGAATGAACTCCGTTTCACTGTGGCTTTGGTCACAAGATTAAAGAATCACTAACTAATTGTTCCAAATAAGCAGAGCAATTCTCTCTGATTCTGATCCTGGCTCCCAGCAGAGGCGTCCACCGCCTGGCCTTCCATCATAGACACTTCAAGCCTGACCTCTGCAGGTGGATAATTGAAATGCACACTGCCCAATCAGAGCTGGGTATTTCTTTCTAAAATCCCACCAAGTTCTGAAAACACAAACATTCATATGTGCAACAGGGAAACTGATATAATATGTTGGACTTCCCTTTTGTTTTATAAGTTGCTACTTTTTGAAAGTAGCAACCTCTTGATTGAAAAGGATTTAAATTACATCTGCAACATACCCTGGTCCTGGTTAGCCATTAATTCTTTTTGCCTATTGAGAAAAATCCAAATGATTTGGATGAACTATGATCCTCAAATCATGCAGGCTTAAAAGTGCCCTGATCAGCCCCACCTTTTTCTAATCAAACAAATTACTCTTTGTCCAGTGACCAAATCCCCCTCTTTCACCAATGCACAGCCCAGGTTGCCATAGCTACCTTGGATGTCTATTTACTACACGGGATCAAAGCCAGGAGACATAAACATACACACGTAGCCTTAAAACTTGCTGGAATGTCTGAGGATAACATGCAACTACCAATTAAAGGATTTGCTCGCGGCCTACGCGGTCCCTAGCCAAGCAAACTATGAGTACAGGTCATAAGGAATGGCAAGGAAAAGCCAACTCGAAAAAACTATTTCAACACGACCAATAAAGATCTTTAATCTGACAGTAAGTCACGATTATAACATTCCCTGCCAAGGAGAGATAGTAGGGAAGAAATGAAAATTCTAATGTGTGTTGAAGATACTGGACCTCCAAACCATGTGCAAAAACTTAAACCCTGTGCTATATGCAGCAGCTTCCCAGTAGCCATCCATTTTACACTTGGTAGTGTATGTACGTCAGTGCTACTCTCACGTCGTCCCGGCTTCCCCTTCCCCCGCTGTGGCCTCAAGTCTTCCCCTTCCCCCGCTGTGGCCTCAAGTCCGTTCTCTACATCTGCGTCTTTATTCCTGCCCTGCCACGAGGTTCATCAGTACCGGTTTTTTTAGATTCCATATACGTGCGTTAGCATACGGTATTTGTTTTTCTCTTTCTGACATCAGCTCGATGCTTTTCGATGACCTAGAGGGGTGGGATAGGGAGGGTGGGAGGGAGGCTGAAGAGGGAGGGGATATGGGGATATATGTATACATATAACTGATTCACTTTGTTGTACAGCAGAAACTAACACTATAATTGTACAGCAATTATACTCCAATAAAGATATAAAAAAATAAAACAAAACAAAACCAAAAAAACTTAAAACCCTACAAGGTCTGGTGAAAGGAACATGTCTCAGATACAGACTTTAAATTCCGGTTAGTTTCAGTATCTTTCTAGTTGGTGTCATAAAAGCTGCCTCATCTCAGTGTTGGGACAAATGAGAACAGAAATGCCTTTTACACTTTTACACGCTTGACTTTCAAATGAAGGAAAACATAGAACATACTTGGGACACCATATGCTGGTTACAGAATAAGAAAAGGGAAGCTGTAAGAGAGTTCCCTTTTAATCCCTAGACTCACTGTCGATTCTGAGCCCGTACAAGTAGCCTGTCTTTCTGGGTGGGTAGTATTCATCTCAGACTTGTACCTAATTTGCTGTGTATCTCTATACTTCAACTTTCTCTGTCTTCACCTCACCAGTTGTTCAATGAGGATCAAAATGCCACCTCATTCTCTCCTGGGGATGTGGCAAAGAATAAATAGATCGTGTTCGTAAAGGACTTTCTAATCCTCAAAGGAAAGATGAATACAAAGACGTTCATTATTAAACCAGATGTCCTTGGGCATTTTAATTCCAATCTGAAGAATGCAAAACGGGCTAAATCCAACTGAGTCACAGCTTCCTCGTAACAGCAACATCCTAGCCTTGTAAGAATTTAGCAGCTGCTTAAAGTGTTGGCTAACAGCCTTATTCTTTCCCTTCATGCTATAAGGCGACTGCAAGGATTTGTTTCAGTCCATCAGAAACAGAGTGAGTACCCTCTTCTCTTGGAGTGTTTTTTTAAATCATCAGGGTATTAAAAACACAAACTGTATCTGGGAGGCAATTTTGTCTGAAGAACCTGATTTTTTTTTTTTTCCGGTGTGAGAAAGAATGATTTGTTCTTATTTGTAGGGACAATGGGTGGCGTGCTATTTGAGGATATTCGCAGTTGTGGGAATGCCACAGGCAAACCTGTTGTTTTTGGCTGGGCTGCTAGAACAGGTGGCCATGCCTTTCCTTTTGCCTGGGAACACAGCAAATTCCTTCTCAAGGAAGTTTCAGAAGTTTCTCATTTATGATCAGAGGGCAGAGAAAGGTTGGCACACGCTTTAAAATTACTTCCTGATAAAGGCAAATAGGGTTCACCCTTTTCTTTTGGCCTAACTCAGCGTGACCTTAGGAACCCTCAAAGAATACTATCCCTCTGCACCATTCTTTTGCCTCAACCTAGCAGAAGGCAAAACCTCTCTGAATCTCATCGCCAGTCAGGCAGCTTTCTAATTCTGCTGGCCATTTCTGGCTACCCGCTGTGGCTAGTCAGGGGCGGGGGTCTCTCGGCTGCCACGCCATTGTTCAGCATTTGTGCAGCCCTAGGGACGGATCACTCCTCAGCGAAGAGATTGGATTTCACTGCTGAGCTGATGACACGTGGACCTGTTTGATAGTTAACCCTGCAAATCCAGCTGGGGCTGCCGGGCTGAGATGACAAATTGGCTGGTGGGTGCAATTCACCCCACCTGGACGCAAGTTTTCCCCCAAGAGAAACTCAAATCAAGTTAGGATTAATCCAAGTCAATAACTCCACCATCTCCTCCCCCTCCACATTCTTGTTCTGGCTGTTGCGGAACAACGTGTCAGATTCCTGAAACGCTGGACTGCCCAGATTCTTTGGATGGGCCATGACTCTTCCCCCCCCCCCCTCCTTTTTTTCCCCCGTCTCCCATCCCACCCCTAGCCCACCCTCTTTTCAAGGACTGCACAGGCCAAAAACTTATTGGACATACAGAGTTGTGGGATGAAAAGCTGCTGAGAGTTCCCTGGTGGCGCAGGGGTTAAGAATCCGCCTGCTACTCCAAGCAACACGGGTTCGAGCCCTGGTCCAGGAAGATCCCACAAGCCGTGGAGCAACTAAGCCTGTGCGCCACAACTACTGAGCCCGCGCTCTAGAGCCCACGAGCCACAACTACTGAGCCCACGTGCCACAACTACTGAAGCCCGCGCGCCTAGAGCCCGTGCTCCGCAACGAGAAGCCACCGCAGTGAGAAGCCCGCGCACCGCAACGAAGAGTAGCCCCCGCTCGCTGCAACTAGAGAAAGCCCGCACGCAGCAACGAAAACCCAACGCAGCCAAAAATAAATAAATAAATAAATAAATTTATATTAAAAAAAAAAGAAAGAAAAGCTGCCCATTCATTAAATGACTAAGGAGTTACTCCATGTGTACCCTTAAAACTTCACTACCGGGCTGAATTCCAATTCACATGAATGCCAGAAGGAGCCAGGCATGGGAAAAATCATGCCAAGCTCGGGACAGCACGCCTCTGGCATCAGGCACAGGGAGTGCCTCCATTCCAGAGGAATCGTGTGGGAACAGAGATTCTGAAAAGTGAGCTCAGACACCACCGAGAGGACAGGTGGCTCCGCGCTGGATCCAATGACTTCTTTGTTCCAGCCAAGGACCTTTGTCAAAAATGTTTTGTGTTCCTCTTTCTCCTTTTGCTAAATCCTTTCCATTTAGGCTTCTCGCTTCTCTTCCCCATCCCATCGGATTGCTCGTAAAAAGAATGGGGTCAGACCGTGAGTTTGCAGAACTTGAAACTGATCAGCGGCCCAGCCTCCATCCAGCCAGGCAAGAGCAATTCACTGGAAACACACACAGCACTTGCCGGTCTAAGCGTGCTTTTCTGCGCTCACTGCCACTTGCCAAGCACACTTGCTTAGCGAGCAGGTGAGGGGGCAAGAAGGTGAGCGTACGGTGAGGGCTCTGCTTCACCTCCCCAGGCTGCAGAAAACGGACAGAAAGTTCTAACCCCCTGGCCCCAGCCCCTAAACGGAAAGTTTGCTTCCTATGCAAATCACTTCCCCCAAATCGCACAGGGTGGCCAGCACCCAACCCACTTAGAAGAAAAAAGTGCAGAGCTTGTCTGACGGTAATACGGATGCTAACTTTTCCCACCCACATTTACTAAGAGCTGGCAAGAGCAATATCGCTCCTCTTGGGATTCTCTGCTCTTGCCAGCCTACTAGCATGTTTTTCCAGTCTTTCAGCCCTTTATATGAGTACTGATCTTGATACTGAAATATTGACATAAGGTTCTTCTATAACTTTGGTTGAGTTATAAATCACACCCTTTTCTTGGCTTGGTACACTCACTTCTTTCTTTTCTTACTGGCAAAGCTATAAACCTCGGCCTGGGCTGATAAGGAATTTTATCACCATGCCCCATAGCCACAGAAGAAGCTGCTGGTTTAGAAGTCTTTTCAGAGACTCATGGAAGTCATCCCCGAGCCGTTTCTCAGCTCACTACTTTCAGGGCTGTCTTCTCGCGTCCAGGAGCAATAACAGTTTCAAAACTGCTAGAACATAAAAACAAATCTGCATTTTTCTGGAAGGACTGTCTGTGCTCATTTCGGGCTGGTTCCGCCTTCTCAGCCATAAACACAGTAAGTGCTCAGGATGGGAAACCAAAATGAGATATGAGGCCCCGTGTAATTCTTTTTCAGGATATTCAGTTGTCTTTATTCTCACCCAAAGCATAGGAGAGAGGCTCAGAGCTCGAGATAGATCCTGAACAATAACTTCCAGCCGCTGCAAACTGGAATTGATTTACATATTCTAAGAACCGCTCTTAAGCCCTTTACAATGACTGCCTGACATCACCAATTCCCATGGAGAGAGGTGGGGGGAACCTCAGGAAATCTGCTTCTTGGGTTCCTTTAGGAAAATGCAGCCCCGTCTTTCCGCCAAATGGAAGGAACTGGCCAGGCATCTGCTCATCCGGAGTCACATCCCAGGGGTCCCAAGCGGCGCCCTCCCTCTCCACCCGCCCGTGCAGCCCCCGGAGCTCACCTGCCTCATGTTTAGACTTCCATCACCCATCCGGCAGGGAGCGAGCCGCCTCGAAGCCCACGCAGCGGTCTTCCAGGGGGAAACACCAAAGCCAACAGAAGCCCACAAGACAAAAGCAACTCAGCGAGATCCCCCGGCAGCTGAGAGCACGTTTTCTTCCTCTTTTTCTTTGATCTGTTGCTACACGCACTCAGCCCAAGACAACGTCAAGTTTCTCAAGCTTTGCTTCCTAGCCTATGAAAAGTCGGGCGCAGGGAAGCGAGGACCGCCTGGCTCTTATTTCAAATCGGGTCTCAGAGACGTCGTAGGTGGCTGGCTGGGGCCCCGGAGGAGTCTCGCCAATCAGGAGGAGGGGGTGGGCCCTGGGAGCCGGAGGGGCTGTCTCCGCGAGGATTCGAGAGCTTTCAGGATTGCAAGGGCTGGAAGCAGCTGCAAGCAGCCTCCGAGCTGAGCTCCCGAAGTAAAAGATGCGTTCTATTCTTATCTCACAGCTCTGGGTCTGCTCAAAGCTTAACTAGCTTAAGGCCTGGCCTTTTAAGAGCTCCCTAAAAGCACGCAAGCATTTGGAAGGGGCAGAATGATTTCAGCCAGAAAACGGCACACTCAGGGATCAGACGGATTTTGAAAAGGGTTATCTTGCACCAAACACTGGGGAGGAAACCAAACTGTTACTCAGAACACCTGAACTTAAACCAGCACTCGGGGAGGAGGGTGCCACCCACCTCATTTCCACACAGATGAACTGTATAGCCATCCAAGAAACACAAATCTTAACGGGAACGTGCACACAAATCTGCTGAAGCACGGCAAATGAACAAGAATCTTTATCTAGTGAGGGCCCGAGGCACAATTTTAAATAAAATTGTTATTAGAAAAACAGGCGCTGATGTTTGGTTAAGAAGAAAAACATTTTAAAGAAGTGTGTCTGCCTTTCACTAAGGTTCACCTGACCTACAAGGTTGACCTGGTGAACTTATTAAAAGGGACGAACTGGACATCCTCTCAGCTGGATGGGAGGAGAGCTAGCTGGCTTCTTAGCAAACTTAAACCCACACTTAAAAAGCATTTCCAGGGCTTCCCTGGTGGCGCAGTGGTTAAGAATCCGCCTGCCAATGCAGGGGACACGGGTTCGAGCCCTGGTCCGGGAAGATCCCACAAGCCGTGGAGCAATTAAGCCCCTGAGCCACAACTACTGAGCCTGCGCTCTAGAGCCCGTGCACCACAACTACTAAAGCCCACCCGCCTAGAGCCCGTGCTCTGCAACAAGCGAAGCCACTGCAATGAGAAGCCCACACACTGCAACGAAGAGTAGCCCCCGCTCACCCCAACTAGAGAAAACACGCGTGCAGCAACGAAAACCCAACGCAGCCAAAAAAAAACAAAAAAGCATTTCCAAAGTTTGCTTTCTTAGTTTCCTATAAACAGTAACTCTTTTCAACTCTTAACCAATATGATCTCAGTGGGAACCTGCCTTTTGGGTGGCAAAAAAGTGCAAGCCGAGCAAAGACTACTTTGTGTAGCACCAGTGATATAGTTTTTTCCCAAAGAAGTGGCCAATATTTTGTGAGAATAATTCAAGAAAGAAAAAATTTTGGTATCAGAGAGGGGAAAGAAAACCAACTTAGCAAATAATGAACGGGCAGCTTCAGGTGTGTCATCTGTATGGGTTCAATAGATGTCAGCTGTGCCCAGTTCTGTGAAAACTTGGCAGCCCAGTATCTGGACCTGGAGGTCTGTAACCCCGTTCCAGCCGCCCCCCGCCCCCGCTACCTTAGTAAGTTAAGGGACCACCTAGTGACACAAGCTGACTTCAGTCCTCCTGTTGTATTTACTACAGAGCCCTTGATTATGACCTAGACCAGGCTTTCTCAACCTCAGCACCACTGACATTTGGGGTGAGATCATTCTCTGTGGTGGGCACTGTACTGTGGGGTGTTCAGCAGCATGCCTGGCCTCAGCCCACCAGATGCCAGGAGCCCTTCCACAGTCATGACAGTCCATAATGTCTCCAGACATCACCAAGGGCAAAATCATACCCAATTGAGAACCACTGATGTACCCGCCTTGGAAATATTCGTTCTCAAACTTAACTGTGCAAAGAAACCTCTGAGGACATTGTGAAAAATACCAATCCCTGGACCTCTTACTCCAAGGGAATCTGATAAGTAGGTCTGAGGAGGGGCCTGGGAATCTGCATTTTATCCCAGTGCCAAAGGACACTGATTCACTTCAAGAAATACTGTTACCTATTCCTGCCCTAGGTACGCCCTCAGCCCCAGGACACAGGAAACTACCCAGGGCTGCTGCCATTAAATATCACTGGAGTTAAATCCCAAGGCATATCTATTTATCACCTTCAACAGAAGCTTCTCACGACTGCATTTGCCTTCAGCTGTCATCACCTCCAAGGCAAATATGAGCTGGGATTTCCTCCTGCAATCTCTGTGCCCTGTCAAAGTTTCATCCATCTTTCTTCTCCTTTGGCCCGTTGCCACCCCATCCTACAAGGTCAAGATGTCACCACTCTTTTGTGGCTTCCCCAAACGCCCCAAGACAAAGTAATCCCTTCTCTCCTCTCTACATTTTATAGACACTGAGCGATGTGCTGGTAAATGTTTCACAACCAGCTCTCAAAAAAAAAAAAAAAAAGCCAAGATTTGTTGTAGCCTTTGCCAATTTCCATAGTGTTAACAGTCCCTTGTTTCCCGCAGTAAGGACCCTAAACACAGAGGTGGGAAGAGTTGTGTTGAGCCAGGGGATGGTAAGCACCAGCTTGAGCAAACCATGATACATCTCTGCTGTTTCACATCTAAGTTGCACCGTAACCTTCTATTCTTCAATTTGTCTCTCCTAGCAAACTATAAAACTCTCGAGAGCAAGAATGGTATCCTATTCATCTCTGTAACCCAGCCACCTTCATCGTACCCACGCGCCCACAGCGCAGGAGGTAGTCAACAAACGTGTGTGGAAAGAGAACGAAATGCTTCCCTGAGAAAGGGACACCAATGTGACTGCGGCCAATGCCACGTTACGGAAGAGAAAAGAATCTCTTGGGAAACTAAACTATTAAAGTTACATTTTTACCATAATTTAATATCTATTCTGTACTTATGACAACAATAAGCATAATGCCATCTTTATCCTAACACTCCCACATCCAAGGTCAGAGTGCAAGAGAAGAGACCAGCCTCCTAAAACAGAACCTCACCTTCATGGACGTATTTGTGAGACAGTCTATCTTCTACGTTTTCGTATGAAGGCATCACACACTTCTGCATCTACATAATAGACATCTTATCAGCTACAGATGACAAGATCTCTAGGAGGAATACATATATGATAATCTCTGGGAGGTGCATGAAAGGGCAGTTCCACTGGTAAGAGATACAGTGATGGATTGATGGTTCTCTCTCCCATCTTCTCATTATGCATAAGGACAGGAATGCCTACGGTGGGGTTATTAACAAACACTACTGATGAGTATCTACTCATATCTACTACATATGACTATGAGCCAAGCATTTTGCCAGGCACTTTACAAATATGCACCATTTCATCTGCACCAAAATACCAAAACATAGACGTCACCACTATCAGGCTAAGAATGAACACACAGGATTGTTGAGGCAAAGAACCCAAGGTCTGATAGTTATCAATTGCTGTACTAGGAATTAAACTTATGTGTTTGGGATGAGAATTACTCTGCTTTTTGTTGTAAAATATGCTGTCTCCTGAAATGATTCCTAAAACTCTTAAGAAGGGGCTTCCCTGGTGGCACAGTGGTTAAGAATCCGCCTGCCAATGCAAGGGACACGGGTTCGAGCCCTGGTCTGGGAAGATCCCACATGCCGTGGAGCAACTAGGCCCGTGCGCCACAACTACTAAGCCTGCGCTCTAGAGCCCGCGAGGCACAACTACTGAGCCTGTGTGCCAAGAGCCCGTGCTCCGCAAAAAGACAAGCCAGCGCAATAAGAAGCCCCTGCACCGCAACAAAAGAGTAGCCCCCGCTTGCCACAACTAGAGAAAGCCCATGCACAGCAACGAAGACCCGACACAGCCAAAAATAAACAAATAAATAAATTTATTTTTAAAAAAAACTCTTAAGAAAAGGAAACAATGTAAATAAATGAAGTCTACTTTTTCATTTACAAATAACCATAGTTTTTCAACATTTCTAATTCAATAAACGGCCCTTTAGGGGGTTGTCCATTAAGTGAGGATTAGATCCACTTATTGGAAACAGTGTAAGCAAGTAAACTGAAGCAAGTAAAGAAACGTGCTTCACCAAAGGTTTGGATGTTCTGTTCCCTGGTCTGTGATTAACAGCATTTGCAAATGTCAGCTGAAGGGATGTGGTAGTCTTGGCAAATCTTTCTTAAGACAGCAGCTGGGGTGATAATCCTGTGTAGTTAAGTGCAGGTTTGGTTATAAACAGACCTCCACAGCAAACATAACATGGGTTCCTGGGCTAGTGGTCTTGGACAGGCCCTACTGGACGTGGATGGACACTGGGACGACACCTGAGAGGGCAATTAGCAGTACCTGTGCTACCTCTTTCAGTGTTCTGTTAGGTCAAAGCATATGGGGTTATGTGTACATAAAAAATGGTTGACTGTTAGTAACTTCCTATAGTTTACTGAAATATGTATCAGGACACATCATCAAAAGTCAATGAAAACCAAGCTGAAGTTGCCTACTCAGCCACCTGGAAAATGCCTGCTGCAAGGGCACAGTCTTGAGGGGCTATGAAAAGACTTTTTATTCTCCCTCGGAAGTTCCAGAAATCCAGTTGTTTTATACTTATGGCAGCCATGGAAAATTTGAGGTGATTAGTGAAGGTGATTTAAGTGAACAATGACATGAGTCCCTACTTAGGAAAAAAAAAAAAAGAAAAGAAAGAAAATCCCACCTATAGTTCTTATAGGATGTCATAAAAAAGAAACAAGTTTCTACTCACTGAGTACGAGTACTCATTCGGTTAGTTTCTTTCAGTTGGTTAACCAAAGCAATGTGGCATACTACAAGCATGGGTTGCAAATACGATTTGGAGTCCATTTTTGATGTTAATGTGGCCACAAAACTGGCTGATAGATGTCAGGTAAACCAAATGACATCTCTAAGCCCAAGGTTTTTCAGGGGACAGTTGGGCAAATTAGGGACTGAATATTCGTGTCCCTCCCCAAATTCGTATGTTGAAATCCTAACCCCCAATATGATGGTATTAGAAGGTGGTATTTTTGGGAGGTGATCAGGTCATGAGGGTGGAGCCCCCATGCATGGGATTAGTGCCCTTGTAAAAGAGACCCCCAGAGAGCTCTCCTGCCCCTTCTGCTACCTGAGGACACAGAAAGAGGATGGCCGTCTGCAGCAGGAAGGAAGTAGGCTTTCACCACACCCAGAATCTGTCAGAACCCTGATCTTGGAACCCCTGGCCTCTAGAACTGTGAGAAATATATTTCTGTTGTTTATAAGCCACCCAATCTATGGTACTTTGTTACAGCAGCTCAAATGGACTAAGACAAATGAAATCATATATGGGGAAGTTTTTTGCAACTATTGCTTACTGTATGAATTTGGATGACAGACTCTGGAAAGAAGGGAAGAAATCTGTGGATACAGAGACAGAACAAATAGACACACCATGAAGAAACTTTTAGGAGAATATATCCTAAAGGGTAGACTTTCAGACAGGACAGGGCTGACTAGTCATCAGGGCTCAATTTTAAATAAATTGAGCTTGACATTTCATTACATGAAAATTAAGGAGTTAAAACAATCATGTTATCTTAAATTTTAACTATAACTTACCATTTAATAATTCTATGCTTTTAGAGGTAAAATATTTTGACATTGTTTAGTTTTTGTTGATTAACTGTGGCAATCCTTCGTTATTTTCCTCTTAATGATCTGATAAAGGTTTATGCGTGAATTTAGCAATGGCTTTTGTGTAATTTCGCCACTGTCAAAAATCCTCTACACTCCCAATTGAACCTTGTGCTTCATGTCAACTTAATAATATCTTACTTCTCAAGAGTAATTCTTCACTTTCTGAATCATCTACTTTTTTTACTATAATCTTACATTTCAATTTATAAGAGAAAAATTATTATAATAATTTATCTTTTACTTGTCTTATTAACCCCTTTTCTAGATTCTGAGGTCATTGAGGCCTTTATCAGTCTGGGTTCCCTAGAGAATCAGAACCAATGGCATATTTAACATATATATTGAAATGTATTACAAGGACTTGACTTATGTGATTATGAGTACTGGTACGTCTGACATCCATAGGGCAGGTGGATAGGAGCTCATTCTATAGTTATCAGGCAAAATTTCTTCTTCCTCAGGGAAACCTCAGTTTTGCTCTTCAGCTGAATGGACGAACCCACCAATACTATCAAAGATAATCTCCTTTACTTAAAGTCAACCGATTATAGATGTTAACCACATCTACAGAATACCTTCACAGCAACACCTAGATTAGAGTTTGATTGAATAACTGTACTATAGCCTAGCCAAGGGGCTGTTGTATGTCCCTTCTAACAACTAGCACAGAGGATATGATCAATCAGTCAATAAAAAATGTTCACTGAATTGTTGTGAATAAGAGTAATAATAATAACTTAAAAACCTCCACTAGTAGAAGGTTCTCTTCTTTCTAAATAATGAAACTTTGCTAATAGATTTATTATACACTTATCAACTGCAACACTAGAAGGTAGGAGCTAGAAAGTTTTGAGATAAAATATGATCTCTAACTGATAATTGTATACCAAGTCATACGATTTATCGAATACCAGGATAAAATGCAATTATTTTCATACAAAGACTCAACATTTTTGCATCCCATGTATTCTTTCATTGGAATCCACTCAAAGATGTGTTTTAGCAAAAGGAGGGAATTAACCAAGAAAGATAAGACAATGGGACTCAGAAAACAGAGAAGCCAACACAAAGACAATAAAGTCCAAGAGGATAGATGCAGCAGTCTTAGAAAGGCCCGAGGCGAAACTGTAGCAGGAGGATGGAGGATTCCTGGAGGTAGGTCACCAGGGAACAAAATGATACTGATAGATCACATTTGAGAATGAACAGATATACATAAATATAAGCAAAAGGTGAGGCCATTATTAACTCCAGGAAAAACAAAAGAATGAACAAAAAAGGAAGTATAGCATAGCACACTACTGTGGCAGAGACTACGGGTGTTTATTTGGGGGCAGAAATGTGTTCAGCTGAAGAACATTTCCCAGCCTCCCTTGCAGGTATGGGTGGTCATGTGAAACTATTATGACCTATGGAGTTTTAATAGAAGCTGCTGTGTAAGGCTTCTGGGAAAGCCCTTTAAAGGAGACACAGACTGTATGCCCCTTGCCCTTCCCAGACTTCCTCACCAGGAATACGATTGCAATGCCTGATGTAGTGGGACAATTCTGTCACCATGAGGATGCAATACACGGTAAACCGGGAAAACAGGAAAGGTAGAAGGATTTCTTAGATTGCTGATGACATCTTGGAGTCTCCTAATGAGCCCTTAACTTCATGTTTTGTGAGAAAAATAAACTGCTAATTTGTTTGAGCTAATGTTTTGGAATTTGTGTTACTAGATGAACACAATTCCTAACCGAAATGTTTATATTAAGAGGAAGTGGGGTGGGGATGTGTAAGAGAGGTAATTCCTTTTTGATATATGTAGGGTATTAAAGATAATGTCTAAAGTTCATAAACCAAGGAATAGTAGTAAAAGCACATTATGGAAAATATGAAAGTATATACCAGAGGAAATTTTACAAGTTGAAAGTGATTACTCCTAGAATGGAGTGGGATGGGGTAGGAATAGCTATTTTTCATTACATGTCTTTAGTATATCTGTACTTTGAACATGTATTACTTTGATAAAAATTAAACTAATTAAAAAGAAACAAAAAGATATTCTCTGGTTATTAACTCAATTTCCTGTCCTCAAATTCACTTCCTGTAAACTAGCAATATTTTATAATTATCTAGCCCATAGTTGACCAAAGAGTCAGAGTGAAGCTTTAGAGAAGTTAGACGCCTGATGGCCCATTCTGAACCCCAAGTGCAATGTCACCACCTCATGCGCATATGATCTGATTGGCATTTCTTCTCTCTCCCACCACAGATTTAACGTACTCAGAGTTTATGACTGATTTGCCATGTGTAGCGAGTAACACATATATGAGTCCTGATCCAAACTGTTTTCAACAAACCTTCTTCTAGATCTCCAGGAATGAAGATTCTACAACCCAGATGTCTTAATAATTCATTAGACTAATCAAAAACCCCATTTTCTTCTTACTCCTAATTGGCATCATTCTTGATTTAAATCCTTTTTTTGGGGAGGGGGCTTAAGTATGGCTAGGAATAGCTGGTTACTGTTCTTCATATTATTACCATTTTACTCTTTATCCTTATTCTTTTATCGCTCTGACTTTCCTTATATATGAAAATGATTTCTTACTTTTATCATATACGAAAAGGATTAGTCTCTCAAACCTTTAACATTTTAATGCCCGAAGCTGATTTTTAAATTAGACCTAAAGATTAAAAAGAATTAACTTTTGTGAATCAGATCTCAGTTTGTGTATGTTAGAAACAAGCAAATCAGGCTGGTTCATTGATAATTACATGGACAGAAGGTGAACAGAAATTTTAATCAAAAGAAGCTTTGAACAGGACTTGAGCTCCTTGCTTGTAAAAAGACAATTCTTTTTTTTTTTTTTTTTTTTTTTTTTTTTTTTTTTTTTTTTTTTTTTTTTTTTTTTTTTTTTTTTTTGTAAGATTTTTTTTGTTGTTGTTGTTGTTTTTTTTTTTTTTTTTTTTTTTTTTTTTTAACTTTATAGCTACTTTATTTATTTATTTATTTATTATTTTTGGCTGTGTTGGGTCTTCGGTTCGTGCGAGGGCTTTCTCTAGTTGCGGCAAGCGGGGGCCACTCTTCATCGCGGTGCGGGGACCGCTCTTCATCGCGGTGCGCGGGCCTTTCACTATCGCGGCCCCTCCCGTTGCGGGGCACAGGCTCCAGACGCGCAGGCTCAGTAGTTGTGGCTCACGGGCCCAGCTGCTCCGTGGCATGTGGGATCTTCCCAGACCAGGGCTCGAACCCATGTCCCCTGCATTAGCAGGCAGATTCTCAACCACTGCGCCACCAGGGAAGCCCAAAAGACAATTCTTTATCCTTTAGATTCGCACTTCTCAGACGCACAGAATGATCGCTGAAATTGCTGTATTTTTTGCTGAGTGATGAAAACCCTCTCCCACTTCACATGTAATATCAATACTTGCTTTAAGATGGCTTTAAGATGGTAAAGATAAAAACTACTTAAGGATCATGGTTTACATGTCTCTTTCCTTTGCTAGGCACAGATCAGGGGTATGTTTTACTCTTTTTTTAAGAGCCAAGGAAATAATATTTGCCCTTATTTCCTTATGACTAGACAGCTCACCATGAGCTTTTCCTCTGCTGGAAACCACTTATGAAAAGTCACACGTACTGAGGTAGGCTTTCCTATACTAGTCCCCTGATGCAAGCTAAACATATTGAGTTGTGGTAAGGAAACAAAAGCAGACGGTGAACACCAGTGCCTTAGCTTTCTCCATATTTATTAAAGAGTTCTAAATGTCTGAGAAACTGCATTCAAACGAGGCTTCATTGTACTTCTCCTTTAACTTACTAACTTACAAAAGGAAGGACTTAATATTGCCTATTTTATAAATAGTGTCGCTATTTGAAATCATCTTAATGGGAGTGATTCAGATAACATCATACAATGAACAAGAGAACTATACTCTTATTCGTAGCATTATCTATGTTGTATCAAAAAGACCTACTGAGGGGCTTCCCTGGTGGCGCAGTGGTTAAGAATCCACCTGCCAATGCGGGGGACACGGGTTCGAGCCCTGGTCCGGGAAGATCCCACATGCCGCGGAGCCACTAAGCCCGTGCGCCACAACTGCTGAGCCTGCACTCTAGAGCCCGCGAGCCACAACTACTGAGCCGGCGAGCCACAACTACTGAAGCCCGCACGCCTAGAGCCCGTGCTCCACAACAAGAGAAGCCACTGCAATGAGAGGCCCGCGCACTGCAACGAAGAGTGGCCCCCGCTCGCCGCAACTAGAGAAAGCCCGTGCGCAGCAACGAACACCCGACGCAGCCAAAAATAAATAAAATAAAAATAAGTAAATTAAAAAAAAAAGAAAGACCTACTGATATTTCTCCGAAACTATTATCTATGTGGGGAAAAGATCATTCTGTTACAGTCATCTTTAGAAACCAACCAACTGGTGATACTTATCTTCGACTGGGCAAACTAATCTAACCCAATTAAAGGAACTTAAAACGAGCTGATACACCACACACTAAGAGGTCTTAGTTAAACCTTAAATTAAAAAGTAGATACCTGCACTAGAGAGACATGCTATTTCATACAATAAAACCCACCAGGAGGTATTTATGCTGAGTAAAAAGGGAGGAAACGAAAGGATCCCGCATCTTTCACGGACCAGTGAGGCATCAGGTCCTCTTGAAGATACAGCCAGTTTATGGTTTGTATATGGGAAATTGGAACACATCTCTCTGACGCCAAAACCGGTGCTCTTTCCAGCACGATGCTGACACCTAGTCCAGATTCACCTCCCAAAGCATCTCACACTGCGCCTTCGAGATAAGCTAGGAGTTTACCATCACATTTGAAAACAAACTGAAGCACTTTCATGATTTGTATTTACCTTGAATGGTTCTCTATATTTAGACTGTGTTCTCCTGATCATTTGTAGTTAGGGGGGATAAAATATATATGTCTATTGATAGGAGATTCCTCATGGAAAAAAATGTCGCTGTTTGTGCCATGAAGGGCAGGATGTGGATTTTAGGGCTATTTCTTTAGGACTGTGAATGAGGTTTCCCTTCTCCATTCAAAATTCTCCAATGGATTTCCCGAAGGAATACATTCCTGTGATTCATTTCCACAGTTAGGAATGCAGTCCATGAAGTGTTTTTTTTTTCCCCTCACTCAAAGCTAATTTGTACATTAATGCTTTAACCATTGATTTCATTAGCAACACATAGTATCTGTAGATCTCTGTGAATTGACTTTCATCACCCTCAGGGCATCCAAAGATCTCAAGTGTAAAGACAAGCGCCTCCTATAAGAAAAAGTTAAAGCAGAAACTAACACACCATTGTAAAGCAATTATACTTCAATAAAGATGTTAAAAAAAAAAAAGACAAAGAGGCTGGGGGCTTGCACGCATTAACCTCGTGCTAACAAAACATGCACTGGTACGCCTTCCTTATGCTCGAACGGCCAATCACTCATCCAACAAGCATTTGCTGAGTGCCTACTATGTGCCAGGCGGTGTTCCAGGCGGTGGAGGGGCAGGCAGACAGGTGCAGACAGGCTGAAGGCTGCCCTCATAAGCATGCCTGTCGGTGAAGGGAGACAGAGATCAGTCAACAAATAAATGTAAAGTGGGTCTGATGGTGATGGAGGTAAGGGGGCAGGGAGAACTGGTGGGGTTGGGAAGTTGATATTTTATAGGGTGATATTTGAGCAAAGTTCTAAGGAAGTGAGAGGAAGCAAGACTTTCAGCTTTGACGATGGATGCGGCAGTCATCCAGGCAGAGGGAACAGCGACTGCAGAAGCTCTGAGGTCAGGGCAAAGTCAAGGCAAGGAGCCTATGGTGGTTGCAGTGAGTAAGGGTGACAGCAGTAGGAGCTGGGGTCTCAGGAATGTGTCTGAATGTGTGTGTGTGTGTGTGTGTGTGTGTGTGTGTGTGTGTGTGTTGGGGGGCAGTGTCTGTAGGTCACATCGGGTCTAGCAGATCACGGGAAGAGCTTTGGGTTTCCCGTGGAGCAAGACGGGGAGGCGTGGAGGATTTGGAGAGGAGGAGTGACAATAGCCAATTGACATTTTAGAGTTCAGTGTGACTGCTGGGAGGACAGCAGCCTGTTAGGCAGAAGCAAAGTCGCTGACGAGGCTCTTGTGGTCACCCAGGTAAGAGATGGTGGTGGAAGGTACGACAGTGGAGCTGGGGAGACCTGGCTAGATTTTGGATGGTGATTGTGAAGATAGAGCCAGTGTGACTTGCAGACAGAGTGAATGTATCAGACAAACAGAGGAGACTAGGATGACTTCCAAGTTCTCTGCTGGAACTGCTGGAAAAATGAAGTCCCCATCGACTGAGATGGGAATGCAGTCAGG
The DNA here is from genome assembly GCF_028023285.1 of Balaenoptera ricei. NCBI lineage: Eukaryota > Metazoa > Chordata > Mammalia > Artiodactyla > Balaenopteridae > Balaenoptera > Balaenoptera ricei. The sequence continues at coordinate 8,309,245 of NC_082660.1, forward strand.
GCAGCTGTTGGAAGGAGGGGCCACCTCTCTGCCTCAGTCTCCTGTGGGAGGGGGAGTCTGGAGGCAGTGGAAGATGGTCCAGAAAGAAAGCAGGTCCAGGGATATATGAACCAAGCCAAAATGTTTATGCTACACGTGGAAAAAAACCACTGCCCATAAGTACTTGGTTTATTAATCCCAATCAATACAGTGTAGCACACTGGCTAGGAGCACTGATTCTGAAAACAGCCTCAGTCCAAAGATCAACTCTGACACTTAATAACTGTGAATGTGGCCCATCTGCTTATTCTCCCTCAAAGTTATTGTGATTTGAATGAGGCGATTTGTTTACAGTTAATGTTATTTAACTTTTACTGAGTGCTTACTAGATGCCAAGTGCTTGTGAGCACGCTGAATTCTCCTTTGCCCCGAGGAGAATAGGCACTCGTATTACTATCCCCACTTTCTGAGAGAAAGCTGAGGCACAGAGAGGCAAAGTGTCTCACCAAGGTCACAAAGCTAAGAGGCCACAGATCCTGGTTTATGTGCTCGGGCTGACCAGCCCCTGAAAACACGCTCTTAATCACAGAACTATGAGAATGCAGCACATAGTAATCGCCCACAGATCGTGGCTTGCATTACGATGAGGTGACTACCGAAACAATGAAAACACCCAATGGTCAGTTTGTACGACTCCGCTTGTAATCATCATGTGGCTCGGTTTCTACCGGGCCTCACTGTCTCCAGCTGTATTTTGGGTACACAGCCTGTGTTCTTCTGTCCATGGAATGCACAGATATGCTGAAAGCTTTGCTGAGAAAATCAGAACAAAGCATTCATCATTTGAAAGTTCCCTTTAAAACCCTCCTGCACTGTTGGTGGGAATGTAAATTGGTACAGCCACTATGGAAAACAATATGGAGGTTCCTCAAAAACCTAAAAATAGAGCTACCATATGATCCAGCAATCCCACCCCTGGTCATATATCCAGAAAAGACAAAAACTCTAATTCAGAAAGATACATGCACCCCCATGTTCACAGCAGCACTACTTACAATAGCGAAGACATGGAAGCAACCTTAGCACCCATCAACAGGTGAATGGATAAAGATGATGTGGTACATATATATAATGGATACTACTCGGCCATAAAAGAGAATGAAACAATCCCATTTGCAGCAATATGGACGGACCTAGAGATGATCATCCTAAGTGATGTAAGGCAGACAGAGAGAAACAAATATGATATGATATTACTTATATGTGGAATCTAAAAAATAATACAAATGAACCCATACACAAAACAGAAATAGACTCACAGACATAGAAAACAAACTTATGGTTACCTAAGGGGAAAGGGAGGGGAGGGATAAATTAGGAGTATGGGATTAACAGATACACACTACTATATATGAACTAGATAAGCAACAAGGATTTAGTGTATAACACAGGGAACAGTATTCAATACCTTGTAATTACCTATAATGGAAAATAATCTGGAAAAAAATATATATCTGAATTACTTTGCTGTATAACTGAAACTAACACAACACTGTAAAGCAACTATACTTCAATTAAAAAAAAAGTTCCCTTTAAAAACACCCAAGGCACAGGAGTCCTTAAGAGTCAGAAAACCCATCACAAGTGTGCAAATGTTGGTTTCTCACTGTCATTAATGACGTTCAAGACTGTAACTTACTTGTGTGCTCCAGATATGGACTAGGAAACAATCGCTCAGATACACTGGCAAGTAGCTCCAGGGTAGGCAAAGACCTTCAGACACTCTCAGAGTTTTGTCCTCTCTCCGAATCTTGGAGGTCTGGCTTCAGCCCCAAAGTGCTTGCAGATGGGCCTGTCCTGCACCTCTGCACCTTATTTCTTCCAATTACAGTTTCTAAAACCAGTTTTCATTTTATTGAGGGCATGTTTCCAGATGCGTTTTTAAATTAATCAGTGCTACTAATAAAAGACAACATGACCCCTGAAGCTGCTGGCAAATATATTCCATCACCAAACGTACTATTTTAAGGCTCATGTGTCTAAAAAAGCCTAAGTGGGCTATGCCATACCTATTTTTTCTTGTTGTGTATCTCGGGCAAGTCAAACCCTCTGAGCTTCAGTGTCCTTACTTGTACAATGAAAGCATGAGTTGTCTTGTCTGCCCACTGAAATCACCTGGAGGAGATTTAAAAGATACTGGTACTTGTCTTTCTCTTTCTGACTTACTTCACCTAGTATGATAATCTCTATTTGCAATCATGTTGCTGCAGATGGCATTATTTCATTCTTTTTTACGGCTGAGTAGTATTCCACTGTATTTATATGTACCGCCTCTTCTTCATCCACTCATCTGTCGATGGCCACTTAGGTTGTTGCCTTGTCTTGGTTATTGTGAATAGTGCTGCTATGAACATACAAGTACCATATGATACCACTTATATGTAGAATCTAAAATACAACACAAATGAACCTATCTAAGAAACAGAAACAGAATCAGGAACATAGAGAACAGACTGGTGGTTGCCAAGTGGGAGGGGGGTGGAGGAGGGACGGAGTGGGAGGTTGGGATTAGCAGATGTAAGCTTTTATATAGAGAAGGGATAAACAACAAGGTCCTACTGTATAGCACAGAGAACTATATTCAGTATCCTATGATAAACCATAATGGAAAAGAATATAAAAAAAAGAATGTATATATATGCATATATATGTTTAACTGAGTCACTTTGCTGTACAGCAGTAATTAACACAACATTGTAAATCAACTATACTTCAATTAAAAAAAAAAAAAGATATTGGTGACTGGGTCCTACCCCCAGAGACCCTGATTTAATGGATCTGGGCTGGGCTTGGGCAGAGAGATTGTTAAAGAGCTCCCCTAGGTAATTAGAATGAGCAGTGGGGAACCAGAGGTCTGTCTAGATCAGTGGCTCTCAAATTCAAACAGGCATCAGAATCCCCTCGAGGGATTGTTAAAACACAATTACGGGACCCCGCCTCGCCTCAGAGTTTCTGATTCAGCAAGTCTGGGGTGGGGCCTGGAAATCTGCATTTCTGCCTAGTTCCCAGGTGGGGCCGATGCTTCTGCTTTGGGAACCACTTCTCTAGATCAGCCCCCTTCTCCAAATCCCCGCCCTCAGGCCAAATCCTACCCACCACCTGTTACTGGATGGTCTACCAGCTGAGGATGGTTTTTAACATTTTCAAATGGTTGAAAAGAAAATCAAAAGAATTCTATTTCCTGTCATGTGAAAAGTATATGAAATCCATATTCAGTGTCCATATATAAAGTTTTATTGGAAGGCAGCCACAAATCATTAAGCCAAGCTCCGGGCCTTGCGTGACTGCATTGCTACGTACGAAGCCAGCCCTGAATGACATTGGCTACTGCAAGCTCCAAGCTTGATGTGTTTACCGTCTGAAGCAGATCAGAATATGCCACCCCCAAATATACCACTTTGGCATCAGGAGTATTTTGGGCTGAAGGCAACTGAGAACCAACAGATGTAGGCAGAGTTCTCTGCCCACCTCTTATCTGTCTAAAATCAGGGCATGAATTTCCCTTTGAGTAAGGTCTCTCCCACCCCCCACACCCCCCACACCCCCCGCCCCCAAGGAGAGGAGAGTGACTCTTATCATGGAAGACAGAGTGTTAACACCAAGATGAGTTTGCAGAAACAGACTGCACTAAAATAGCCCTTATCTTCTACGAGTCCCTCCACACCTCTCTCCTAGTCACTTCCTCACATTTTATTGTTCCTTGAAGCCCAAACCCTCTTTTCTTTGTGAAAAGGGTACATAAGCCCTCGAGTCTAACTGCTTCTTTGAGTTTTATTCCTTTTCTGTAAACTCCAGTGCACGTAAATGTTGTTAACACTGTGTGTGCCTATCCTGTTAATCTGGCTTTTGTTAGTTTAATTCGCAGGCCCCAATGAATAAACCTAAGAGAGTACACAGGAAAAGTTTTTCCTTCCTGACACTCCTTACCCAAGAGATGGGAAAAGGTGAAGTTTGCAGGCTCTCAGTTCTACAGCACCCCTTTACCATACCTCAGTTTGTCATCAGAGATGATCAAAAGGCCCACTCCTGACTTTTCCTCGCAGCCTACGTCATACAACACGACCAAAGAAAGGCCACTCCATCAGAGAGAGCATCTTGGAAACAGGATGACTTAAGTCAGGTCACCTCACAATAGAAAGATTATGGACTTTTACGTGATCTTGTGTCCTTTCTGGTGACAAATACCCGTGAAATGACCACCAAAGATCCAGACGCAGCAGAAACCTCAGGCTAATACCCATCGTGCAGGCTAAACGGAGGCTCTTTCTAAAACATGGTAGGCATGCTACGGCCAGGAAGAAGAGGGGGTCTGCTATTTCTTCTTAAATATCTGAAACCCGAAGTTATTTCATGGCATCTTAATAAAAGAAATCCCATATGTAAGAACCCTTTGGTGATAAAGAAGGCATGAAAACACATTCTACTGGAAATAAGCACATACGTTGTAAAACTTTCTTAAAAGCCCCTTCTCCTCCTGAATCATGCCCCTAATTAAATTTAAACCCAAGTAATATCATCCACCGTTAACTAATATGGTTTTATTTCTCCCTGTTTCTTTGAAAAGATGTGTATCTTTTCAGGTAACTATTCCCTTGACAAAGAGGTTGCTATGGATACATTTTTTTTTTTTAATTGAGGGCTGGTATTTTAAAGCCTGTGCAATTTAGTGAAGTCTACCTGGCCTGAGGGTTATACTAATTTAAGTGCCTGTCTTTAATGTTCACAATTTTATCTTAATACAGCTGCTCTGTGCCTTTGACATGTGGTGTTCAGGAGGGGCTGGAGATGGCGTGGGAGTTCCTTAAGGAAAAGCCAGTAAGACAAATATCACACGACCCACCTAACTGCAGTTGAATAAGTGGATGTTTCACTTGCCTGGAATTTGTCTGTTCTCGGCACGTTTAATAATGAGTCACGCTATGCCTTTGCAAGGCGCCCAGGGCCCAGGGCCACGTGATGACTTTCTGGGCCTAAATCCCTCGTCTTTGTTCAGACAGGCCCCTAATGCATCCCACAAAGCTGACCTAATGCTACTTCAGTGGGTCTCTTTTTCTTCCGCGGCTCAGCTTAAATGTGATATTTAGGAAGTCGATTGTCAGGCACGCAAATCGAGAGAAAAATATGCCACATTAAATCATGATGGTTTAATAAGGCTTTACTCATCGGCAAAAGACTTCTGGTTCTCTCCTTAGTTGAGGCAAGACAAAAAGCGGAACCTGCCACAGAGAAGGAATCTAGCACTTTGGCTGGCGTGCCACCTTTGTGGAAGCATTTAGTGAAATACGCCCCAATTTGCATACTGTGGCTGTCATTATTCTACCTGAAAATATAAGCAACTAGGTATCCTACTTTAGTCATGAACTTATTAGGTAAGGATCTCTACCATTATGATTACACTTGAGGGGAAATAGCAAACGTTTCTATGAATACAATGGCACCAAACATTCAGGAATGCTTCCTGGTGCCTCAAGAATTTCTTTTCAGAGCAAAAGAAATCTTGAAACTTTCATCTGTTACTAAAAATAGAAATTAATAAAATACGTATTCATTTTCCTTCAAGTTCAATTGGTTTTCTTCTGTAATCTATAGAAAAGGAAGCACATGTAAGAAGACATATACTTAAATGACACCCTTTTCAATCAGACATGGAATCTTGCCCCCAAAAAAGTCTAGAATTAAAGAATTGCAGTGTTGAAATTCTCCAGATCATCTATACACTGATGACTTTGCCTGCCACAGAACTATTAATTTGGTATTTGTCAGGGCTGTAAAACTTTACATCTTTATGTAGTAACTTATTCTCATGGAAGTATACTAATTAGGGTGACATGCAACGATAACATAAAACCAGTTGCTTTCCATGGGCTGATGGGTGTCTACCACAATCGTGCCTTTGCTCAAGAAGACTGAAAGCAATTTCACATGAAGAAACTAGTTTCATTCTTCAATTAACAATTGAAATCAGTGCTTAGTTGTCCAAGATTAAATACAAAATACATTACAGGCACCGAAAGCATTTTTAATCCTTTGTCCTTAACTACAGATGCTCCTTTGTTTAATTTTTGGTTTGTTTTGTTAGATAAAGAAAAAGACTTAAAGGAGAAAGACAGAGATTTAAAAAATAAAACAGAGGGAACAGCATGAAAGCAACTCTACAATGCTGGTAAAACGTGGGAGAATAGAAACCATGTGGAAGTGTGTATTGTGGAATAAAGTTTAAAAAAAAAATCTTCAGAAATCTTCTTTGAAAAGACAGTAACAGAGGAAAAAACTGATGAAAAATTAGCCAGTGCCAGTAGGAAAGCCTTGCCCAGTTCTCTTTTACTTAAAAGAAAGAGAACAAGATGAAGAGTTTAAAAATAGAGAGAAAGGCAAAACAGTAGAGTTCCTCCTCTATACCGTCATTAATCAACTACTCCAGCAGCTGACCGCCAGGGAGCTGCGCTGAGTGAGGACAATTCAAAGCAATGGAAGCCAAATCTGTCCTTACAGGTTGCCCCGTTGGGATTTCGACCCAGAGTGAAAGGAGGATAATGATCTCAGAGCAGCCTCTGGTGGCTGAATGTCAAAAGCTCAAGAAGTCAGAGGCCACCTTACTGGTGTTCTTGAGATTTTGTGCAAATGTAAGCTACTCACTAAACCACTTCAAGGCAGTAACCCAGAATTGACTTGGTGGAAATTGAAATTAATTCACTAGTCTCAAAGACTCTCACAGATGATGGGGAGACTAGATGCCGACAAATTGGGCTATTCTGACAAGAGGTAGAGTTTTCCTTATGTTTGCTCATCAACTAAATTAGGAGCTTGGGATTAACATACACACACGACTATATGCAAAACAGATAACCAACAAGGACCTACTGTATAGCACAGGGAAATCTACTCACTATTCTGTAATAACCTATATGGTTAAGGAATGTGAAAAAGAATGGATACACGTGTATGTATAACTGACTCACTTTGCTGTACACCTGAAAACTAACACAACATTGTAAATCAACTCTACTCCAATAAAATTTTAAAAAAATAAAGTGTTAAATACAAAATTACCTCCAACTTTCCTAGTATTTCAAATAAAGGATGGACCAGCGGTGACTGACACTCAAAATTTTAATTTTAATTTTAAGCAATGGATGTTTTTAAGTAATCCAAATATTTTCAATTCTTAAAAAGCTCTGTGTCTGTAGGAGGGAGGGAGTGAGTGAGTGTGTGCGCGCAGAGGTCTGTCCATTGGAAGCATTTGGGTGCATTTTCTTGTCACAGCTGGAAAACATCTGTTTGGGATAGAGGCTCATAAATTCCATCTGGTAGGTTCCCATTGAGCTATCTCATCTGGGATGTTTCCAAGGGCCCCTTTTCAAAATCTTGAACCTTACAATGTCACCTGTGTCAACTGTCATGTCCCAAAGAGTGCTGCCATCTGTAGCATCCTGTTTCTGAGCACATCACATTTACACAGCAGGTTAGAAGGTTTTGTTCAAAAAGAGATGTTTTATGTTCTCAAAAAAGGCTTGAAGGTTTCCAACAGAGCTAAGGTGAATATTCAAACACATATTTTAAAACTGGTTTCAACAGGGGTCAGCTTTACTCACTGTTAGCAATAAACCAGCAGTTTCCCAGGGCAGCTAGAAGCCATGGAATTCTCGTAAGACTACGTCAACCTGACCAAAAACCCATGGCAAATTCTGTGCGTACAGTGTTGAAATTATAAAGCCCACTTATTGCTCATTCCCAAATAAGTATCCTAGTTCAATCAAATATCACCATTTGAATGACCTGGGCTTGCCAAACCCAGGTAAGATGGTTCTTTGGACACAAGTTCACCATCTTTTTAAGTCTGCTGGCTTTCCAAATAAAGTCTCTATTCCTGGCCCCCCACCCCCCAAAGAATGATCTGGGCTCCTAATTAGTGCCCCCAAATTAGACAACATCTGTTTAAAAGTACACGGAATTAATAGTAATGTACCAATGTTAATTTCTTAGTCCCGATGAATGTACCATGGCAATGTAAGATGTTAACATTAGGGGAAGCTAAAGACTTCCCTGGTGGTCCAGTGGTTAAGACTCCGTGTTCCCAAAGCAGGGGGCCTGGGTTCAATCCCTGGTCAGGGAACTAGATCCCGCATGTATGCCGCAACTAAGAGCCTGCATGCCGCAATTAAGAGTCTGCATGCTGCAACCTAAAAAAAAAAAGAAAAAAAAAAAAAAAGATCCTGCATGCCCCAGTGAAAATCCGCACGCGGCAACAAAGATCCCATGTGCCGCAACTAAGACCCAGCACAGCCTAATAAATAAATAAATATTTTTTTTAAAAATTAGAGGAATCTGGGTGAAGGGTATGTAGGAACTCTCTATGCTATCTTTGCAACTTTTCTGTAAATTTAAAAATGTTCTGAAATCAAAAGTTTATTCTTTAGAAAGTACAGAAATTAATATGGGTGAATACACTGAGGGGAAGTGGTAAAGGATGGCCAAAATTCTCTCACAGGAAACAGGATTACTAATAGGCAATCATTTATTGTTGTTTGTTATGTACCGGGCACTAAACTATATACCTTAACACTAAGTCATTAAAATGGTGCCCTTTAAGCACACTGATAAAGGAATACTGTTGCCTACTCTGATTAACAAGAGAACCAGTTCTTAAGGAAAAAATTCCAGACATGCGATGTTTAGATTTCAGGAGGAGAACCTTCCTTTATCCTTCCTCTCTGTTATCTCCCTGTTTTCTCCTTCCCTGGGGTTTTAGGCCCACTTCAAACCCTATCTTTATTCCTTCCCTCCATGACATTTCTTTGTGATTACTCATATGCTATTACTCAATTGTACGGAATAATTGAACGTCCAATTATTTATTTCAATACTCAAATATTTGAATTTAGAGACAATAAAAACCAATAGTCAACTATTTAAACTTGGAGATCTCTAATACATATTATTTTCCATACGAGAAAGCAAGGATGTTGTCAACGTGCTAACCCTAGTTAGAGCCAACCTCGGTCTGGTCACGAGGCCCCATTGTGAATTCTCTGGACTTGATGAGTTCCTCTTCAGCATTTGTCGAGTAACCTAATTAGTATCTCAGCTATTCTTAGCTCAGAACAGGGTCCGAAGTTCCCATGACAGTCACACAGCACAATTTTCAAGCGTGACACAAAAACATTATTCCCTTCCATACTCAGAAAGCGAAAGATGCACAGATTACAAGCGTCAGCAGTAGGTCTCCAAAGCCCAGTTTCCTTTTAGACCTCTCTTGCCTTCCTTGTAATTCCACTGAGACTCACTGTCTGTATCACTCATTTAACTATTGATTCTATTCTAGCTTGCATTAGCTTCTCTGTTGTTATTATCATTATTGAAGGCAGACATCTCTTTTGAACTTCTTCCCAGACTTTACGGGTACGATTACGTGGCATCTTGCTCTCAGGCTTTTTAACCACAGCAAGTATGAAGGTGAGGCAGTGCCACGTGGCTGAAAGCCCCAGGGAACAGGTAGTCAGGAGCGCTGTCTCCAATTCTTTCTGCCACCAGCAAGCTCTGTGCATCCCAGGGCAACCCGGTTCACTTCTCAGAGTCTCAAAGTCCTCAGGGGAGCAGCGAGGGGTTGGACTTCACTCAGATAAACCACTAGGGTTTACTGAGCACCGTCCTGGACGCCTCTTGGGCACCATGTCATTCCTCTCATTGCCACCTCTTCCTCCAGCCCCTCTGCCATGGTGACCATTTCTACGTGGGCTTCAACCAGTTTCCCTTGGGTGTAACAGACGGTGTCTTGCCTCTGGGTGTACCAAGGGCCTCTCGATTCCTGCCTAAGGGCTTTGCTGACTGGGCGTGGGACTCCTGTATCTCAGATCTTCTGGATGCACAACTGGAAATACAGGGGCCACATAAGACTGCTGGGGCACAGGAGCCTCTTGTCCCACAGATGAGTTCTGAGACGCACTTGATAAGCTCCTCAAAACACTCCCTGGGATAAATCTCCTTTGCCCATGGGAGAAGCGAACTTGACAATGCCCTTGGCCCAGCCTTCCCACTATCTCTGTGACTCCCCCGTCGCACAGTGCTGCCCCCTGAGACCACTTCCCATACAGACTTCCCGCAAGGAGGCTGTGCTTCAGGATCCGCTCTGGGGGCGGTATCTGGGCTAAGACAACAGCCGACTCTATATCAGACACTGTCATCCTTTTCTGCTCTAAATTTGGATGGTTCTGCAATTACTTGCTGGAAGACTTCAGTTCTGCCCAGTGGTTCTTATAATAAGAACAGGCTGGGAAGAGGCTGAGTGGCCAGGATAACTGAAAATTACTTCCAGCTTTTTGCCTGACTTCGAGAGGCCACCGGGCATAAGGTTCTGGTACAGTCCCAGGGTGTATTTGGCTACATCACGTGGTGACCTAATATAAGTGGAAAGGAAATATAACAGAGAGTAATTTAAACAGAAATAGGCTAATGAGAAAGACCCAGAAACGGCTCTTCTTTCTTCCACTCCCTGATGTCAAGCAAAATGTTAAAGGAAGGACATTTCCACCTGAATTTCTGCTCAAAACGGAAGTTTTTAAGTTCAGGAGAAAATTTTCTAAAAAAACACATTTTTGCAAGTTGCCAGAAAATGAGAGAAGTATGTCATCTCTCCCTTTAGAACAGAACGAAGGGATATTAACCCTTGTTGCAAGGGGAGGGAGAGTATTTTTGGTAAAGCAAGTTTGGAAAATAAGTTAAGCAGGCTCTCTCTTTTCTAGATGGCAAGTTTTCTCTGGACCTTGAAAATAATATATATTGTGATGCTTTGAGAGGGAGACTCAGAAAGCAGCATTTCCCTAATTTATTTCTCCACAGGTCATTTTCCAGGACAACAAGGTGTGGAATAGGCTTAGAGAAATGAAAAGAAGCCTGTCTTTTTTGGCATGATTTGAACGTCTTCATTGGACAATGTAATAGGTAAATACTTGAGGCTTCTTCTCTATGATCTTGATATAATACTACTGGATAAGATGTACAAATGACCTGGGCTTTCTCTGGTGAATTAGGGTTTATACGGCATTGCCTCACCTTACCTGCACCCTTCAATCTAAACAACAATCTGGGAGGTAGGCAGAATAGGGATCCTTACTATTTAGTAGAGGAAATCAATGTTCAGCATTTGCCTACGTTTATTTTTTTTTTATTATTTTTTTAACTTTTGGCTGTGATGGGTCTTCGTTGCTGTGTGTGGGCTTTCTCTAGTTGCAGCGAGTGGGGGCTGCTCTTCATTGCAGTGCGCGGGCTTCTCATTGCGGTGGCTTCTCTTGTCGTGGAGCATGGGCTCTAGGTGCATGGGCTTCAGTAGACGCAGCACGTGGGCTCAGTAGTTGCAGCACATGGGCCCCTAGAGCACGTGGGCTTCAGCAGTTGTGGCACGTGGGCTCAACAGTTGTGGCTCGTGGGCTCAGGAGTTGTGGCTCGCAGGCTCAGTAGTTGTGGCGCACAGGCTTAGATGCTCCGCAGCATGTGGGGTCTTCCCGGATCAGGGCTGGAACCCGTGTCCCCTGCATTGGCAGGCGGATTCTTAACCACTGCGCCACCAGGGAAGCCCCTGCCTACATTTAAATGATAGAGGAGGCAGAACCAGGATATAAGGTCTACGTCTTCTCCTTCCTGATCCAGGATGCTAACCACCACCACACCTATATTGAGACATTTTTATTAGTTTGTTTGTTGAGCTTATCATTCTATAAAAGAGAAATCACTTTGTATTTTTACTAGTTATTTGGTCTTTTCCCAATAGTACTGCCAGAAAATGAAATATATGAGGTTGGGAAGGGTCAAAATCATCTCTGGAAAACTGTTAAGAGTATTATGTGTTCTCTTAGTTCAACTTCAAATGGCGAATTAAACTCTAGAAGTGTTGGTGTAAAAAAGTGCTACTGATTGGAACCAAGATGGCAGAGTAGAAGGACATGCTCTCACTCCCTCTTGCAAGAACACCAGAATCACAACTAACTGCTGGACAATCATCGACAGGAAGACACTGGAACTCACCAAAAAAGATACCCCACATCCAAAGACAAAGGAGAAGCTACAATGAGACGGTAGGAGGGGTGCAATCACAGTAAAATCAAATCCCATAACTGCTGGGTGGGTGACTCACAGACTGGAGAACACTTATACCACAGAAGTTCACCCACTGGAGTGAAGGTTCTGAGACCCACGTCAGGCTTCCCAACCTGGGGGTCCGGCAGCGGGAGGAGGAATTCCTAGAGAATCAGACTTTGAAGCCTAGTGGGATTTGATTGCAGGACTTGACAGGACTGGGGGAAACAGAGACTCCACTCTTGGAGGGCACACACAAAGTAGTGTGTGCATTGGGACCCAGGGGAAGGAGCAGTGACCCCAGGGGAGACTGAACCAGACCTCCCTGCTAGTGTTGGAGGGTCTCCTGCAGAGGCGGGGGGTGGCTGTGGTTCACCGTGGGGACAAGGACACTGGCAGCAGAAGTTCTGGGAAGTACTCCTTGGCGTGAGCCCTCCCAGAGTCTGTCATTAGCCCCACCAAAGAGCCCAGGTAGGCTCCAGTGTTGGGTCGCCTCAGGCCAAACAACCAACAGGGAGGGAACCCAGCCCCACCCATCAGCAGTCAAGTGGGTTAAAGTTTTACTGAGCTCTGCCCAACAGAGCAACACCCAGCTCTACCCACCACCAGTCCCTCCCATCAGGAAGCTTGCACAAGCCTCTTAGATAGCCTCATCCAACAGAGAGCAGACAGCAGAAGCAAGAAGAACTACAATCCTGCAGCCTGTGGAACAAAGACCACATTCACAAAAAGACAGACAAGATGAAAAGGGAGAGGGCTATGTACCAGATGAAGGAACAAGATAAAACCCCAGAAAAACAACTAAATGAAGTGCACAGAGGCAACCGTCCAGAAAAAGAATTCAGAATAATGATAGTGACGATGATCCAGGACCTCGGAAAAAGAATGAAGGCAAAGATCAAGAAGATGCAAGAAATGTTTAACAAAGACCTAGAAGAATTAAAGAACAAACAAACAGAGATGAACAATACAATAACTGAAATGAAAACTACACTAGAAGGAATCAATAGGAACTAGAACGAAAAATCTTAAAATTTGTATGGAGACACAAAAGACCCCGAATAGCCAAAGCAGTCTAGAGGGAAAAAAACGGAGCTGGAGGAATCAGACTCCCTGACTTCAGACTATACTACAAAGCTACAGTCATCAAGACAATATGGTACTGGCACAAAAACAGAAACATAGATCAATGGAACAAGTTAGAAAGCCCAGAGATAAACCCACACACCTATGGTCAACTAATCTATGACAAAGGAGGCAAGGATATAAAACGGAGAAAAGACAGTCTCTTCAATAAGTGGTTGTGGGAAAACTGGACAGCTACATGTAAAAGAATGAAATTAGAACAATCCCTAACACCATACACAAAAATAAACTCAAAATGGATTCGAGACCTAAATGTAAGACCGGACACTATAAAACTCTTAGAGGAAGACATAGGAAGAACACTCTTTGACATAAATCACAGCAAGATCTTTTTTGATCCACCTCCTAGAGGAATGGAAATAAAAACAAAAATAAACAAATGGGACCTAATGAAACTTCAGAGCTTTTGCACAGCAAAGGAAACCATAAACAAGACGAAAAGACAACCCTCAGAATGGGAGAAAATATTTGGAAATGAATCAATGGACAAAGGATTAATCTCCAAAATATATAAACAGCTCCTGCAGCCTAATATTAAAAAAACAAACAACCCAATCCAAAAATGGGCAGAAGACCTAAATAGACATTTCTCCAAAGAAGACATACACATGGCCAAGAAGCAAATGAAAAGCTGCTCAACATTACTAATTATTAGAGAAATGCAAATCAAAACTACAATGAGTTATCACCTCATACCAGTTAGAATGGGCATCATCAGAAAATCTACAAACAACAAATGCTGGAGAGGGTATGGAGAAAAGGGAACCCTCTTGCACTGTTGGTGGGAATGTAAATTGATACAGCCACTATGGAGAACAGTATGGAGGTTCCTTAAAAAACTAAAAATAGAATTACCATATCATCCAGCAATCCCACTACTGGGCATATACCCAGAGAAAACCATAATTCAAAAAGACACATGCACCCCAATGTTCACTGCAGCACTATTTACAATAGCCAGGTCATGGAAGCAACCTAAATGCCCATCGACAGACGAATGGATAAAGAAGATGTGGTACACATATACAATGGAATATTACTCAGCCATAAAAAGGAACGAAATTGGGTCATTTGTTGAGACGTGGATGGATCTAGAGACTGTCATACAGAGTGAAGTAAGTCAGAAAGAGAAAAACAAATATCGTATATTAACGCATATATGTGGAACCTAGAAAAATGGTACAGATGAACCGGTCTGCAGGGCAGAAATTGGGACACAGATGTAGAGAACAAACATATGGACACCAAGGGGGGAAAGCGGCAGGGGGATGGGGATGGTGGTGTGATGAATTGGGCGATTGGGATTGACATGGATACACTGATGTGTATAAAATGGATGACAAATAAGAACCTGCTGTTTAAAAAAATAAATAAATAAGATAAGTAAGTACTAGGGAGGTAATATACAACACGAGTAATATAATTAACACTGTTGTATGTTATATATGAAAGGTGTTAACAGAGTAAATCCTAAGAGTTCTCATTACAAGGAAAACATTTTTTCTTTTCTTTTTTTTTTACTTTAGATGATGGGATGTTCACTAAAATTACTTTGGCAATAATTCCATGATGTATGTAAGTCAAATAATTATGCTGCGTAACTTAAACTTAAAACTTGTATGTCAATTATATCTCAATAAAACTGGAAGGAAAAAAATTAAGTGATAACAAAAATTAAAAAAAAAAAAGTGCTACTTTTTTTTAGAAAACCCTAAACCCGAAAGGTAACAGATGATAAATTGGAAATGGATGAATCAAAGGCATTTAGTACCCATGTTACCAAAAAGAAACAGGTTATAATTTGGGGGGGGGGGCGGTGGTTATAGGCTTAAGGAGGCATCTGATTCCATGTGTCCAAAGCATGTAGTGAACCTCAGCAGAACAATCCTGTCCCTTTGTGTAGGTAACTATGGAAACTACAGTCAGTGCCATTCAAATGTGGTCCTGGATGAAATCACTGAGCAGCAGAATGGTCTTATGTGCAGGTAAAAGAGAAGCAAAATTATCACAAATGACTCAGCCATGTTCTTCATTCCTCATTTTAGGGATCTCCTCCAGTTGTCAAAAGTTACTTTTCCTTTCATCTTGTACACATCACTGTGTGCCTCTCATCTTTATGAAAAAGTATTGAACAAAACTCCTCAGTAATCTCCAGCCACAGGTTCTAACTATTCCGGTTATGTTTTATTTTTACCTTCACCTCTGGCAGAAAAATATGAGACTCCACTGCCATTAGCATTTCTAAGATTTCATACATGTACTTATGAGCAGCATAAAAAAAGACTTCTCTGAGGCTTTCCCTCTATTGTATACTTGAGCATATGCTTTTGTAGCTATGCTTTTGTTACAATGCCTCAATGACCATGTAACTTTGGGTAAGTCCCAAAACTGCTTCAGTTTTTTCACGTACCTCTAGGGTTAAGGTAAGAATTAAATACAACCAATCATTAAGTAGGGTACAAACATGAACTCTACTATTCTTTTCTTTTTTATGTAAGTGTAGTTGATTTAAAATATTGTGTTAGTTTCAGGTATGCAGCAAAGTGATTCAGATCAATCTATCTATCTATCTATCTATCTATCTATCTATCTATCTCTATATCTATTCTTTTTCAGATTCTTTTCCCATATAGGTTATTACAAAATATTGAGTAGAGTTCCCTGTGCTATACAGTAGGTCCTTATTGTTTACGTATTTTATATATAGTAGTGTGTATATGTTAATCCCAAATTCCTAATTTATCCCTCCCCCCTACTATTCTTGAATATAGGACATTGTGCTACCCACTGGAGATTCAAAGCTCAATAAGAGGCTCTTTTCCCTTGACAAGTTGAAAACCAAAACCCAAAAACCAAGTAAGCAAGTACAATGTATCATAATACTGTGATCAATAGTCTATTGACTATTAAGCAATGATATGCATAGATATACACTAAACTGGCCATCAGAAAATTCACTTTCAGTCCTACCTCTACCCGTATCTAGCTGTGTAAGCTGGAAAAACCAGTTAACCTGTTTGGGACTCAGTTTATCCATCTGTAAAGTAAGGGTTGAATTAAATAATTTCCTAAGTCCTTTGATTCAAACCCATGCTCTAGCATTTCTCATTTTATCTCTCATTACTAATACTTATTAGAGGCAAGATTGTATCTGGAAGACACTTGTGGTTGACCGTCCTATAGCCATTGCCCCTTAATCTTGGCTAACAGCACCCTCCCCCAAGTTTTGTCAGGTCTGGGGCAGCAATATCTTCAGGGAGGTGTGCTCTCCTCAACTCCAAGTGATGAGGTGGAACTCTCAAAGCCACAAAAAGGGGGGAATGTGTGAAGAGTAACTCCACTTTCTGCCTTTGGATACGGGGGAGTGAGGAGGTGATGCCTGAAGCTAGGGCAACCATCTTCCAACCGCTTGCTGATGTAAGCCTACTCACTGAGGATGCAGAATGGAAAACTGAGACACATCAGGATTCTTGATGACACTGTCATGCCAAGAAATTAATCAATCCTTGAACTGTGCTTGAATTTGTGTGTGAGAGATTTTTTAAAAAAAGAAGAAGAAAAATAGAAAATCTCTGCTGTTCAAGCCACCCAAAGTGCCCAACTAAAGACATGCAATCTGAAAAGCTGAGTTATGGTACTTTGAAATGTTCACTAACCACAAGCCAAATTTAATACTGTAAGAAAGAGAATTCATTTCAGACCAATAAGAGGATACGATGAGTGATTCAGAGAAAGAAAAACCCCTTAACAAATCTGATCTTCAATTTCCTCACCTGCAAAATAGAATCCAACATATGTCTACGTCATTGAGATGGTAAGGGCATAGTAAGAATCCACTAATTATTGTTAACTGTTGTATTATACCTGAGAAATCTCGCCTGGCAGAGATTGCTATACGGCCACCAAATCGTGTTATATTTTGTTTTTCTTCCTGGACACGCAGGAAGGCAATTTTTCCCCCGTTTCCCACATGAATCAGTCTCGATCACATGACTGAATTCTGCGTTGTGGGAAAAAGTGATGCAATCCGCCTGTGGCCTGGCTCCTGTTAATACCCCACGTGATCTTCTGGCTGGCTCTCCCAGTGTCATATTACTGTTGAATTTCAAGGCATGAGACCAAGTCTTCATATTGGCCACTAGATGGACATTGAGTAGTTTTATTTTATGAAAATATCTAACAAGATTTACTTCAATTTACGATGATCTCCTTTCACTCATGTTTTCTATTTTCCATTTAAAAATGAAAGGCAAGTTAATCATTAAGAAAGCTAGCTCAAAATCTATATACAATTAAATATGGGGAAGTGGCTTTAAAAATATCAGATAAAGTTTGCAAAATCCATGGACAAATTCTTCCCAGGGAAGCAAAGCAGCTACCCCTCTAAGGAGGTGCATATAAGTGGTATTATTTATACCTAAACATCGACTAGGAAGAATGCCCGGAAAGAAAATGATGTCCTTAGGCACATACATTTTTTTTTTTCCTTTTCTCAAGCACAGCCTAGACATCTTATCTTCTCCTGCAGCTTGTAACACACACTCTGCATTTCCACTGTCTGGCAGGGCTGGTTTTAAAGGAAGATGTGGGCTTGTGAGAAAATGCCGAAGGAGAAATCCACCTCTCCTTGCAGTTGAATCACATTTACCACGAGATACGAGCAAGTAAATGTGTGTGCCTGCTAATGGCAACATAGTTTTCGTTTTATGAGTTGTATCATGTTTATAGCAACTTCTTCTTTTTGTAAGCAGGCACAATAACAGAATTACAATTTTTATCCATCTAAGTAAAAAAATGCCATGGAGATAATTTCTATATATGTTACCTAGAAGATAAAGAAGTCTCCAGCATTTCCCAAAGAACTCTAGCTGGCATTACATTTTTTTTTTTTTTTTTGGCATTACAATTTTTTAATGTGAACCATGTAATGTGGAATACTATTAACATAGGAAATGATTTAAAATTTTTAGCTTAATGAAATGTAATGTACATTCTCATTCGAATTTGGTTTTGCATTTCACTTGAAACAGGGCTTAAATATGAATTTACTGATTTCGATATAGCTTGACTTTGAAAATAGTAATTTTTGAACACTTAATCCTAAAGGGTCTACCTCACTGGAAGACTGAAAAGAAACAGTCCTCTTCAGTAACAGTATGCACTTCATAACTTTTAAAAATATATATTAAAACTGATATATATTAAAATAAATATATATTAAAAGAAACAGAAAAATACAGAGACTGCATACATGTTTAAGATAAGATTATGAAAACAAAAGATGTCAAAGAAAGTTCACTGGAAACTAAACCCACGGTCACTAGGGAGTGAAACCTCTGTGTTGATAGGGATACTTTAGCGGAAAATTTTCCAAAGCACTATACTAGTTATTTGGTCAAATCGTTTATCTCCAGCTTGATTTTTGCCTCAAGAGTTTCACATCTAAGTAAGTGTGCTTGAACACATCCAGGGACAGGAAACTCATCCCCTTTCTTGCAATCCCTTCTACAGTTGGGCAGCTCTATAAGTTAGAAGATATACTGTCAGGGTAAGTAAATCTAGCTGCTACAACAAAAGACCCCCAATTCTCCGTGGCTGGACACAGTAAGGATTTATTTCATGTTCATATCACAGTCTAACATGGAGTTGCTGACCCCATTCCTCTCACGCACCCAGGCTCCTTCCAAACACCATCTTCTAGGGTCTCAGAATTTTCCCCTGGGTCTTCTGCACCTGGCTGGCAGGCAGGCAAGGGAACAGAGAGCATGTGGAAGGTCTCGAAGGCGGCTCTAGAGGTCAGGCCTAGAAGTAGCGTACATCAATCTCACCCACGTTTTATTGGCCTGACATAGGCCAGTGATCCCACCTGACTTACAAGGGGGGCTAGGACATATAGCGTATCAGGGTCCCAAGGCTGGAGATGAGCTCACAGATCACTGAGAGCACTAGCTGTGTCTGTTAAGGAAAGCTATCCTTCCATTGAGCTAAAGTGCTTCTTGCAGTAGCTTCTCCCTATAGGACCCAGCTTAACCTTGAGTCATATTGACTAAGTTTAATTCTGCTTCTGTACAACAGCCCTACAGATATTCAAAGATAGTCGTCATGCTTCTTGGTTCACTTTTGTTTTGGGGGCTACTCCTACAATTAGCCAACTTGTTCTCATGTGGTCTGCTTTTATGTCCCCACATGATCTTTTGTTTTTCTTAGCTCCAGTTGTTCTATAGCTTGAGTACAAACTAAATGATACTGCAGTGCTTACTTCGGCAGCACATATACTAAAAACTGGAATGATACAGAGAAGATTAGCATGGCCCCTGTGCAAGGATGACAGGCAGATTTGTGAAGTGTTCTGTATTTTTTACGTGGATGGACCTAGAGACTGTCATACAGAGTGAAGTACGTCAGAAAGGGAAAAACAAGTATCGTATAATATTGCTTATATGTGGAATCTAGAAAAATGATACAAATATTTGCAAAGCAGAAATAGAGAAACAGATGTAGAGAACGGATGTATGGATACCAGGGGGAGAAGGGGGGAGTGGGATGGATTGGGAGATTGGGACTGACATATATACACTACTATATATAAAATAGACAACTAATGAGAACCAACTGTATAGCACAGGGAACTCTACTCAGTGCTCTGTGGTGATCTAAATGGGAAGGAAATCTAAAAAAGAGGGGATATATGTACCCGTACAGCTGATTCACTTTGCTGTACAGCAGAAACTAACACAACACTGTAAAGCAACTATACGCCAATAAAAATTAATAAAAAAATACTGCAATAGTGATCTCATGGCTACCAAGCTACATTTCTTCCTTTTTGCACTTAGTTTAATGATAGAAGGACTGATATTCTATTCATTTCCCGTTGTTGGATTTGAATACTGTGACTAGCCTAATCCGAACACATTTGCTCCTATCTGTTCCATCTCTGGCTCTTTAAACATGTGACCATCCCTAAAAGCAAGTGAGCATTTTAGAGCCAGCCATGAACACAGCCAGATGCTCAGACCAAAATCTTTGTAGTTATCCATGGTTGGTTTCTTTCTCTCAAATCTGACATCCAATTCATCGGGAAATTCTGTCAGTCTCACCTACAATCTGATGACCTCTCACCATATCCCACTGCTCTGGTCCAAGCTACCACCATCTTTTGATTGCATTCCTGCTGTAGCCTCCTAAGGCGTGCCTGCTTCTACCCCGCATTCGGCCCGCACCCCCTCCCCAGCCTATTTAAGGCTGTCATTCTTTTTTTTTTTAAATTAATTAATTAATTATTTATTTATTTACGGCTGTGTTGGGTCTTCGTTTCTGTGCGAGGGCTTTCTCTAGTTGCGGCGAGCGGGGTCCACTCTTCATCGCGGTGCGCGGGGCTCTCACTGTCGCGGCCTCTCTTGCTGCGGAGCACGGGCTCCAGACGCGCAGGCTCAGTAGTTGTGGCTCACGGGCCCAGTTGCTCCGCGGCATGTGGGATCCTCCCAGACCAGGGCTCGAACCCGTGTCCCCTGCATTGGCAGGCAGATTCCCAACCACTGCATCACCAGGGAAGCCCCAAGGCTGTCATTCTTTTGAACTCCTCTGCTCAAAACTCTTCAATGGCTCCCATTTGCACACGAGTAAAAGCCAAAGTTCACGCAACACCTACAAGCCTCTAGAAGGTCATTGCCTGGCAATCCATGACACACACCTCACGCTCTCGTGTCAGGGCCTTTGCACTTGCTCTTCTCTCTGCCTGGGGTTCTCTCCCCCAGGAGAACAGCATGATTTGCACTTCTTTCGGGTCTCTGCTCAACTGTTATCTTTTCCAACAGGCCTTCCAAGACACTTCATATGACAGGACAACCTTCTCACTCCTCTCTCTTTCTGGAGCTTTCTTTGTCTTCACAGCATCTCTCACTACCTGACATATTAGACACTCGTTGGTTTATTGTCTGTCTCTCTACATTAGAATATAAGCCGAATGAGGACAGGGACTTGTTTAATTGACTTCTGTAGCCTCAGCATTTAGAATAGAGCTGGATATATTGCTGGTGCTCAGTAAGATTTGCTGAGGGAGGCATGAACGCTTTACTGCCCTCAACTTCCTGCTTCGCCCCTGGCCTGCCAGGTCCCTTGGCTTCATGTGTTCTTTTCACAGTGAGGTTACCTCCTGTCCCTTGAATTTGTACTTCAAAGTATGAGCTGTTTTCCCAGCCTTATATATTACCCTTCAAATGTATAAATTAATGAATAAAATGTAAGCTTAATTAAGGCACTAACTAGTTTCAACTCTAAGTTAACTTAGGCAAGACCAATTCAGTAATTCTTGTGTTTTATTCCTGCCTTCTGACTTAGAAATCAACTCCTGTGCAATAACCAAAATTCTCTCGAAAACATATTTTCAGCACTAGGCATTGGTTTTTGTTTGTTTGTTTATAAATTTATTTATTTTTTATTTTATTTTATTTATTTTTGGCTGCGTTGGGTCTTCATTGCTGCGTGTGGGTTTTCTCTAGTTGCAGAGAGCCGGGGCTACTCTTCGTTGCGGTGCGTGGGTTTCTCATTGTGGTGGCTTCTCTTGTTGCAGAGCACGGGCTGTAGGCGCACGGGCTTCAGTAGTTGTGGATCACGGGCTCTAGAGCACAGGCTCAGTAGTTGTGGTGCACGGGCTTAGTTGCTCCGCGGCATGTGGGATCTTCCCGGACCAGGGCTCGAACTCGTGTCCCCTGCATTGGCAGGCGGATTCTTAACCACTGCACCACCAAGGAAGCCCGGCACTAGGCATTGCTAATGCAAAAATCAGCACAGCACATTTCTCGGAAAATATTTGCTCTTAACAATGGAAGATAAGGTCTACACCTGCCTTAACCTTTCTTTTATATCACTGACCAAAAAGGTAGAAATAGAAACCTACATTTCTTTAAAGAAAAAAAGGAAAACAGGGCTTCCCTGGTGGCGCAGTGGTTAAGAATCCGCCTGCCAATGCAGGGGACACGGGTTCCAGCCCTGGTCGGGAAGATCCCACATGCCGCGGAGCAACTAAGCCCGTGCGCCACAACTACTGAGCCTGCACCCTAGAGCCCACGAGCCACAACTACTGAGCCCGCGTGCCACAACTACTGAAGCCCACGTGCCTGGAGCCGGTGCTCCACAACAAGAGAAGCCACCACAATGAGAAGCCCACGCACCACAACAAAGAGTAGCCCCGGCTCGCCACAACTAGAGAAAGCCCGCGCGCAGCAATGAAGACCCAACACAGCCCAAAATAAATAAATTTAGAAAAAAAAAAGGGAAACATTGTTTTTCTAATGAAAAATCCAAGAACTGAAACATGAAAAAGGAAATTATCAGAAAATTCCCCCCAATGTGAAAACATAACAAAATTTAATTATTTTGTTGATGGAGGTTAAAAAAGACAATGATAAGTTTTAAGGCCTTTTGCCAAAATCTACTGTCATTCCTAGCCATACCTTTTAAGGTTTTCCTCCATGGGAATGCAAAAGAAAATTATCAAAAAATGTCTGTTGTGTAAGTCGTCCCTGCCAAGCATTCTCCTTGAATAACAGAAAATTCTACCAATATTTTAAGAGAACTGTCCTTTAGCTTCAATTAACCACACTCCTTAGTGAAGCATTATAAAGATCTGTGTATCATTTCTACGGTCATTCAGACAATGAATATTTATGGAGAGCATGTTTTATATACATAGTTTGAGAAGAGAAAAAGATTATTCTCGGGGAGGGTGAGAGGGAGGCCCGAGAAGGAGGGGATATAGGTACACCTATAGCTGATTCACTTTGTTGTACAGCAGAAACTAACACAACATTGTAAAGCAATTATAATCTAATGAAGATGAAAAAAAAAAGATTATTCTCAGCAGATATAGTTCTAGCAAAGATGGAGTTTCTGCTGGGGCAACTGAACCTTTAGTGCACCTAGATATAGACATTAATATAGTTATAGTTACATGTAGATATAAATACAGCAGCAACCAAAAGGAATTTGGTCTTATTCCACCTAATAAATTTATTCATGTACTTCCTCTACCTTGAAAACATTACCTAAATAGGGAAAACACTTTTGTCATGAGAAGAATTTTCCCTTCCAATAACATTAGCTACTTTTCCTTTCTTGGGTAAGTCAGTTATTTATTTAAGAACAATTTATGGGGCTCCTACACATGCCTGAGTGGGTAGGGCACTGGAGATATAAAAATGTATAAAATCCCCAAAACCCACAGTAGACATGGGGGTAGAGTCGAAGGGCAACAATAGGAGTATGTGCTACAGAAGACTCACTCTGATACATTCATTCATTCAACAAACCTTTATTAAGCGCCTTCTATGTGCCCGGCACTGTTCTAGATGCTTAGGATACATCAGTGAAATAAACTGACAAAATCTCTGTCTTTGATGTGCTGCCATAGCAGGATAGAAAGATAATAAACAAGAAACAAAATAACCAAATAAATTATATAGTATCTTAGAAAATAAGCCCTATGGGGAAACAGAATATGGTAAGAGGCAGTGGGAGTATTGTCGGCAAGATGTGAGGTTTGTAATTTACATGAGAAGTCAGAGAAGCCCTCTTAGGAAGGTTAATATATGATCCTCTCAACTTAAGTAATGTACATTTGTGGGGTGACACCAGTATGTAGTGGAAAACCTTGACTTTAGAGTCCAGTTGGCTTGGATCAAAATGTGTTCCATGTTATTTAACAATCTGAGCCTGAATTTCCTCCTCAACAAAATGGGAACAATAACACTTCCATCACAAATTGTTGGGAAGATTGAAACAATATTTGCCAAACCTCTTTTTTAAAACATACACCTGAAGTATAGTAAGTACTCAATCACTTTAGACCCTGGACTTGCCCTACCGGCCATGAGACAGCCTGCTCTGTATGGCTTCCATCTGTGGAAAGAGCCACCCATCTTCATCCCCCAACACGCAGGCCAGGCCAGTCACCTTTATTCTCAGAATTTTAATTGGGCCTAAGAGAAAAGAACACTTTTCTCTCAGGTTATGATGTAGTGAGGATGTGAGCCCAAGAGGTGAAAGTGACCCGAGAGCCCCTGTCTTGTCAAGACAGCTGGCCCAAGAGATTGAAGTGGGTAGAGAACGAATAGAAAAGATAATAAGCAGAGGCTGTATTCTTTCATTGTTCTATTCCTAATTCTGTGGGTCCTCAGCTGCCCTTCTCTAGTAGATTGCAAAATTTGGCCACAAATTCCATCAAAAAGTAGAATCTATCCACTCCTTGAATCTGGGCATGGTTATACAGTTCTTGTAGGTCAACAGGACACTAGCAAACGTGAAGCAAGTAGAGGCTTAAAAAGTGTTTGTGCTTTGGGAGCTGCCCTCTCTTGCTGCTGGGTACCTTTCCATTAACCTATGCAATGGTCCAGGCCAGCCATCTAGAAGATGAGAGACATGGAGAGCATAGATCATATAGACCATGTAGAAGCATCATGGCTGATGCTTCCTAGACCAACCAATTCCCAGACGACCTGCCAGCTGACTGCAGACACATGAGTGACCCCAGGGGAGACCAGCAGAAGAATCACCCGGCTGAGTCCAGGTAATTGCTGGCCCACAGAATCATGACCTAATGATTGTTGTCTTAAGCCACTAAGTTTACAGATAGCTTGTTATGCAGCACTGGATAGCTGATACACTCCTCTCACACACACACCCAACACAAACTTTCCATTTCTTTCCCTAAAATAAAAGATTTTTTCTTTTGCCATTTACAACCAAAAGACATCCTGACTAAAATGAAAGGGCTTCTTGTGTTCGTGTCAGCGCCTCGATGCTCTGTCCATTCATTTAGTTTATTCTGTGACTCGAACTATGCCCCTAAATCCCAAGCTTCTCCTCCCAACCCCCATGTTGCCATTACCCACTTATGCTCTGTCCTCACAAGTTGCCAAAGAACCATCTCCTCCCTTCTCTCCATGCCCAACACCTGCAGGTTGGACGCCTTCCCGTGGCCTTTGCCAAGGGTCTGTACCTGCCACTTCCTGTTGGCTCTTCCCAATGCCAACTGCTTGATGATGCGACTCTCCATCTGTTACTGATCATCGGACCTACTGCCACCACTCCTCACTTGTCTGTGCAGACCTCCTCCTGCAAAGAGGAGAGCTATCCACCTGCCAAATACGGACAGCCAGCTTCCTCTTTGGATGTTCTGTTCCATTAGGCCCAGATTCCCATGCTCTTATTCTTCTGGTTTATCCTCTGTCTGAGATACAGCTGGGCCTGGGAAGTTAGGTGAATCTCCAGGAGCTCTCATATCCAGATGATAAATTGTAAACAACAGAAGTAGATGGTGATTTTTAAAAACAAGTCATAAGGAAATACTCTTTCTTTCTGGTGGAAGAATATTGACAAGGCTGTTGCAGGGACTGGTGGAGTCTGTGCGCTGCCTTTGAGGTGCATAGACAGTGAAGATGGTTCCGAATAATATGAACTGGATAGGTCAACGCTCAACTCGTATTCCCTTAAGCCTTTCCATTTCTGTGCCTGGTGGCCTGACAACTGCCAGCCCCTACATCTCTTTGCTAGAGAGCTTTCTCCGGTGCTAGAGCCAATTTTTGCTTGCTTGCTCTGGCAAGGCCAGAGGTACTGGAGAATTAAAGTCTCCCACCTCTGGCCCTGTGCAGTCCTTACCTAGTCAATGACCAGAGTTGGTATATAAATACCCCAACTCCCTTGTCACTTGGCTGGGATACCTCTGAGAAGTCTGTCTGACACTGGCTCCCAGAGTTCCCCAGTAGGATTAGGCTTCAGGTGCCCGCAGTGATAACTTACTTGAAACACATCCTTTATTGGTTTCCTTCCCTCCTTTGTCTCTCTCCTCCAAATAAATCACTTGCGCTTGAAATTTTGCTTCAAGATCTACATCCAGGAGAACCCAAACAAAGACAATAACCCACCTATTGGATGCCTTGAAGGACAGGCGTTGGATCTATGAAGGTGATGGCAACAGTTTAGGGGGAAAAGAGCCTAACGATGTGAGGATGAACAGAACCAGCCACTTGGATGGTAACGAGGCTAAGAGCTGCCGCTGGGCCCCATTTGCCCTCTGTCCAAGAGTCTGGGTGATTTTCCTGATAGTGGAGTAACTGAAACAGGCTGAATATAAGGGAAAGTTTTGGTTATAACCTGCTTCATCTATAACATGGGCATCAGTCACTTTGCCCAATATCCACAGGGCAATAAACTTGTGGAATTTAATTTCTTTTCATGTGGAGCTATTCAAGCATTACTCTGCAGATTTTTATGGGAGAATGATACTCTGATATGATTCTGTGTCTAAGAGCAAAGTACAACTTAAACAGATAACCAGGGGTGTTCCAAAAACTACGTTCAAATATTTATGCAACATTGACTTTTTGAGCACAGAGTTAAATCGGTTAGTTCTTTTGCCAAATGCCTTCAGACTTCATTGACTTTTTTTGGAATTAGTACAAAAGCAGAGATTATATCCAAAACTTGTACAAGGATTCTGTGTGGTCCAGAAAATGATGAGTCTTTACTGGTACATATGACTTAAATATTGAACATGTTTACTTTTCATCTTTCGGGATAGTGAGCAACCAAAGTGTCTGAACTGACTGAGGAAAGACTGCTGTATACATCTCGGACCTACTCTTCTAACAAAGAGCAGAAAAATGCTTAATAGTTCTGAATGATGAAGCGTGTAAGAAAAAAAGTGATTTCGGCATCTGGGAGACAATGTATACAGCCAGTATTGTTGTCATTGCTTCGTCAAGAATTCTGAGATCCTTCGAGCGTGAAAGGGAGGGTAGGAAATCAAATCTCTCTACTTAATAGAGAACGTATTAGAACCGCTTCAAAATTAGCCTTGGCTCGGCTTAATGAAATTGCCCTATTGTTCAGCAGTGGCCCACCAGATCCACAGTGTTCAAGCGGTAGCCCTTTGCCTGTAAAAAGCCTCGCAAATCAGAGAACCTACAAAATGAAGATTATTATTCCTCTTCCCCAGGTTCACACAGAGACTCAAACCTGCTCAGCCTTTGGAGTAGGCTAAATATTAGAGGCATCCCGACTCAGGAGGACACGCTTTATTCTCCAATGCACAATTTAACGTGTAAAATGCCTATGATATCGAGCCAGAAATTTCTGCTATGAAACTCACCAGCCCTGCTGTGCTCGAGAAATCATTTTCGAGAATGGCATAGTAACCAAGAGACGTGAACTGGAGTCACTCCTCTCCGGTGTCGTTGAAGTGTCTCCAGTGGGATTTTACTTGGAAGGCCTTCTCCCTGAGGACTTCTCCCCGGGTCTGGTTAAATTAACTTGCCTTCACTGGCCTGAGATAAGAGAATTATAATTGCTTCTCCCCTCCTCATCCCTTCCACTCTGCGCCCACACACAATCTTTGTGTTTCCAACCCTCCTGAACGTATCACTGCAGTATCCACATTACTTTCTAGTTGACACCAACATGTGCATAAAATCCGACCCTCACAGCTCACCTTTTATCACTCACTCTCTGTGTACTCATCTCCCTTTGGCCTGAACAACAGTGTGCCCAAACTTACAGCCTTCAGGGCACCAGTCAGTGACGCAATGTAGCAAACAAAGGATCTCTTGATTCAGATTATACCAATGTCAAATGCTGATGTGTGTAAATCATTAACTGTGTTTTCACTGGTGAGTCCAGTTCGATCTTTCATTGCCTGGTGACCCCTGGAGTCTGCGGCTCCCCAAGAAGCAGGGACGTTTAGGATTTTTTATTACCAGCTCATAACTAATTTATAGATTACTACGGAGTCAGGTGCACAGATTCAATGCCTCATCTATCACTATAAGTAGCTCCAGTGTTAAGGGCTGGCTACTTCCCAGCAATCAACCAAGAGAACAGAGATGAGGACAAGGGACAAGACCCATATGCCACAGAAGGGATATCTTTCCGAAGAAGCACCAATGTCTCAAGGTAAAGAGTTTACTACTTACAAACGACCAAGCTCTCTATCTCCTAAAGGTAAAACCCACTGTACGTGGCATAGTAAAAAAAAAAAAAAAAAAAAAAAAGAAAGAAAGAAAAGATCATTAAAATTATGTTCTTCCCCTCTGATTTGCCTTCTTCAGTGACGTTTTCACCAGAACAGCTGCATTAGACTCAAACTTGTAGGAAGTACTATTGATTTTTTTAAAAAAGAGAGGGCTCTTTCTTAACTGGAAAATTTTATCATGCCAGGAAATGACCTTGAAAGAAAAGGAAAACATTGAAGCCTAATTACAGCTTTGATAACACATGTGCTACGTCTTTTGCACAACAGCATTGAGCGTAGAGTTTATTTCCTTATGATTTTCTAAAGAGTGTGGTATTATGTGCACATGTTGATATGTGATAGAAAGAAGTGAAAAGTGCAAATGCTAAAAGGGCTGTTTATTACATATCTTCAAAGAAACCAGCGACTTAGGGATGTATGGTACATTCCTGAGTTTTACGTGGTTTCCTCGATAGCGTTACGAGTTTTCCGTGAAGATACTCTGGAATTCCATCTCCATCACAGCCAAGTATATGTTCCCACCCTCTGACCCCTCAGTCACGTCCACAAGTTTGACACACAAAGCTCGTTCTCCCAGAGCAAAGGAAAGATGGGCTGCGTAAATAAAACCTAAACCCAGTGGCATCTGAAACAAGTACTAGTGGAATAAAGAAATCTCTGAACATATTCATAAGGAGTGTTCCTTTATGGTACTTTTCTCTGTCTCAGGGACAGCACCGAAGCTGTGCCACATTCTGAAACTGTTGCTATGGCAAAGCATCTTGTTTTATTGACTATGGAGCACATTGTTGTGTTTAAGTCATGTAAATGATCAGGATACAAAGGAAAGGGCCTCGGCCGCCCCTGCTCAATCACGACAGCGCTGGGGTCTCTCCCCCTTGACACATGCATTTACACAGCTTGGGAAGGCATTTCTTTCAGAAAGCCTCACTTGCTGGGTGTTGTGAACTGGCCTTTGGAGACATTTATGAGATCTCCATATCTTTGAGAATTGATTCTGCAGGGGAAAAAGAATTCACAATGATGAAGCCCTTGCTTTTGTTTTAAGGCCAGGATCTTTCTATAGAAAATTTGCATTCTCTACCTATTAACATATTTTTGTTTCCAGGCTGCTGGTCTTGTCTAATACTTCAACTTTCTATCAATTTCTGTCACTTAGAAGCAAAGTAGGAGAGTTTCTCTTTTGTTCCCCACTTATCTCTCAAATGTGTGTTTTTAATTAAGTATTTTACTACAGCATCAATTCACACTGATTAGACACAATTACAGAAACAAAATATGCAGAATACATTTTAATAATGCCTGCCACCTCTGAGGAAACAATGAGGATCTAATTTAATGATCTAAGTGTTGTTTGAAAGCAATGCAGAGTTAAAAAATAGTAATATATTTTGAAAAGGAGCTTAATAGTATTTTTGGATACAAATGTAATCTAAAATGCACCACTATCTGGGGTTTCAATACATGTAATTAAAAATAAAAAACACTGAGGGTAACATTTGTTTACATGAAGAATCAAATGACACTCTTTAATAATTAAAAGCTTGATCCAATGAAAACAGTTTCAATTGTGACACTTGAGACAAGCTGTGATAATTTGCAGTCCAATTTCTCAGGGAAATTTTACCACTATGAAAATCGATTTTTGACAGTATTCTGTCAGTGTCGATTTCCAGGGTTTGACACTATATGCACTTATGAAGAATGTTATCATTGGGGTAAGCTGCATGAAGTGTACATATGAATTCTCAGTACTAGTTTTGCAACCTTTTGTGTCTTAAACTATTTCACACTACAAAAAGGTTAGAGCAAAAATCCATTTTTGATGCCGAATAAAAATGTATTTTTCCGACTTGTAGAAAAATGTGCTGTCTTAGTAGAGCTTAGATAATTACAATTACAGAGCCATATGACATATTACTCCCAGCACTTGGGTAGGGGTCTGGAGTCAAAGGAGTTTTGGACAATAAGTTAACTTTCTCAACAAAAATTCTATTTACTCCACATTTTCAATTCACTCAGAAAAGAATTCTGTAAACAATTATAATTGAGAGCTCTATTTACTTTTACTGCTTCAGATGTCCTTCCAGTAGTTATTAAAACAGTATTTACAATTCCCATAAACCTAGTTGTGTCATTGGATCTCTCACTTTAACTTTCTTGTTCTCTTTTTAAAAACTTGGTAGTTAAAATCCTAGTTTTGCATTCCTCCTCTTCATGAGTGAAGTTCAGAGATTAAAAAAAAAAGAATATAAAACATAGCACAGGGCTTCTCTGGTGGCGCAGTGGTTGAGAATCTGCCTGCTAATGCAGGGGACACGGGTTCGAGCCCTAGTCTGGGAAGATCCGACATGCCGCGGAGCAACTAGGCCCGTGAGCCACAACTACTGAGCCTGCGCGTCTGGAGCCTGTGCTCCGTAACAAGAGAGGCCACAATAGTGAGAGGCCCACGCACCGCGATGAAGAGTGGCCCCCGCTTGCCACAACTAGAGAAAGCCCTTGTACAGAAATGAAGACCCAACGCAGCCAAAAATAAATAAATAAGTTAATTAATTAAAAAAACAAAAAACAAAACATAGCACAAACCAAGATTATACCTAACGTAAATGTCTGTTCATATTTCACTTGGGTGTAACCGTGTGTGTCTGCGTATGTGTGCGGAGGTGTGTAATCATACAACGTCAGGATCAAGAGGATCATAGGAATCACCTAGTTCAACCTAACTATTAACATATTAAACATACATATATTTGATATTTATAATACATACTGCTGGTTATATAATAAGTCTTTGCCTTTCCATGGCATTCTTTAAGGGGCCATGATAGCACACACCTAATTTTATCCTAATATCATTCTGTGAACTTACTAGAGGCCGTTACCATTATTCTCACTGGGAAAATGGGCAGCTAACTTCTAAAGAGGTCCAACCGCTAGCTTACTCTTGTAAGGCATGCTAAGGTGAGGTGGGGGATTAAAACCCAGACTCCATACTACTCAGCCACCAACAAGAATGAAATAATGCCGTTTGCAGCAACAAGGATGGACCTAGTGATTATCATACTAAGCGAAGTAAGTCAGACAGAGAAATACCATACGATATCATTTATACGTGGAATCTAAAATATGACACAAATGAACTTATCTACAAAACAGAAACAGACTCACAGACGTAGAGAACAGACTTGTGGTTGCCAAGGGGGAGGGAGGGAGGGGGAGGGATGGAGTGGGAGTTTGAGATTAGCAGATGCAAATTATTACATATAGAATGGATAGACAACAAGGTCCTACTGTATAGCACAGGGAACTATATTCAATATCCTGTAATAAACCATAATGGAAAAAGAATATGAAAAGGAATGTATATATATGTATAACTAAATCACTTTGCTGTACAGTAGAAATTAACACAACAACTATACTTCAATAAAATAAATGAAAAAAAAAAAAAAACAAAACCAGATTCCACATCCTTGCTCAAGGTACTTCATTCTGAGCCACAGTCTCTAAAGCCACGGTCATGATTAAATTATCTTGTTTGGCATCTCCAATAGTGCCACTTGGCGAAAATATTTAATTAAAACGATAACAGGAGTTAGTTATCTTTTTTTAAAAATTTAAGTAATTTATTTATTTTTGGCTGCTTTGGGTCTTCGTTGCTGCACGCAGGCTTTCTCTAGTTGTGGCGAGCGGGGGTTACTCTTTGTTGGGGTGCACGGGCTTCTCATTGTGGTGGCTTCTCTTGTTGCGGAGCACAGGCTCTAGGCGCGCAGGCTTCAGTAGCTGTGGCTCGCAGGCTTAGTTGCTCCGCGGCATGTGGGATCTTCCCGGACCAGGACTCGAACCCGTGTCCCCTGCATTGGCAGGCAGATTCTTAATCACTGCGCCACCAGGGAAGTCCCTCTCTTTTTAACTTATAACAAATAAAAGCATTTTGGAACACTGGGCTCTGTATCATAACTCCTTTTCTTTCCCTAACAGCTTCACTGACATACAATTCACATACCATATAGTTTATTCATTTAACGTGCGCAAGTCAAGGTTTTATTTGAACATCCACAGAGTTGTAGAACTAGCAGCACAATCTAATTTACAGAACAGGCTGAGCTCCCATAAAAGAAACCTTGTATCCATTAACAATCACTCCCCACTCCCCCCACCTTCCACTCCCAGCCCCTACCAACCACTAATCTACTTTCTGTTTATATGGAGATTTACTTAATCCGGACGTTTCATACAAATGGAATCACAGAACATGTGATCCTGTGTAACTGGCTTCTTTTACTCAGCGTAATGTAGCATGTACCAGTACTTCATTCCTTTTTATTGCTGAGTAATATTCCATTCTATGGATTTGCTACATATTATTTATTCCTTCATCAGTTGATGGACATTTGGGTTCTTTCCACTTTTTGGCTATTACGAATGATGCTGTTATGAGCATTTATGTACAAGTTTTTGCGTGGACACATGTTTTCATTTCTCTTGGGTCTATACCTAGAAGTGAATTGCTGGGTCATATGTTAACTTTAACTTTTTGAGGAACCGCCAGAATATTTCCAAAATGGCTGCACCATTTTACATCCCACCAATAATTCCTTTTTTTAACCTGAGCTAACAAAGTCACTCTGAGGGCTTCTGTTTTGACTGTTATTAGTAAACTCCAAAGTTCCTTCTTTCACTGGCCAGTTGAAAGATGGGAGAGTGTATTTGCCTCACCGTGATTTCAGAAAAGGAATTAGAATGGGAAGCAAGGAAATTAAGGATGTGTTTATCAATTCTACATCTAGAGTGTGAATTACCTTTTGGCAAGGAAAACTAAAATTTTAGATGACAACAAATACACATCCACACAAAATTCGATTACCCTACAAAAATAAAAACAAACCAAATCAACCAACCAGTCAAACAGAAACTCCCAATGTGCAGGCATTTGCTTCTTCATCTCCTGAAGAATTAGGAGATATTTGAACTGTTTTTATAATTTTGTAGTTTTCAATAGCAAGAGATATTTTGGGCTATAAAGACATCCATGCAAAAGCCCTCACACCTGCTTCCTGCCCACAGACACACAACTATGAAAAAAAATCTCCAAAGATGCATGAATAAACCTTTTATAATCTCAAGGATTCTTACGTTTCTAGACAGGGATCAATACAGACTTTGGCTTTTCAGACAAGCTGGGACACCTTCTGGAATTTAAAACACATGCTTGGCCCCTGACAAATCAAGTAAGAGTCTGGAGGTGAAGGAGGTTGTTTCTTTTGTGCACAAACCTATCAATGCTCTGACTAGCTCTTTTTGTGTGGCCAGAAAGGTGTGTGCCAGAGAGGGATGCAGAAGTCTCCTGGCTGGCACTGCTAGGCAGCTGGGGCTGAAGTGGCCATTTTTTCTCCTTCTTCTTGATTCTTATAAGATCCATCAGTTGGTGCTTTCGACTTGTTCCTATCTGTGAACTATGTGACTGGATTTCAGGGAAGCCAGTGTGGCACTCCCAACCACGATAAGTAAACAAACGTTCTGGCTGGGGAACCATCTCCAGCAGGGAGAGCTGGAAGGTGTTGAGTGAAAATGGAAGAGAAGCAGAGGAAGAAGGAATGAGTAAACAGAAAAAAAGAGAGGAAAAAGAGAGCGTGAAATAGGGAAAGAGTACGTCCTGGGACAAAGGTCAGAAGGGGGGAAGGGTGGCAGAGAGCAAAAAACCAAGAGCTAGGAGGCACCCTTGGCTGAGGGTGTTAGCAAGTACTATTCTCCTGGGATCATCCCGGTTCCCACTGAGGTCTTCATGCCCTTGGTTGGTACAATGATTCATTGGTAATGCCCAACTTGAGTTTGCCAATGACTTCAAACCTCAGCAGGAGTTACCAGTGGTTTATAGCTTTGCAAACTGAAATTGAAACTCAAAATGCCTTTGATAAACTGCAATAAAATATTACAAAGAACAGAGAAGAAATCCCCTCTAGGTTATAGAATAACACAAAAAGAGAAACATCAATTCTTTTTCAATGGGAAAGGAATAAACAAAGCTATCCAGCTACCTAATAGGAAGCACTGATTGTAGAAGTAAGTTGAATATGGAGATACACTAAAGTATTAGCTACGCAGCCTGCAGAAATCTGGCCATTCAAACTATGTCAAAGGTACTCT
This sequence comes from Balaenoptera ricei, assembly GCF_028023285.1. Lineage (NCBI taxonomy): Eukaryota > Metazoa > Chordata > Mammalia > Artiodactyla > Balaenopteridae > Balaenoptera > Balaenoptera ricei. The sequence goes on from NC_082660.1 coordinate 8,343,674, forward strand.
GCCTAGTTCCGAGCGCCACAGTTAAAGAGGAGTGTGGAAAACTTGGCAAGAGTTCGGAGGAAAGCCACAAAGAAGATCAAAGAGTTGAAGAAAAGGGACCTGAGAGGAAAGAGTCAGGGAGCTGGAAAAATTCAATCTGGAGGAGAGAAGATTAAGGACATAATTGACTTCTGGTCCTCAGCTACGTGAGGAGCTTTTCATAGGCAAGGTGGCCACCTGCCCTCCATCGCCACTACGCACGGACAGAGAGGCAAGAGGCTTAGGTAGGCAACATGGGGATCTCAGTTAAGTTTAAGGAATTCCCTGACATGAGAAATGGCAAATAATGAAATGGGTTCTTGATCATGGATGGGAATAAGGAATATCCTCTAGTGTCTTAGAAAAGAAGTAAGACTCTCCTAGGTGTGGGATGGCTTACAGACCTTGCTACCTAGAGTTGGGGGTGGGATGATAGAGTGGGTCTATTCTGACATTCTAGAACACAATCTGGTTTGACTTCAGACTCGTGTATTCATCATTTGCCTGACCAAATTTCTCACATTTCTAGGGCTTGACACAAAATACCTTGCCTGGCATACTACTTTGAGATATAACCATTTCATGTGTGAAAAAGGACACTGGAAAAAAATCTTTGAAGAGTGGGAATTTGTTGACGGAAACAATTCAGCTAAACAAGACTCACCAAGGTGGGGGTGGGGTAAGGCACCTCGGAGTGCATGCTGGGATTAGGGCTAATTAAGATGTTGACTGAATCTATGCTAATCATGTCCCACCAGACTCTGCTGGATTAGTATGTAAATTGGTAAACTCTGTTCTGAAATTGCCCTACCAGCTGAGGTCTAATTACTGACTAGACATAACAAATAATAATGGGATTTGTATTTTAGGATGTTTAATTATGGAAATACACGTCTGGAAAAAATACCAGTTGTATTGCACAGAAAAAGAATTCATAATGTTTTACCCAAAGTTTATGAAATTTTACACCTTTAATAAGAGCACCGCGAACTAGGATGGGTGGGGGACTCCTTTCAGAGATCTAGCATCTGTGAAGGGAGATCAGAATCACAATGATTAATTCGCTGCTTGAGTAATTTCCCCAAAGCTTCTCAAAGACTAATTGTCTCATTGCTGATACACAGCATCTTGTGAGCTTTTAGTTCTATCACCAAAAGAACTGGAACTCATCCATGAATAACCAAGATGCTACGGACTTAACTCAACTACTCCGTAGCATGCATTCGGATGGAATTAAAAGCAACAGGCCAACAGTATTTGTAGGAAATGAAACCCCTAACATAGTTTTTCTTCCCAGAAATTATTCTATGATATTGCAATCATTAAATTTATAAATCAGAAAATCATTAGTCCAATTCTGAAGCAAGAGTGCATATTTCATGGTTTTAGAGAAAAGCAGCTTAGGTCTAGAATTCACTGAATGGGTACCTCGGGACACAAACTTCTTTGCAACTATTTATTGCCTCATTCTGTGACCCACCCTTTCCAGAAAATGACTCACATAGGAACAGTTATAAACAGAGTTTTAGACACAGTTGTGATAGCTCTGTGTGCCCACTGTATTGCTATTTCTCCCATAATTTTAAAGGCACATGGGTGATCATTAAATCTTTATTAGGCTTTACATCATAAAATAAATTATTCATGTTGTGCTAATACATTCTGATATCTTTACAGCCCTTCTGCCCACATTTAGCTAAACAAATCTCATTTGCATAACATTTTTATTTTAATTTAGGACAGTTTTGTTATGAAAATATAAGGCTTAAATGCCTATTATGTCCCAATTATGTGCCAATTTCCCACACTTTTCTTGGGTCCATACGGTGCATGACTAATGAGGGAAAGTTCACATAATTAACAAAGACGGATGATTTCCTTTCACTTACAAGAAGTTTTAGAATGTTTGCTCTTGCTGTTACGTGGCAAGAGGATGGGTATTATGAAACAAATTCGGTGAGTAAGCTTGTGTTTACAGTAGCTTCAGGCCTCTATATATTTGAAGTTACACAGGTATATGGAAATTAAATTTGTTGATCACCTTAATCTGAACTAGTGAATATAAAGCGTTAACTTATCTTTGTGGTGCAGAACTACAGCGAAGAATAATACAGTATTACTGTGACCTGAGGATCTCTGAACTCTGAATGGAAATTCATTGAACACAATAATTTTTCATTGAGGGGTCAGGCTTTGCAGATCTTACTGGCATGTTGATAACTGTATTTATTTAGGTTGCAATTATGGATTTTAGCTTCTTTGTTCATTAGTTTTAAAAATATAAGACACGCTAGTTCTTATTTTGAGATGTTTGATTACCTAATGGTGGATGAAAAAAATCTGAGCAAACTTTCCCTTTCGATAAGATACTGAGTTCTCACCGTCAAGCAGTGCTATTAAGTTTGCATGATGACATCTTCCTGTAGGCAATGTATCACTGAAACATTATTTTAAGTGCTATTTCCCAATGCCCAAAGGCACCTGTCAGCGATTATGTATTATTTACTATTAAAACTAATCGTGACCTACTGTAAGCATTGATCCCAGGGTCAGGTACTCTGGGATGGTCATTCTAACTTGGTCCCCTTCTTGTCAGGAGTTTTGGGAGAAGTGAACATGGGGTTAGAACATTTGGAAGGTTTACAGAGAGTGTTTTGCCAACACGTATGTAAGCAGAGTGTAAGCCTGAACAGATGTCATGTTGAATGTAAATCTCTCAGCCACTGGCTAGCAAGCTGTTGGGTAAATCTCCTATTTTTTGGAATTCTCACTTTGAAGCAAATTATACAATTGTAGAGCGTTATCCTTTCAACACATGGGCTTTGAAATCCTCTTTCGTTAAAGCAAGCTGCAGATTATTTTGATAAATAGGAATATTGATCCCAAAATGTGCCTAACATGGGAATATGACCAAACTCTCCTAGTCTGCTCTTCCAAATGGAGAAACATCATGGGGTCCTTCTCCGGCAGCTCTGAGCGCCCATCTTAGCTCAGTAGCTTGAGAGGCATGAGAGCCAGTCTTCCGGGCTAAAGGGCAGAAACCAGGAGTTCAAGTCCGGCTGTGCCATTCTCCAAGACTCTCTTTCCTCCCCTAGAAAGAGGAGCCTTCTGAACAAGAGTTGCAGGGAATAAATGAAAGCAAATGTGTGCCCAACACACAGTAGATACCAAATCATTGTTTGTGAAATAAACATCCAGTAGAAAAGGTTAAACACATCTAAAGGGCTTCCCTGGAGGCGCAGTGGTTAAGAATCCGCCTGCCAATGCAGGGGACACGGGTTCGAGCCCTGGTCTGAGAAGATCCCACATGCCGCGGAGCAACTAAGCCCGTGCACCATAACTACTGAGCCTGCGCTCTAGAGCCCATGAGTCACAACTACTGAGCCCACGCACCGCATCTACTGAAGCCCGCGCACTCTAGAGCCCATGCTCCGCAACAAGAGAAGCCACCATGATGAGAAGCCCGCGCACCACAACGAAGAGTAGCCCCCACTTGCCGCAACTAGAGAAAGCCCGTGCACAGCAACGAAGATCCAACACAGTCAAAAATAATAAATAAAAATAAATAAATAAATAAACACATCTAAACTTTTCTGTTACATAAATTAAGAAGCCAACTTAAGGGGCAAGGTCTCATATCTTCCTGGTGAGCTAGCTGTAAAAGAAAAAAAGCTCACCCTATTCCTCTCAATAATATCTCTTGGTATTTGTTACCTAGTGATTACTGTATTATTTTTTTAGAGCCCATAGGCACCTGTTCTACCACTTCACGTTGTAACTTCTGCAAAGATTACAGAATAGTTTAAAGAAGGTAACAAGAGAATGTAAAAAAGAAGTTTACACCTATCTTTCTTGGCAAGGATGCTTTTCCTTTTAAAGACCACCTACAGTGAGCGATACTCAAATCTTCACACACACACAAGGCAGCTCTACCCAACAGACTCGTCAATGATAACGATACTGAAGAAGAACCATAATACGGACCAGGGCTTTTCAAAAGATGTAAACATTATTTTAGAATTCCTGAGGCATTTAAAAATTTTATTTCAAGGTCTGGTATACTGAACCCAAAGCCTTTAGACACAGACTAGCAGAGTGAGAAATGAGACCTTGGGGTCCAAATGTTACTCTGGTACCTCTCTCTGCCTAAATTTCCCCATCTATAAGGCCAGTAATTTTATAGCATTGTTGTAAGGATTAAATGGAAGAATGTACAGAAAGTGCATAGCACGTGGAGGCATTGGCTCAAGACCCCTGCATCTGACCATCTTAACCTTCTCATCGCCTTGCTCTTTCCCACTTCCTTTTAGAAGAAGACTATATCCTCGTGGCAGAGTTCTCCAGAGGGCCTTGGAAGCACTTCGTTTTTGATCATGTATTTTTTTATGATTGCAATATGGTTTTCTCCATGTGGACATAAATTCTTAAAGAGCAGGGAAAAAGGATCTTTCTCTAAGGTTGCCCTTATGCCTAGTTCAGTGCTCCATACCAATATTTTATTTTATCACGCATCACATCCTATCCCCGTGGCACTCCCATGGAAATGTACAGATAGCTCTCATACTAAACAGCCCATAAAATTAAAATTAGTTATGAAGTGAGGCAGTAGAGTGTTATAATTAAAACCGTGGGCCCTGGAGCCAGACTACTTGGCTTCAACTCCCTTCTCTCCCCGTGCGAATTGCTCAAACTTGGGCAAATTATATAATCTTTCTTTCCCTCAGTTTCTTCATCTGAAAAATGGGATGATAATGATACTAATATCTACCTAAGAGGGTTGGTATAAAGAGTAAATGTAAGGTGCTTGGAATGAGATAAAGCACTCAATAAATATGAGTTCTTGTTATTACTATCACTGGTATCTTCATAACTGGGCTTTGAGCTACCCGAGCAAAGAGGTATTTCTGGCCACCACTGTATTACCAGCACCCAGCCCAGTGTACACACATCTTCTCAGAGTCACCCATCCTCTGTAGCTCCCCGTCACCCATCCAAGTTATCCAAGTCACAGACCCTTTCCTCTCAGCTGTCCTGCAGACACGCTCTTTTTATCTCTCAAACTCTTCCCCGTCCCCTCTTCTACAACTCTTCTGTCCTGCATTCCAGTTGTCATCTTAGTTGGGCCTCCATCTCCATAGGACTCTCTCTGTAAGCTTCCTAACATGGAAACCTGATTATTTCACCTCTCCACTTGAAATGCTTCCGTGGCTCCTCCTTACCTACAAGATCACGGAATAAATAAATATCATGTAGCTATAAAGAAATATTCAAAAGGGTGGGAAAATCAGACTAATGTCTCCCCAGTGACGTCCGTGTTCTGATTCCCCAAACCTGTAAATATGTTACATGGCAAAGGAGACTTTGCAGATGTGATTGAGGATGTTGGGATGGGAAGATTTCCTTGGATTAGCCTGGTGGGTCCAATGTAATCACAAAGGTCTTTTTAAGGGAAACAAGGAGACAAGAGAATCAGTGTCAGAGAAGGAGACATGACGATAAAAGCAGAGAGGTCGGAGGGATGTGAGGCCACGAGCCAAGGAATGCCGGTGGCCTCTAGAAGCTGGGAAAAGCACGACACAGATTCTCCCCTAGAGCCTCCAGAAGGAATGCAGCCCAGCTGCCATCTTGGCTTTAGACCACTTCAGGCTTCAGACCTCCAGGACTGTAAGAAAATAAATGTGTGTTGTTTTAAGACACTAGATTTGTGGTAATTTGTTACAGCAGTGACAGGAAACAAATACACAAGGCAGTTGGATAGATAGTGCTGACTAAATAAATGTGTTGAGGTCAATCAATGACTATACTATGGGTGCACCAGACTAATGCACCAATACATCTAGAAGTCTTTTTTATTCATGACATGCCACTGTTTCCTCTCTCTCAACTCACTGCTTTAGAAGGGGGCTGGGATGCATTTCCCAGGTTTCTACAGCTCTGTCCTTTCCTCAGCTTCCCTGCAGGAGGCAGGAAGTGAGGCCTAGCGGGGTGGGAAACCCACGTGTCTATACGAATAGAGGAGGAGACCCACTTGCATCCCAGCTTGCCTGCAGACTGGGACCTCTACTGGATATATGGTGAAAACCAGGGCGGGCGTGGCCAAAAACCAAACCAAATTTACTCCTCATTTCCCCTAACCAAGCAAACCTAATATGCTGCCTTCTACATTTTAATATGCTGTTTCTACTTTGACGTTTCAAAAGCAGTTTTTACACGTAAATACATACAGCACCTGTCGAATCCCTACATACATATGTTGGCTGTCAGCTCATAAAGGAAGCAGGGAACAGGGTGAAACTGTCAAGGGAGATTCTCTGGAAGCATTAAGATAAGCTGTAGGGAATGATCAAGTGATCTGGGATCTGGGAAGAAAGACATAGGTGTTAAGAGAGTGACACAGAAGTGGCTAAAAAGTGCCTTTGTGGAGCAAGGGACAGATCTGGGTTTGCGACCTCAGTAGTCACATGACATGATTTCATTCTTAGTTCTCTGGGTCTCAGCGTCCTCATCTCTAAAATGGGCATAATAATACCTATTTTGCAGCACTGTTGAGAAGATTAAATGATAATATGCTTGTGAAGATGCCAGGGCAGTGTCTGCTACATGGTGGATTCAAGAAAGGTTCCTTTCTTTCCCATGGTGCCCTTTTCCGATTGATATTATTGTAAACTATGTACTTTATTGTAATACATCATTTAACGAGACAAAAACATTTCACAAAAACCATCTAACAGAAAAAAAGCTAATAAGTCAAGATAAAAAATGAGAAGGAACAGTCATTTATAAGCTGTAAAGATTAAGCTTGTGAAAACGTTTTGGTCCATATTTTCCCAACCTGCACCATGACCAGATTAATTCATGAGAAACCTGACTTTTGAATTCTTGAAATGCCCAGCCGTGAGAATAACACACAGTGGATCTTGTGCAGTGTGAGAGGATTATTGATTAACTCAGCTCCCGGATTCTGAGTAGCCAGTAATATATTTTAAGGTATCAATAATTCAGAAGAAGGAGCATTTTCTGTGGCTGCTGAAACCACATTTGCACTTGAACCATGTGAACAAGCAAACAATTGTCAGAGCAGCAAGTTGGTCTCTTCCCTTCTAGCCGTGGCCACCTCTGCAGGGAGCCCCAGCAAAATACAGTTTTTATCTCTAAGAGCAAATGTGGGCCACACGGGTGACACCTAGACACTCAATAAATAGAGGCCAGATGAATGACAACTGCGTACGGTGGTAGTGAAAAATGACCAGCAAAAGTATTTTAAAAGATCAACCTGGAAAGAAAATCAATTCTAATAAACTCGATGCTCTCGGGCTCAAATATCATGAACCTAAATAGTCTTTGAAACTGCAATCAGCAAGCAGCAGAGAACAGTAAATAACATGGATCAAACCTGAAAACCTCCCAGGCATCCTCTGAGTTCACAGATAAATTGATTAACTGTTATCTCACACCCAGGACCCCCAAATTAACTGCCTGCATTCCGTAAATAATTCCCAGGCAAAGATAAAACTGTTCGGTTGAATTAGCATTTTCAGCTGAAGAAGGCTGAAAACCGAAGAAGAATGAAAACCAAAACTGAAAGGGAATTGGTTTTCATTTTTTTAAAGAAAGAGCATATATTTTTCAGGCATTCATATTAATAAGCATGCAAAGAAACTTTACTTAAATAGTTATATACTTAGAAAACCTGATTGCTCTTAATGAAATAAATGCCACACATTTTCAATTTTTGAATACTCTAATAATCGGGTCATTTTAAGACTGCAGAATTAAGGAGGCAAAACTCCAGGGGCCTAATCTCAATTGAGGTTCAAGTTGCAGACCTGCGTAATTACTTGCTGCTGAATCATTTTACTTGAGTATCGTTTGCATGATGTACAGATTCAACTGGCATGATCATAAGTGTACTATTTGGTATATGTTAAGTTTAGAAACTAAACATCTACTTTGCAGAACTTTGCACAGCTTCAAAATTTTTAGTTTTATTTTAATGAGGAGGGGAAAAAATGCCGTCAGCTACATTAGGCAGCACCCAAACTTTGTCAGGGAAAAACCACCACAGCAAAGATTACCACCCCTCCTGTGCTGTGGATAGGAGGGGCGGCAGGGTCTGCAGGAATTTGGTTCTCAGCTCTGGGGACAGGCTTCCGGACTTGTCCGTCACAGAAACAACAGCTGTCTGTCACTTATATCTTCCCCATGCGTACACCAGCTTGGAGGACTTTAGTAGTTTGTTTGAGGGATAAATGGCCTCCAACTGAATTCATATATTTCTAAACTATTCAGGCTCAAGTTTACCAGGATATACTAAAAGGATATATATATATATATATATCTCCACACAAATACCAAAATCAATTCTAAAAATAACAGAATGGAATTAGGGAGTAAGACATGACGTTTGCCAAATAAGGCCGTGTGAGCGAGCTGATTCCTTGAAAACGCTGAAGGAGCCTTGGTACCTATTCCTTCTGATTCTGGGGCAGCTTTCTCACTGCTTTCCGATTAGAACACTGGCTGAGTAATGAATAGAGAATGTAAGTTCTTCGTGACTGACTCAAAATTCCATTTTCCTCATTTAGGTGGGACCACTCTCCCCTTATCTCACACTGTCTAGAACTTACTCTTGGGATTGTTTGGTTGATCAGCAGTGGTTTGGGTCCACACGGCCCTAGTTACAAAACAGGTGAAATGGGCGTCCTCAGAAATGGGCATCCTTCCTTTCCAGAAAGGCCTGATTTTTCTCCCACCTCCATGCAGTTATATCCTCAAACTAATCAAATTTAGATATAACTGCTTTAAAAATATGATTATCCTATAAATAGTTGCATTCTGATACGGAGTATAGGGTCTGCATGTGTTTTGTTGAAATCAGCTGCTCAAAAGTGGTGCTAATCAAATTTGGGAAAAGTCAAATTATGCTCTGGCTACCAGCCCTTTGTGCAGGAAACAGCGCCTTTCCCATACGTTAGCCAGAGACAATGCAGGATATCCCCCAGAATCGCTAACCAATTTCCCTTCCTTCCAACACCAGCACTTTAATAAAGCAGTTAGAGTAGCATCCCAGGAGCAGTAGGGAAAAAAAAAAAAGGAGCCTTACCAGTTTCTCCTACGGTAGACGAGAGAAAACCGCCCCCAGCTGCTCTAGGCCGGGCAACTGGGTTTCTTAGAGTCACTTGACTTGAGGGGACCAAGAAGGCTGAAGTCTTCCTTCGCTCTGTTTGGTTTCTCCCCAGCAAGCCGTCCCAGGGCCTTTCTCACAAAGCGCTCTGCTATTCTCTAATCCCCTCACAAGGAAAACCGGCACACACACCAAATGACTTCTGCAGAAGCGCCTCTCCTGGGGAGTGGGAGGGGAGGGGGTGAAAGGGGGTGTTCGCTGGCAGTGATTCCTGCGAGGCGGATCCTCAGAGAGGCGTGGGACCCGCACAGCAAGTACGGAGCCCGGGACCGGGATGGGTCCCAGGCAGGCGTGGGGATTTGCGTTTGCTCTTTCTCGGTACCCTCCAAACGCTCAGGGATGGGCAAGGCAGCTCGGCCTAAAACTTCATCTGACTTCTACACTCCTTTCTACTCCCTCCCAGGACAGAAGAATTTCAAACAAGGTAGGTAGAAATCAGCTAGAAGCTGCCCAAATCTAGCTAGCACTTTCAGAGCCCTTGACAATTTACAGCAGCTGCTTGTTTCTCATGTATCCCCAAACTGAAAATAAATCGAAAACATCGAGAAAAGGCAAATAGCAGATAGGAAAACGTGGATGGACATGCGCTAGCGAAGATCCTGAAAATGACTGTTCTGACCAAACTTCATTTTTTAAAAATCATGTTTTAAAAATAGTAAGGAAAAGTCAGTTGCTAAGTTGTAAGGCATGACCTTTTTTAAGATCTAAAGTTTACCTTGTCTTCCCCAGGACAGGGTTCACCCTGGTATTTCCCAAAAATTTTCGCACCTTACAAATCCAAATCCCCTTCCAACCGAAGACAAATAGCTTACATATATCTCAGAGATACTATAATCAATCTGGAATTCCTCCCTTTCCCCTCAAGTTTTGAAAAAGAAGACTTACCTTTCCAGTGTGTCATTTGAAACCCCGAAACGAATAAATCAAGGAGGAGACGAACAGATGGCACCCTTCTACATTTTGCAGTGAGGGCTGTCTGCCTTGGGGTCATTATTTCTAAGGAGGCGTTGCTGCGCGGGTGCCTCGGCTCGGCAGCATGCCATTTGGGCCTTTGAAACACAATGAATCGGCTTCACACCACCAGCTTTACTACGTATTAACACTCCAGAATGCCCCAACTGGGGCGGGCCGCCTCTTTCCCTAGTGACCCTGCACGGAATCAGAAGTGACGGTTTGATGGATGAGTTTCCCAAGAGACAATGCAATCTGTGACATCACGGTTCTGTCTGCACCCCCTACCCCAGGCCCCGTCCAGCCTCTCCTGTCTCGATAGAAAACTGCCCCTGCTTGGTGACAATGCCATCTCAAAAGCAAAAATGAGCCCGGGGTGCACAGCAAATGCTATAACTTATCTGTCCTTCTTCACTTCAATTTTCTGATTCCCCTTGGCTGGGGTAATGAAAGGAGGACCGAGATATGAATGGTCTGGGGAGAAAATTCAGACAAAACCAAACAAAAGCGCAGAATTCAATATTCTAAAAGTTCATCACCTGACAGCAAAATAGTAACCTTCAAAAGGAACATTTTATTTTTCCTATCACTACTGAACACTTCCACAGCGACACTGATGTCCTTCTGTTACACGTGATTTAAGAGATTTTACAATGAAATTATATACAAACAACTGCAAAGATATTTCAAGTGTCCGTATGAAGACTTTCAGACTTAACCGCAACTCACTTAATACCACATTTTTCTTGATTATAAAAGATTTTCCTCTTCCTCACTCTCAAGTAATATATAACTCTTGAATTAACCTTGGCTATTCGCTCTATTCTGTGTTTTAGTTGTTCTCTGAACCAGTAACACGTCACCAGTCTTAACGTTTAAAGTAATGCTTAGTGGCTGTATCAATTTACACTCCCACCAACAGTGCAAGAGGGTTCCCTTTTCTCCACACCCTCTCCAGCATTTGTTGTTTGTAGATTTTTTGATGATGGCCATTGACACAGCCACTATGGAGAACAGTATGGAGGTTTCTTAAAAAACTAAAAATAGAACTACCATACGACCCAGCAATCCCACTACTGGGCATATACCCTGAGAAAACCATAATTCAAAAAGAGTCACGTAGTAAAATGTTCACTGCAGCTCTATTTACAATAGCCAGGACATGGAAGCAACCTAAGTGTCCATCGACAGATGAATGGATAAAGAAAATGTGGCACGTATATACAATGGAATATTACTCAGCCATAAAAAGAAACGAAATTGAGTTATTTGTAGTGAGGTGGATGGACCTAGAGACTGTCATACAGAGTGAAGTAAGTCAGAAAGAGAAAAATAAATACTGTATGCTAACGCATATATATGGAATAAAAAAAAAAAAGGTTCTGAAGAATCTAGGGACAGGACAGGAATAAAGATGCAGACGTAGAGAATGGACTTGAGGACACGGGGGTGGGGGAAGCTGGGACGAAGTAAGAGAGTGGCATGGACATATATACACTACCAAATGTAAAACAGACAGCTAGTGGGAAGCAGCCGCATAGCACAGGGAGATCAGCTCGGTGCTTTGTGACCACCTAGAGGGGTGGGATAGGGAGGATGGGGGGAGATGCAAGATAGAGGGGATTTGGGGATATATGTATACATATACTTGATTCACTTTGTTATAAAGCAGAAACTAACACACCATTGTAAAGCAATTATACTTCAATAAAGATGTTTAAAAAATAAAATAAAAAAAAAAAGCAAAAAAACATAATTAAAAAAAAGTAATGCTTAGTAAGTCCATTTGAACTTCTAATACAAACGTACTTGCAAATAAAAGCTCTAATATCTTTGCCACTCTCATCATTACCTCCATCCTTTTCACCCATTTAAATTTCAGATGTGTGGCACAAAGACAATAAAAAACCCAGAAGATATCTATATCTATATTATGTCTGTCTCATCTATCTATCTCATCTATTTATCTATCAATCTATCTCATCTATATCTCTATCTGTATCATCTATATCTATATTCTTTTTCTAGCTTATCTATCTATCTACGAATGATCAGTAGATCTAACTATATAAAAATCAAAATCTTTGGCATGGCATAAAACAGCATAAGCCAAGTCAAAAGAAATGAAGAACTGGGACAGAGGGCCTCTCTCCTTTATGTTTAACAAGTGGTTAAACTTTGAAAAGAGAAAAACCTACCACCCAAAAGAAAAATGGGCAAAGGTTATGAAACAGAGGTGACATATCATTAGTCCTTAAATGTATGGAAAGATGTTCTTTCTCACTTGCAGTAAGAAATGCAAATGAAAACTACACCAAGATATCATTTCTCACCTAACAGAGTAGACTAAATCCAAAGGTTTGGCCTCATACACCATTGGAGAAACAGGTACTCTCATAGGTTGCTGGTGGGAGTACAAAACACTACTACAAATATGGAGGGGATTTGGCAATAAGTAACAAATTCAGAGATGCATGTGCCCTTCCGTCCAGCCATACCACTTCTAGGCATCTCTTCCACAGAATCACCAGTACAAGCATAGAATGTCATACGTTCAAGCAAAATAATGGAAAGCCCAGCAGTAGATTGATTATTCCATAGTACAGCTACATAGCAAAGTTCTGAACAACTGCAAAAGGAAGGTCAGATCTCTATGTACTAGTATGACGAATGCCCAGGTCACTGAAACAAAGTGTAGAAGAGGGCATGGGGCTGTGAGAAATAAGGAAGGGGTAGTGGGAGGACTAAAAGTCCTAACGTAGCGTAGGCTAAACTCTGATGTTTCGTAGATTAGGAATATTAAATGCATTTTCTACTAACAATATTTTCAACTTACATTGGGTTTATCAGGATGTAACCCCATCACAGGTCGAGGAGGATCTGTAGTGTGCCAACCCCAGACAGAAAAGGATAATTAAACACAGAGGAATCATGTCCGTTTCTGCCCTTCTCCCCTCCTCACTTCCTTTCCCTATAAAGACTTATTTTTATTAGATTTTTATTTATCCTTCCGGAGTTACCTTTTTTTGCAAATACAGGCACAGGCATATAGAGACTTTTAGTCCTACAGTTGGGCAAAATCATCTAACACCAAGTCTATATTATAATAAAGTATTGAGTATCTCATGTAATTTATTGAATACTGCCCTGAAAGTGAGAACCAGAATGGTTGTCTGGGTCCAGAATGGTCGTAAGTATGGGTTGTATAGGTTGTATGGGGTGTTTCCACTCATGATCATGGGGCTGAGTGTGGCCTGCCACTGGCCAGCATCACGAGAGAGAATCGGACTGCATATCGCTTGCCAGGGAAACTATCAAAGTTCAAAATTCGAAGTACGGTTTCTACTGAATGTGTATCGCTTCCATACTACCATAAAGTCAAAAAACCATGGGACTTCCCTGGCAGTCAAGTGGTTAGGCCTCCGTGTTTCCACTTCAGGGGGTGCAGGTTCGATAGTCGGGGACTATCTGTATAGCCTAAGGACCCCAAAGGCCCTCTGCCTGGTTTTGAAAATAAAGGGTTATTAGAACACAGCCATGCCCATTCATGGCACGTTGTCCACGGCTGCTTTCCTGCTACAGTGACAGAGCTGAGTAGTCGCAGTAGCGGACTGAATGGCCCACAAAGCCTAAAATGTTTACTATCTGGCCCTTTACAGAAAAAATTTGCTGATCCCCACTCTGTGTGATGAGATGACTTTTAGCATACTGCAAGAGACAGTCTTAAGAAGATGAGGTAGATATCCCTGGTTTCTACTTTAAAAGATGTTAAATTGAGATCAGAATACTTGTGTTCAAGTCCTGGATGTCTCTGTCTGGTTACTTAACTTCCTTGGACTTGTTTTCATCATCTGCAAAGTGATGACCCCTGGCTTTGTTGTGAAGATTAAATAAAACAATGAAACAGGGCTTCCCTGGTGGCGCATTGGTTAAGAATCCGCTTGCCAATGCAGGGGACATGGGTTCGAGCCCTGGTCCGGGAAGATCCCACATGCCGCAGAGCAACTAAGCTCGTGCGCCACAACTACTGAGCTCATGTGCCACAACTAGTGAGCCTGCGCTCTAGAGCCCATGCTCTGCAACAAGAGGAGCCACCGCAATGAGAAGCCGGCACACCACAACGAAGAGTAGCCCCCGCTCGCCGCAACTAGAGAAAGCCCGCGCACAGCAACGAAGACTCAACGCAGCCAAAAATAAATAAATAAAATAAATAAATTTTTTTAGAAATCCGATGAAACAAATATGAAAGCACCTTGTGAACTCTCAGCTACTATACTGACCTAAGATTTATTTTTAATATTATTATATTAGAAGGTGATAGGTAATACACATGTACACACATAATCAGTATAGACAATTGATATTAGAATAGCCGTGACATTTAAAAAATTTGCAGCACTTAACAAGAAAACACTGCCTTTAAACTTTTCTCCACTTCACATTTCTAGGTAATATTATACTTATATCAGCCATGGTTACAGGATAACTCTCAGCTCCCATCTGTCCTCCACAACTAGTCAAGTCATTGCATCTGATCATCTGACAATACTGACTCACAGGTAAAAGCCTACTCAGGACAAGGTCTTCAGACTGCAGTAGAATTATTTGGTTTTCAGAAAGCTCTTGAAATTTTGAAACTTGAAGATATCTTTAAGCCCTAGTAGTTAAAATTCATCTAACAGAGGTTATCTTACTATGAAGTATGGCATACTACATGTATTTGGGGTCCATCTGGGGACTATACGTGACAAATATGTACTCAGATTTGAGGAAGAGACTCCCACCCTCAAAATTCATGTTTGCATAATCACTTTTTCTTCTTTGAATGTATTATTTAAAGAAATTTTTAAAAAATTTTTATTTATTTATTTCTGGCTGCATTGGGTCTTCATTGCTGCGCGAGGGCTTTCTCTAGTTGCGGTGAGAGGGGGCTACTCTTCGTTGCAGTGCGGGGGCTTCTCATTGCGGTGGCTTCTCTTGTTGCGAAGCATGGGCTCTAGGCACA
This sequence comes from Balaenoptera ricei, assembly GCF_028023285.1. Classification (NCBI taxonomy): domain Eukaryota; kingdom Metazoa; phylum Chordata; class Mammalia; order Artiodactyla; family Balaenopteridae; genus Balaenoptera; species Balaenoptera ricei. The sequence continues at coordinate 8,358,832 of NC_082660.1, forward strand.
TGGGCTTCAGTAGTTGTGGCTCGTGGGCTTCAGTAGTTGTGGCTTGCAGGCTCTAGAGCACAGGCTCAGTAGTTGTGGCGCACGGGCTTAGTTGCTCCGCGGCACGTGGGATCTTCCCAGACCAGGGCTCGAACCCATGTCCCCTGCATCAGCAGGCAGATTCTTAACCACTGTGCCACCAGGAAAGCCCCTGAATGTATTATTTTTAACATAAAAACCAGAACTTCTTTTTGTTAGAACTATCAGTGGTTTTTCCTATACTCAATGATCTTTCCTTTTCAGTTAACGAATTTCTAGTAACTGACTTTGTCAAAGTATTTTAACTATTTCTAAACCATACGTATCTGTGAGCCTCTAAAAAGTGAACTGTCCCCAAATTGCATCAAAAGCCCTTAAAATATGCACATCATTTGACCTGCACCTCTACTTTTCGGAAATAATATTGAGGAAATAAGGCTACACATACCACTGTGTTCAGAGATATACATACAAGTGATGTATAAATTAGCAAAGCAACAACATCAAAATACTAGTAACAAAAGAAATGTCCCAAAAGAAGAAATCAGCTACAAAAGTTGTGGTATGGTCATTCAAAGGAATATTGCTATTCCTGCTATCTACTCCTATATAACAAACCACCTGGAAACCTAGTGGCTTAAAACAAGCCACATGCACCGTGCTCACAAATCTGTGATTTTGGAAGGGCCCAGCGTGGACAACCGCCTCTTCTCTACTTGGCATCAGCTGCTGTGGCTTGAAGGATGGAGGCTGGAGTCATCTAAAGACTCGCTTACCACATGGATAGCAGTTGATAGTGGGTGTTGCCTGAGACCTTAGTGGGGGCTGGTGGCTAGAACACCTATATACAGCCTTTCCTATGTGGCATGGGCTTCCTCAAAATATGATGGCTGAGTTCTAAGGGTGAGTGTCCGAAGGGAGGACTAGGCAGAAGTCATATCCCCTTTTATGATCTCTCTTGGAAATCATATGTTGTCACAACTGGCGGATTGAGGCAGTCATAAAACTTCACCCAAGTTCAGGGTAAGGGGACGTAGACTCTACCTCTTTTTTTTTTTTTTTTTCACTTTTTAATTAATTAATTAATTTTTGGCTGTGTTGGGTCTTCGTTTCTGTGCGAGGGCTTTCTCTAGTTGCGGCAAGCGGGGGCCACTCTTCATCGCGGTGTAGTCTCTACCTCTTGCTGGGGCATGACAGGTCCAGAAAGTGAAGGGGGTGATGGAAAGGTTGTCATCATTTTGGAAAGTATAATCTGTCATAATTATGCAGTCATTAAAATGATACAGCAGATCCAAATTTATTGACATGGAAAGACATTCAAATGATAGTGAATGCTGAGTTGCTAGAATAGCCAATATGGTGCCATCCACTAGAAAGAACACTGGCACATAACTGACACTCAACAAACACTGGTTGAATAAATTGTTGTATAGAAATGAATTATGTTTTATGCTTGCGTCTATATTGAAAACATTCTAAGAGAAGCTACATCAAAATGTCAACATTGGTTATATTTCTGTGATGGGATTACAGTTTCACTTTTTTAAGATAGTGAGTTTATAATATTCTTTTAATGAATGTTCATAGAAAATTAAAAGGTATTTCAAAATGAACCTCAGAGGACAATAATCTGGGCTGATTGTCAGAAAGGTTGCCCTATTTTTTTAAAGATAATTGAAAGCTAATTAGAATGTTCCCTGCCAAGCACTTTTTCCTTTTTCTGCTTGTTGGAAGAACTGATTGTTTAGCTATCTGTAAGCATTTAATTGATGTAAAGTATAATATTTAAAGAATTTAAGGGACATAAAAATAAGAACTTTCTCTTTCCTTTGTAATAACAAAAGAGCACCAGCAACATAAAATACAATTATTTTAAAATATAAGATACCTCATTACAGTAATTTGTCTCCAAATTAGTCATTGGTGAGAATAACAGTAATCAATTCACATTTTCATCACTGAAATAGTAGGCTATAGTTCAATGGGGACCAGGATATCAGAAAAGAAAAACTGTGGTGTGCACGTAAGGCACCATGTTACACTATCACTACCTTTTTCTTGAACATTAATATTTTTTAAATATATGAAAATAGAACTTATTTTTGGAAGCAAAATTGCTAACTTCTCATATAGCAAATACTTTGAAAGCGCTGTTTAACCAAGATGTTAGAAATGATACATGAACCAATGTGAATGTACAATTTCCTCTTGCGGTAGGAGAGTGATAGTGTCAAATTTGGGCATTGGATGAAGCTGGATTAAACAAACAATCCTGACAGAATGAGAGTCATTTGTGTGACACCAGAAGAATATAGTTTTAGCTGAACTCATAAACTGGTTTAATAGTCATCAGCTTTTAGTAAGCCTTGTCATGTTTGTATCCAATAGTAGTCATTTCCTTTTACTTGACTCCAATTGAAATCTCTAATATTTTACGCTAGAGCTCTAACTTCATCCCTTGAAAGGTCACTCCTCTGAAAGAATGCATGGGTGAACTCAGCTCTGATTCTCTAGAAGCAAAAAAAGTTCCACGGTCAACTCTTAATGACAAAATCATTAACATCCTGAATAAACACAGTTCATCTTGTTTCTGGAAGCCAGGATCTCTGATCCTCCTTTTCGGAATCGGATCATTAATCACTTGAATCACAGGCGCGCACACACCCACACTCACACCCACCCCCTCCCACCTCCAACTCCCACAGGCAAGACATTATTCATCCGAAGAGTCAATCATTTCGTCTTTCCAAAGAGTTTTTGATTTTTGTTTTTGTTTTTTCAGTTTGTAAGTTAATTGCTTCAATTAATAAATGCTCAATGTGGAACTGTGGATATTAAAAAAAATCTAAGACAAAAAATCACCTATAATTCAAAACCGAAGTGATAACCACTATTAATAGTTTGCTATACATATTTATAAATAGATGGATGATATAAATGATAGAGATAACATTCAACAAATTGAGTTCATACTGGATATATATATATATACATTTTTACATTGTGTTTTTCAAAAAGTATCATTATTTTTGAATCTTTAACAGCTTTACTGAGGTATACTTTATGTATCACAGAGTTCAACCATTTTAAATAACTTTTAGAAAAGTTACCAAGTTCTGCATCCATCACCAAAAGTCATTTTTAGAGTATTTCCATCACTCCAACAAGACCCCCGTGCTTCTTTATAGTTTAACCCCATTCCTACCCCCAGCCCTAGGCAACTACTTCCTATTTCTATAGATTTGTCTGTTCTGGATACGTCCTATAAATGGGGTCACATAATACATAGGTCTTCTGTGTATGGCTTCTTTTACTAAAAAAAATTGTTTTCGAGCGTCGTCCATGTTGTAACATGTACTATGACTCCACTGGTTTTTATCCCTAAATAGCATTTGTAGCTCTTCATCAAACCTAGCATAAAAACACTCAGGTTTAACCACTCTTTGGGTCTTCATTTCTTTATAAAGGCTCTTGTGTCATGTAAAACTTTTGTTAAATAAATATGTATGCTTTTCTCTTGTTAATGTCTTTTGTTACAGAGGCCCCAGTCAAGAACTTAGAAGCGTAGAAGAAAAAGATATTTTTCCTTTCCTCCAAGAGTCGGTTGATTCATTCAACAAATATTGATCAAGGGTCTACTATGTGCCAGTCCACTGTCCTAGATGATGAGTTCACACTAACATACAGGAAACGCAGTTGATCCTGCTTTCCCAGGGGTTAGAGTCTATTTGGGAAGAAAAACACTCAACTTGAGGGGATAATACAATGAATGAGAACTATGAAATGAGAGGTACAGGTAGATTAGAGCATGGAATAGCAAACACCTAACCTCTTCTATGGTTCTGTGAGCCCACACTTGGAACTCCAAAGTTGGTATAAAGATTATTTTAAGATGTTGACATTTGAGATTCAACAGATACAGAAGAAGTCTTCTTGGAGTTTCCCTTATTTGACTAAAAGCAGAAACTTAGGAGAAATGAAGACTACCATAAATTCCCTCTTGAGTGTGGCTTCTACTCCCAGGAGACAAGACCAAGAGTAAACCCACCATAAATCCCCTCTTGGGGGGAGTTTCCTAGTCATGCATAAGCAAACATTATCATAAACTTTAAAAATCTCCCACTTGTTCTTCTAAAAACCCATTTGACTTTCCCAAAAAGACCTATTTGTTCTTCCCCATAGATGTCTTTACTCCCCACTCCATTTCGCCTACTAAATTAGGTATATAAGCCCCAGATTTTAACCACTCCTTTGAAATACTCATCACCAAGCCCTCCCATGTATGTGCACAGCACATGTACATGAAGTCCGTCTGTTCTCCTGCTAATCTGTATTTTGTTAGTTTAAATTCTCAGGTCCCTCCCAATCACAAACCTAAGGGGGCAGAGGAAAAGTTTTTCCTCCCCAACAGTTTTTTTTTCTCCCCATAACAATCAACTTTGGTGACGAATAAGTAGGAATTAGCCAGGTAGGGTAGGAGAGATGATGGAGTGTGCTCCAGGGAGAGAATTGTACAAAGACCAAGAAATAAGAGAGAACAACGCGTGGGCCGACAGAAGGAAATTCACCAACACTGGAATGTGAATTTCACAAGGGAGAGTGGAAAAAATAGATGGAGTCCAATAGATAGACGGGCTAGACTGCGCTGGCCAATATGACAGCCATCGGCTCCACGTGGCTCACTGATCAACTGAAATGCAGTGAGTCTGGTTGAGATATGCTGAAGATGTAAAAATACACACCGGCGTTCAGAAATTTAGCATGAAAAAAGAATGTAAGGGCTTCCCTGGTGGCGCAGTGGTTGAGAATCTGCCTGCCAATGCAGGGGACACGGGTTCGAGCCCTGGTCCGGGAAGATCCCACATGCCGCGGAGCAACTAGGCCCCTGAGTCACAACTCCTGAGCCTGCGCGTCTGGAGCCTGTGCTCCGCAACAAGAGAGGCCGCGCACCGCGATGAAGAGTGGTCCCCGCTCGCCGCAACTAGAGAAAGCCCTCGCGCAGAAACGAAGACCCAACACAGCCAAAAGTTAATTAATTAATTAATTAATTTTTAAAAAAAGAATGTAAAAATATCTCGTTAATAATTTTAAAAACACAGATCATATGTTGAAATTATAATACCTTGGCTATATTGGGTTAAATAAAATATATTATTACATTGAGTTTTATCTGTGTTTTATTTGTAATTTTGCTACCGGAAATGTTTTAATTACACATGCAGCTCACATGGTATTTCTACTGGACAGTGCTGTTCTAGACCAGGGAGGGCCTGAAAAGCCAGATTAGGATTTGTCGGTGTATTGAAAAATAACATGGGCTCTAAGAGGTCGCTAGCAACAATTTTGCCCAGCTACATCCTGGCTAATAATTGTGTTGCCTGGAACAAACAGGAGGCTGACCTTTGCCCATAATCAATCCAAGTGTTTTTTTTAAAAACAGTTTTTTGAGAAGTCATTACTAGAACAATTCTCATCGACCTTTACTTTCTTATACATTTGCTACTAAGTCCCTCTGTTTCAAGAAGCATAGGGCCTGGGGATACCCCCCAGGTTCCCAGTACCATTTATCCCATTTATAAAAGAACTGGGAGATTGGAGACTCCATTTATTTCAGAAATCTACCAGGTGGTTTTGCTTTTCAGTTAACAAAACTCTGCTACTTCCTCTAAGAAATAGAAACAATGGATTAACAGGGCTACACTCAGCGGGTGAAAATGCTGACTTTATTCTACAAAGGGACACCACAGCCAGCTCTTAATGGCTCTTTAATGATCCATCCAAGGATCAACATTCAAAGGACTGGATCCCAGAATGCCTCAGGGGACGTTTCCTAAACTCAAATTACAAGTCCAAACAAAACCCAAAGAAACACTGAAAGAAACCTACAGAAGCTTGGAGCAGGGGGATTTGGGGATGAGAATTGTCTCTCAGTATGCAGAAGCTTTCAAAATAAGGCAAGAGAGATGATTTATACAGGACTGCCTGTGATCACTCATCACTGATGAGGGTTTTTTTTCCATGAAAAATTCACTTTGAGTCTATCAAAAAAGAGAAGCTCAAATATCTTTCCTGATGATTCAGTATGCTTGTTTAAAAACACATAAGACTCTTAAGAATTGATTGAAGGCTTTGGTCTCTTTCTACATATCTGGCGTGGTGTCTGCGGGTGTCCTGTGGCGGTGGTTTGTTTTTGGAGCCACGGCTGGGAGGCAGGGGGTGGGTGTGCCCTGACTTGTGCCGCAGGGTGATGGAAAGCAGGTTTTCTCCATCATGACACTATTGACGTTTGCGGCTGGATTATTCTCTGTCGTGGGGGCCGTCCTGTGCGTTATAGGACGTTTAGCAGCGTCCTTGGACTCGACTCACCAGATGCCAGTAGCTTTCACCACATCCCGCTGGTAACAACCAAAAATGTCTCCAGACTTTGCCACATGTCCCCTGGAGGTCAGAATCGCCTTCCCCCGCCTCCTCTTGAGAACCACTGATGTAATCCCTTAAAATACAGTATTTATAGAGACATAGACTTCAAAGCATTGATGTGCATTTTCCCGGTTGTTTTTCACCCCTTAAGTGCTATGATGCAGACCTAGACATGTGTGTTTCTAAAATCTCTCTAACAAGTTGGACAGTGTTGGAGAGAACACGTTTTCCGCTGAACCCTGACCCTGTCAGGCAAGCTGAGAGTTCAGCCTCAGTCTGGAGGGATCTTTTACTGGGGAGGCTCCGGTCACACATCAACATTCTGTTGTGGCGAGTCCCGCCCCCATCCTCTGCAACCATCCCAAAGAAACAAGATAGTCTCATAACCCCAATTTGTGTTCACCCTTAAATGAAATAAAATGGCCCATTTTAGTGCAACAGGGAAGGACCAAATCTGACTACATGTTGGATCTGTTTCTTTTACTTTAACCTTTGCTTCCCATTGCTTTTGTTCACTAAAAGGATACTGTCTACACATAATGGCCTGCCTCGGGGAACCCTGCCCCTCTGCCTGAATGTTAAACTAAAGTGCCTTTGTTCAGGGAAACATCCAGACCGCTGTCCACCTGTGGATGGCTACAGGCAAGAAGAAATTAACACATCCCCTCCCCGAGGCTGGCCATTCAGGGGATATTTGCAAAACTTATGGCGTTTTTTTACTTTACTTCCTCGTCTCCTCCCCCTCTCTGCTCTATAAAAGAAACTGCCATCCAAACCCCGATAAGATGGTTATTTTGAGACTCTAGTCTGCCATCTTCTCGGTCTGCCGGCTTTCCGGATAAAGTCGTCTTCCTTGTCTCAACACCTCACCTCCGATTTATTGGCCTGTCTGTGAGCTTGGACTCGGTAACATTAGTTTTTCAAAAACGGATCTCATTTAAATGGACAACCGACATCTTGACAAATGCAAAATTCTGGTTGAGAGCACACATTTAATAGTAAGGTAGACTGAATTTATATGGGTGTGCTCTTGTGAATGTTGTCCTAAAAGTGATTCAGAAAGGGTAAGAGGGGGTATAGCTCAGTGGTAGATCATTTGACTGCAGAAAGGGTAAGGGGTGCCATTTTATAATAAGGGGATCAACATCCCGAGTGTCCCCCACTATTCACTTCTACAATCATACACCCATTGAAGAGGAGCCGAATATGCTATCCCAAAATATGCCACTTTGGCATGATGATGACTTTGAGCCAAAGGCAATTGAGAAACAGCAGATAGAAAAAAAGCTCTCTACCCTCCCCTATTTGCCTAAAGGCAGGGCATACATTTCCCTCTGTGAAGATGTCTCCCCTCCACTCTCCTGTATCAAGAAGAGGAGACGACTTATCACTGGAGATGGCAGTGAAATCTGCATAAACAAATCTTACGGAAATAATCCTTATCTTCCATTAGTCTCCTCCATGTGTTCCTCACAATTTACTGCCCCTAGAGTCCTGAAACCCTTCTCCATTGTCTTGGCACATCTCCACCAATTTATAGCACTTTGTTAAAATAGTAATATAAGCCTCTAGGTCTGATAGCCTCTTTGGGGTTTTCACTTCATTTCTGTGAGCCCCCCCCCCCATATGCATATTTAATGAACCTTTTTCTCTTGTTAATCTGTCTTTTGTCAGTTTATTTTGCAGGGTCCCAGTCACTGAACCTAAGAGGGTAGAGGAATAAGCTTTTTTCCCTCCCTGACTCCATGCTGGCACCTGGAAGAGGCCTCCCATGTGGACATAGAACAGATCATGCTGCAATTGTGCAAGTATGGGGGACTGATACCTCCTATCTAGAACAAGTTTTACTAACACTTTTATTCCACCAGTGGGCCTTGCCAGTTTTAACCATCACTAAGTAACTAAATCCCTGGACAATCCTCCCCCACCCTCCTACAAAGAGTTGCCCTTTTGAGAAGCAGCTCCATTGCAAACTGGAGTCTGCAGCTTGGTGCTCTACCCCTGTGACTTATGCTCAGAGGCTCCCATTAGACCCATCACTTGTTTCTGTGGTCCTGTTTTGATAGGTGTGGCTGGTCTTTCCCCAGAGCAGAGTCCTGCATTTGCCCCTACCCTCTGAGGAACTGTACTTCCTAGTGGTGCCACACTCAGTCTCTGTGAGGCGAAATAAATTTCTGGACATCACAGTCTATAATTTAACTCAAACGACCACAGATATACTCTTTGAATATGTTAACGAATTGCCTAGATCTTTTCACTTAACAGCATGCAGTTTTTAGATAGACTCTTGGATGCAGATTAGGTAAAGTGGCTAGCTCGGTACTTTAGTCAAGTTCTATTGTAATGCAGTTGAAAGGTAAATTTATCCTACGATGTAGCAAAACACCGTTATACTTTTCCTCCTTTTCAATGTATTGTACATCTCATGGACTGTGTGAAATATGAGTAATAGAAATTGGGGTAAAAAGACATTTTTAGAAAGTTCTTTACATTTAGGAAAGTGGGATTGCAAGTAATGGATTACAGGGCAAAATCTTACATAGTAGCAGAGCAAAGAAAGAGGGAGGTAGCTTTAAGATATCTTAGGGAAAGAATTAGATTTGCCTTGGATAGATAGAATTAAAGGAGAATCAATATTTTTGACTAAATAATTAAAAAAAAAAACCAGGTCACTGTTACTCTATGATGATGTGAAGCCTACCCATGCAATGGAAATGTTCTTTTCCAACATTGGTGGGAAAGTAAATTTGTAGACTTTAGCAGTTTTTTAATGTCATCTACAAAAAACTTTTTTGAAACTATGGAGACAAAAAAATCATTTTTTTAGACAACTAAAGAGAGGCTTGCAAGCCTGAACACAAACCATTAAGAATGCAGTGCTGGAAACTCTGGTTTTTTTTGGTTTTTGCTTTTTTTAATGTAAAATCCAGAACAGGCAGACTATCGAGCTGGAAAAAGAAATTAATATAACCTCACAGGCAAGAAGAAAAGCAAATACTCACTCTAAAGCAGCTGCTGTTCATGCAAGCAAAGGTTACAGCAACAAGGCTATTTTCTAACAAAGTGTGAATCCCATTAGCGCCGAAGTGTTATCCACTCCTTAATCCTTACATCTTAGCCTGAACAGATTTAGGATTTTACTTCCATCATGATCTCAAGACTGGTAAATAGGACCCACAGAGATGTGCAAAAATGGTGAAACCATTCAAAAGGCATTTTCGTCTTAGTGTAAGATTTTGACATACACACAATAGGCAGTGGCCAAAGTCTGCGCAAATACCTCTTTAGCATGCTTAGGTGGACAAAGTAGGGAGCTGCCCCCCCCCCCCCCGTTTCCCAGATTCCCTTGCGGCCCCCATTGTCTCTTCCCAAATACACAATGATGCCATTTCATGATTGGTACATTAGATGTGGAGCACTTGGAAAAGTTTCTCTGGGGAGCTCAGAATTTAAACTTGTTTCATTTAAAGAAGAAGAAGAAGGAAAGTAGAGGAGTTGCGGCAGCAGCTAAAAAAGTAAAACATCTGGAAATTATCAATGACTTACTTATTTGTGTGCCCAATACCAAGGTGATATACTAACTTTAATATTGCAGTCCAGTGGACATTGATTGTTTATTACAGCAGTTCATCTGCAAGGATCTGAAATCAAAATGCTTGCATATGATTTTTTTTTTCTGTATCAAGATCTGTCAAGTATGTCTCCTAAGCTAGATTGTGTCACTGAGCAGAACCAAATAAAATCACAAAATGAAGTTACCTATTCTCGTAAAGAAAAATCCAATGTAAGAAAAGCTCATACCTTGGCAAAGATTTTCAACATGGTTGCAATCAAGTCATTTTCCAATTTTATAAGTAAATAACATTGACCACATGAAATATTCTGCCAGAAGTATACATAGTCGTGATGACTTTTCTTTATTAAAGGTGTAAAGCTAAGTGTTCAAATTTAAAATTATTGGACTTGGGTTTCAGCACTTAAATGTATGCGGTAAATGGGTAGGATAATTATACCATGATGTGTTTAACACAAAGAACATTTCTATCTTGAGGAAAAACTTTCTGATTCCCAACTGCACAAAGCTGTATCAACTTGCCAAGAATGAAGAAACAAAAAAAGCTTACTGGAAATAACATTTGGTTGTTCACATTAGCACTGAAGACAACTGTGGTTTAGAAATTTCCCGTTTTTTAATTATAGCAAGTAAACTATTTTGCCAACTCTCTTTGGGCAGCTCAATTTTCATCCTAGCTGACTAGCCTGAAAATGAAGCTGTCAAGAGCCCTAGGTTAAAATTGTTTTTCTGAAAAGAATGTGTATTATAGCATGTCTCCAAAAATTGTGGAGAATCTGTTCAGAAAGATATGTCGTCTTCAAACTGAGTCTGATGCATAGTTTTATTACTTAAGGTGAAGAAGATCCATATGAAAAGTTCTTTTAAATAATTTAAATCATATATACATCAGGACTTATTTTAGGTATCTTACTTATTTGCCTTTAAGTACACACCATTTTCAGAATCCATGACTAAGTTGAATACATACCATTGTGTTGTTTTGAAAGCAAACTAGGTTTGCACCAATACAAGTTCTTTCCCGACATTCACTTCATCACCAGGAAAGTTCTTTGGTAGTTAAGAAAAATTCTATAGGACAGTTTACTCTTTCCTGCAATTAATGAATGTTATGAACTGAATGTCTGTGTCTCCCCAAAATTCATATATTGAAGCCTTAACTCCTAACGTGACTGTATTTAGAGATGGGATCCTTCTGGAAGTAATTAAGGCTAAATGAGGTCATAAGCGTGGGGCCCTGACCCAATAGGATTAGTGTCCTTATAAGAAGAGACACCAGAAAGCTTGCTCTGTTTCCACGTGCATGCACTAAGGAAAGGCCATGTGAGGACACAATGAGTAGGCAGCAGTCTGAAAACCAGCAAGACAGCCTTTACCAGAAACCTAATCAGCTGGCACCTTGATCTTGGACTTCCCAGCTTCTAGAACTGTGAGAAATAAATGTCTGTTATTTAAGTCACCCAGTCTGTAGTATTCTGTTATGGCAGCCTGAACTAATACAATGAACAACACAATTTAGTAGCACAAATATATTTTAGTTAGAATCTTGTCATTACAGTAGGATTCCTGGAGCAAGCACAAAGGATACTGGGATTTAAGAAGGAAAAGTAACCGAAAATCACACCATAAGCATCTTTAGCCTCTAAGTATTTTTACTGCTTCACACTCAAACGGTACAGTTTGCAATATCCACACAATTAAAAGTGATATTTAGCTACCAGCTTATACGGTCTCACTAAGTAACAGCAAAACATAAGGAGATAGTCATAAGTTCATTATATCCAGAGTCAGGATTTTTAGCCATTGAAGGCAATGTTTAATACATTCTTTTTGCAACACAAAATAAACGTGATGGATAATTCACAAAATAAAATAAGACGTGGCCTAAGAATTTTAGAGGTGTTTTGAATCTTCTCTTCCAATATAATTTTCTCATTTTAAAAATGAGAAAGACCAAAAAGTAGAGACAACCTAAATGTCCATCAACTTGTGAATGGATAAATAAAATGTGATCTATCCATGCGATGGAATATAATTCAGTAATAATAAGGAATGAACTATTGATATATACAACAATATGGATGAACGTTGAAACATTATGGTAAGTAAAAGAAGTCAGTTACAAAGGACCACATATTGCATGATTCCACTGATAGGAAATGCCCACAAAAGGCAAATCTATATAAACACAAAATCGATTAGTGGTTGCCTGGGGTTGGAGATGGAAACAAGGAGTGACTGTCAGTGGGCAAATGGAATCTTTGTGGGTGATGGAAAATTTCTAAAGCTGGATTGTGAAGAGGGTTGCACAACTCTGTAAATTTCTTAAACTTATTGAATTGTACACCTAAAATAAGTGAATTTTATGGTCAGCAAATGATATCTCAATAATGCTGTTTTATAAAAAACGAAGAGAGGGGGCTATGAAATGCTGAGAAACACACCCACGGTCCCCCATCTAAATGAAAACCCAGGCCAAAGCCTCAGAAGATTCAGATCTTCATTCAGAACTGTCAAAACTTTAGATGTATTTCGACCTAGTCTATTAACATACATTCTTGATCTCTCTAGTCTTCAACTGGAAACTGAGTTAAGGGAAAACAATTACAGTGGGTGGTTCTTCTAACTCTGAGTTTTCATTCAGTAACTCTAGCATATATAACATCAATTTTTTTTCCAAATTAGAGTAAATATTATTTTAGATGGTAAAATTGAGATCAGAGTGTTCTAGTAAGAAATTACTAATAAAGGTAGGTTACCATTTTTTTAAAACAAATAACCAAGTATACATTCTTTTAAGATTCCAAGACTCAGAACAAAATTTGTGGAGGCTTTTCAAATATCCATTAGTACTAGCATGAAAACGGATGCCACTTTTCTTTCTTTATATTGATATGACACCAAGTTGCTTATACTGCACTCTCACCCCCTTCCAGTGCATGTACACACACACACACACACACACACACACACAAACACACACACCCCAGGCTGACTTTTACCTTCAAACCTTAGCTGGCCCCTCTTCCTTGAAAGCTATAACCATCCCCTTCCCACCTCACTTTCCTCCTCCTGTCTGGGGAAATCCGCCTTTCAGATTCAGGTCTGATCTTGCCTTCTCCGGAATTCTGCTCCTCTTTCCCAGCCACAACCTCACTTTTCTTCCTCGTAGCACGTTAAACACCTCTCCTTGAGGTATCACTCACATTAGACTGTGCTTAGATATGGAACTGTCTCTGCCTCTAGACGGGAAAGCGCAGGGATAATAAGGTCTTAGTCATATATGGATGTTTAGGGTCGAGGATAGAATTTAACACACCGTAGGTATTCAGTAAGTGTCACAAAAGGGTAGGAAGGAGAAGGAGAAGGAAGGGAAGGACGGGAAGGAAGGGAAGGAAGGGAAGGAAGGGAAGGAAAGAAAGAAGGATGTGAGGGAGTAAATCGTGCATGGCTGCCTCAAGGATTCTCTCCATTAATGCGCTTATTTGTTTTGTGCACTTATAGTTCAACCCTTTGTCCACAGCCCTGATGAGCCCCAAATCATTTCCTGTCCTGCACCTCAGGACCACTTCTCCTGCCACTGAAGGGAAGAGGCTAATGACCGAGGGAGAGAGCGCCCTCTTGGGAATCCCCATCAAATCAGAGGGGATCTGGGGCCCCAACGACTCTGAAAATACTTTAGAATCTTCTCAACTTAGGCAGCTTGGAGGTTTACAACTGGGAGCCAGATGCTTGGGTATGTGAGGGCGTGGGCGCAGCAGGGAAAGTGAACTTCGGACGCTGTAGGCATGTCCCGAGTTTAGCCCAATTTCCCGAGATCCTAAGGGACAACCTCAGTGGAAAGGGGGTCCTGATCAGCATCACAATGGTGGTAGTGACAGTGACAGGAATATACAGTACGGGCTACGGATTACGTAAAGGTTTTACACAGCTTACCTCACGGGACCACCCAGAATAAATACAATTTTGGGTACAATTTGTTCCCATTTTATTGTATTTACTTTCTGTTCCCATTTTCAAGATGAAGACACAGATTCGGGTAGGAGACGTAACCTGCCCAAAGTAACAGACTCAGCAAGCGATACTTGGAACGCTCTTCTCCCAGATGGTTGCTCCCTCCCCCACGTTTCTTCACCTCTTCTCCACTGTCTCCCTTCTACGATGCCTCCCATGATCGCCTTATTTAAAACTGCAGCCTCCCCCAAATCCCTTCCTTGTTTATTTTTCTTCATTGCACTGACCACCTTCTAATCCTTACGGAGCTTACACATGTATTTTTATAGCGTCTATTCACAAACATTCCCCTCCACAAGCTATAAATCCTGCAAGGACAGTCGTCCTTCTCTCTCTGTGTTGAGGGCTCTATCCCTGGCGCCTAGATCAGAACATCCTCATCAGTATCTGTTGAATAAACGAATAATCCAACAAGGATTCTGATGCCTTGTTGTGCCTTCTCAATGATTTTTCCAAAAGATATTACACCATTTCACATTCAACTTGTTAATTACAGTCCGCTTTCGGGCTTTCACCATTTCCAATTGGTAAATTTAAGTGTCCTACAGAGAAGTTCACTAAAGACAATACTGGTGCCTTCAGAAGGTTAAATTTGCAGAGAACTTAACAGTGTTAAAATAACTGTTAAGGGGGCTTCCCTGGTGGCGCAGTGGTTGAGAATCTGCCTGCCAATGCAGGGGACACGGGTTCGAGCCCTGGTCTGGGAGGATCCCACATGCCGCGGAGCAACTGGGCCCGTGAGCCACAACTACTGAGCCTGCGCGTCTGGAGCCTGTGCTCTGCAACAAGAGAGGCCGCGATAGTGAGAGGCCCGCGCACCGCGATGAAGAGTGTCCCACGCTCGCTGCAACCAGAGAAAGCCCTCGCACAGAAACGAAGACCCAACACAGCTAAAAATTAATTAATTAATTAATTATTTAAAAAAATAAATAAAATAAAATAAAAATTGTGTTAAAAAAAATAACTGTTAAAGCTTGACAGAATATAAAATATTACATATGCAGGTACACTATCAAATCTGGATTTTCCTTTTTCTGAGAGTTAAAAATGTGATATACTTAATCTAACTAAAATGAATACTCCTCTATATATGTATTATATATTTTAGGGGCTATCTCCATTGAAAACTGATGTATTTGTTTATCTCTAATTCTATCTCTCTGTTAGGCACAACGATGAGGCACCCTCAGTGTCTGAACTGAATATAAGTTAAGTTCTCTGGGGGTAGAAATAGTTGCCCCACCACTTTGCCAAATGCAGCGGCTTCTAAAGTATGCTTCCTTGAGATGCTTTCCATTAAGGATGTCACGAGACCAAGAAAGTTTGCCATCATAAAGCCTCTGGGAGGTCTGTACAAAGACACCTGTATAACTTTGTTCAAGTGTTTCCTCAATTTATGTGACCATGGTACCTACTGTGTGTGGACATCTGGAATAACTCACTTTGAGAAAGCTGGTTAAAAGCAATTACTTAAAATTCCTTTATTACATCCTATACCAAATACCCCAACCATTCTCATCTTTGAGGGAGGAAGGGAGAGAGAGGGGGGGAGGAGCGAGAAGAAAGAGGAGAAGAGGATGGCTTAAAATCAGATATTTTGTTCATAATGATTTTTTCTTTCCCTTTGGTGGGTTCAGAATTGTTTCTTTTTCTTTTAAAATCAATACATAAAGACTCAATGCCAGTTTTATTTCATCTCCAAGTTCTGATGAATGGAAATGAGATTTATTCTAATATAAATCACTAAAACAAATCTATTGCCAAAACATCTCTTAAGTATATGTTGGAGAGCTTTTATAATACAATTTGTATTGTGAGACCAGTTATTGCCTGTTGTACCAAAACCATATGGTGTTAGTTTCACAGGAAAAGAAGATGTAAAAGAATGCTTTCAAACCAGTGCCTAGTCAAACACTCGGCCCATCCCCTTTCTTTCCCCAGTGCCTTGTCCAATAGACGCAGTAAGCTTTCTACCAGTCATCTCACTTTTTGAAGTGGTCACAAAATCTTTCCTAACTGTTTATACTTTAGTTCTTCTACATAATTATGACATTTTAAAGACGCATTTAGCTCTAAGCTTCACTTACTATGTCTTTAGCAGGTCAAAGTTTTCCTATGAATTTTATTCTTAAAAAAACGCAGTTCAATGAAAGCCCAGGGAACACTGCATCCCACCATTCCCATCATCAGTAGCTTTGTCTCCAGAACCTTCTAACGGTTGTTGTGATTTGCTTTTGTGAAGGCAGCAAAGCTCTGTCAAGCTGATATAGCATGTGAATATCAGTAAAAGTAACAGAGAATCCAAATGCTATTGTACTGACAAATATTACTGAAAAAGAAGATGAGTTGAGAAATATTAAACTCAAAGAATGAGAGAAAGAAAGGAAGAAAAAAGAAAGGTCATAATCACCTAGCTTCCTTTCCTTTATGATTTTATTTTGTTTTGATTCTCAAAACATTGTTCAATTTAATTTGCTAAATCTTGTTAAGTATTAGATGAATGTTGGATAAGCTTTAATAAGAAATTTGAGGCTTTATTAAATCCCTTTGTTAGCATGAACCCAATGGAAGTTTTATAGCACTCTAGGGTGACTTTCTTGCATCTTAAAAATTGAGACAACTATGAAAACTGTATCTAGGCGAGTAAACGTGATTTCTCCCAGGCAGTACGGCAGTAAGATTGCTCTGAGAAATCCATACTCAATCCTTGCCAGGAGCATTGGATGAGGTATCACCACGGAAGAAGTAGAATACAGTGCATGATTTTAAGAAGCTTAGAATCCAGTTGATAAAACAGGGAAGGCACAAAGTTACAATATTTGCAACTTTGATTTACAAGAAATGGTACAATATGGGATCAACGATTTTATAACCTGCTAAATGTGTTGGCCAGAGTCCATTATATGTTAGATGAAAGCTCTGGAAAGTGGGATATTGCCACCTAGCTCAATAAACATTGTCAATACCACATGAGAGGAACTTTGTAAAGCCCAAAGGGATCACTTTCACACCCTTTGATTTTTTTGGGGGGGCTGCTTTTTGAGTCTTCGTTGCTGCGCGTGGGCTTTCTCTAGTTGCGGCGAGCAGGGGCTACTCTTTGTTGCGATGCTCGGGCTTCTCATTGCGGTGGCTTCTCTTGTTGTGGAGCACGGGCTCTAGGCACACGGGCTTCAGTAGTTGTGACTCGCGGGCTCTAGGGCACAGGCTCAGTAGTTGTGGCCCATGGGCTTAGTTGCCCCGTGGCATGTGGGATCTTCCGGGACTAGGGCTCGAACCCGTGTCCCCTGCATTGGCAGGCGGATTCTTAACCACTGCGCCACCAGGGAAGTCCTGAGCAAACATTACTAAGTACTCACTTTGTTTCAAGCACTTTATGAATGGCTGAAGATGCAATGATGAAGAAAACAGACATGGCCCTTGCCCTCATGGAGCTCACAACCTAGCCTAGGGTTTCTCAACTTCAGTGCTGTTGACATTTGGGGCTGGACAATTCTTTGCTACGGAGAGCTGTCCTGTGCACCAGAGGATACTGAGCAGCGTCTTTGGCCTCCACGCATTAGACAGCACGTTGTGACAATCAGAAAAGTCTCCAGACATTGCCATATGTCATCTGGGGAGGAAATTGCCCTGAATAAGAACCACTGCTCTTGTGAATACAATATTAAGAGTCTTGTGCTTAAGGAACTAGGGAACTCCTACTGAGCCTGAGGCTCTTTTAAGATACACAGTTTGTCTTTAAAAAACAAACAAAAAACCCCCAGATAGAGAGGGTGTGGAGAAAAAGGAACCCTCCTATGCGGTTGGTGGGAATGTAAATTGGTGCAGCCACTATAGAGAACAGTGTGGAGGTTCCTTAAAAAACTAAAAATAGAGCTACCATATGATCCAGCAATCTCACTCCTGGGCATATATCCAGAGAAAACCCTCATGCAGAAAGATACATACACCCCTATGTTCACAGCAGCACTATTCACAGTAGCCAAGACATGGAAACAACCTAAATGTCCGTCGACAGATGAACGGATATAAGAAGATGTGGTACATGGATACAAGGGAATATTACTCAGTCATAAAAAAGAATGCAATAATGCCATTTGTAGCAACATAGACGGACCTAGAGATGATCATACTAAGTGAAGTAAGCCAGACAGAGAAAGACAAATATCATATGATATCTCTTATATGTAGAACCTAAGAAAAAAAGATACAAATGAACTTATTTACAAAACGGAAATAGACTTGCAGATATAGAAAACAAACTGATGGTTATCAAAGGGGGAAGGAGGGGAAGAGATAAATTAGGAGTTGGGGATTAGCATATACACACTGCTATATATAAAATAAACAACAAGGACCTACTGTACAGCACAGGGAACAATACTCAATATTTTGTAGTAAACTATAAGGGAAAAGAGTTTGAAAAAGAGTGGGTATCTATAACTGAATCACTGAGCTGTACACCTGAAACTAACACAACACTGTAAATCAACTATACTTCGATTAAAAAAAAAACAAAACTCAGTCATCTGCCATAATGTAGAGCCTGACATGTAACTACCACCTCACAAAAAGGTTTCACATTCCTCTATTGAAGGCTTTCGTAGTGGAACTATCTCTAGTTTGGAAAAAGAAGTCAATAAGATTTGCTCCATAGGGAATTCCCTGGCAGTCCAGTCGTTAGGACTCTGCGCTCTCACTGCCGAGGGCCTGGTTTCAATCCCATATCTGGTTGGGGAACTAAGATCCCACAGGCCACAGGGCACAACCAAAAAAAAAAAAAAAAATTTGCTCCATAGAAATATGTTTCATAGTCAACTTCCCTGAAACAGAGTATACCATAAATTAATTACTATGTTTCCAAAAAAATTGAAAGGGATATACAGACATAGTGACTCATACTATAGTTGGGGCTAATTGTAGTTTTATAATTGGGCAGGTGAGCAAAGCATTGAATTGGGGGTTGCTAGGTTCAACACTGTCAGGTTGATCACAGAACTTTCAGGTTGCTGGTGGTATTAGCCCTGGCAGGTTAACTGTTGCAATCCAAAAATGACACAGTGAAAACTTAGTTCTCTACACCAGCGGTCCCCAACCTTTTTGACACCAGGGACCAGTTTCCTGCAAGACAATTTTTCCACAGACCGGGGTGGCGGAGGTGGGGAGGTAGGGGCGGGTGGGGGGATGCTTCAGGCGGTAATGCAGGCGATGGGGAGCGATGGGGAGCGGGAGACGAAGCTTCACTGGCCCGCTGCTCACCTCCTGCTGTGCGGCCTGTTAGGAAGCGGCCGGCCCCCTGCTCCACACTGAGACTCAGGAACCCAGGCTTCGATAGTGTGTGGATGGTGATGGTGGTTTCTACAGACTCTGACTAGAATTCTGATACCGTAAATCCCTTACCTATGAATGAGTTCCATTCTGAGAGCGCGTTCGTAAGTCCAATTTGTTCATAAGTCCAACAAAGTTAGCCTAGGTACCCAACTAACACAATCAGCTATATAGTACTGTACTGTAATAGGTGTATAATACTTTTCACACAAATAATACTCTTGCTTCTGGACATCCTGGGCTTGAAATAAAGATACCGTACTACTGTACTCTATACAGTACTGAACAAGAAAGTACACAAAAGCACAACCACTTGTAGAGGATGCACGCACGTGACAATGTACACCAGACACGTGAATTAACTTACGTGACTGGACGTGTGAACGCACGTTCCCATCTTGTAGGGGACTTAGTGCATTCCATTGGCAGGAATTCAGGTACATGACTACTGCTAGATACAAGGGAGGCTGGGATATGGAGTCCCACTGCGTGTCCAGGGCGGAAAGGAGAATTGTTTGGTGAACATCTAGCCATACTTGGCCCATATGGTCAAAATCATTTTCATTGCCCGAGAGCCATACGTTGTCTCATTTTCTGATTTATAAAATCAGAATATGATATACTTTATACAGATTCTGTGAGGACTAATGAAAGATGTGCAAGCTACATTTTTCCCAAAGATTTTGTGCTATGTATATATCTGATATCTAGAGAATAATATGCTATGCTAATTTATAGCCCCATTATGAATAGACACATTCTTAATTCCTGGCAGACATCCTGATGTGGTCAATCCGTTATCATTCATTACAGAAAGGAGAATGTGCTATGCAGTACAAGTTCATGTCCCTAAACGATGCTGTAATATTTTCTTTTGCTCTCAATGTGTGAATTATTAAAAATAAGCTAGCTACAATGTCATCATTTTTGATTATATCAAAAACAAAGGCAGAGACAGGACTGCTTCCAATCTGTGAAGTTATTTAGCATTTAATATTCCCTTTGGGAAATCAATATGGTTTGGAGGAGATTATTTATATACCACTAGTCAAGTGTGGTTTAAATAAATGCAGCATATTGCTAGTGTTCTGTGAATGAATCTTTCAATGTCAAGACCTTACTATTGAATAAAGAGATATATCATAAATCAGCTAATGGGAAAATGGTTAGCAGAAATTATCTGGTCATTTTACTGATATAGATGAATATCTTAGGTTCTATTTTTCTCGGATTTAGTCAAATCATAAAATAATGAATGTCTGGGCATTGTATGCCAAGCTATTAACATGTATTCATTATTTAAAATGTATGTTCTATGAAACTAATTTTATTTTAGGGGAGTGAAATGTAGGCTGGTGGTTCACACATGAATAAATAATCATGCTTTTCTTTTTATCCCACGAGGTTAAAAAAAAAAGAATTAATTGAATGACAACAAAATGATTCCTAACCTTAAGTAGTCAGGGTGCACTCTGCAGGATTCAGGATACAAATCAGCATCCTGACTTCAAGCTTCATGGAAATTTGGGGCAGAGGAGGATGGTTAGCAGGGCAGAGAGAAAAAGGGCGATGAAGAGAAGTCTCCGGTCTCTGAGCTAAAGCACATGTTGGTTAATTTCTCCTTAGGCTGCTTGACTCGTATTAGAAAACAAAAATTCCTGGGAGAAATTGCAACTAAAAAGAAAGTGCAACTAAAGAGATCGACTTTTCCAAAGCAATCCTGGGGGGTATTTTTGGAGTGAGAACCCACAAACCTCAGTGTGAACAGAGAACCAACACTGGCTTTCCCTTTCCCCATTTACCTGCTCTCCAGACAATGAGTATGCCCTGCTTTAAGCACATAGAACATAGAACCGGAGGGATAAATTCATTTGTCGTTATTAAATTTACAAAGGGATACCACTCTTTACTGCAACAGTCACTATAAAATGTATTTAACTAGTGACTTTTCCTAGGAGCCCATAAAAAACATTGTGGTTTACAAAAGTTATTTTCACATATTTATGTTGAACAATATGAAATGGTCACTACCCAACCATTCTGACTGGCAAAAACGGCAGTTCCTTAAGGTCCAGCAACCTCAAGATTTAGCTTTCTGAGAACATATCCTTTATAAAAAGTAAGCGGTGTCCTGCTGAGAAACCCTACAACAAATTGGATGGGGAAATACTTAATAGAGTAAAATAATTCAAAGGGCATTATTTTGAGGTAATTAAAAATCCCCAATATTCTGACCTCCAACACTCTCAAAGTATTGGACCATGACACTTTAAGTGTGGACCAAAACACTCAAGAAGTTCTGAATCTAAAAACTGACACTGTCAAAAAATCAACATTGTCCAACAATTGACTGATTGCATCAGTTTGCAAGAGCAATAACCAAAAAGATAGATCAGTCATTGGCGTCACAGAAGAAAAAGAAGTTGTTGGCTGATGGTATCTTTCCTTTTCCACTGTTATAAGTATTGTGTGTGCAATGTACTGCATGGTTTTGATATCACAGATCTGAGTCTTTTAATATCTGGGAGAGACAGAAGAGCAGGCTGCAGGCGGGTTAGGCAAGTTTTGCCCTTTCTGGCTCATTTGTCTAAGAAAGAATTTGGTGAGTTGACAAGTTTCTGAAAGTAGAGGAAAATGATTTGAGTGAAGGCAGCCAGAGGCAGTTAGCAAATTCTGACCACCATCATAGTTGTCACCCACCGAAATTTAAACTCCAGTCCAAATTTATACAAGTGGATTCACTTACGTGGTACAGAATTCACGTGCTATTTATTAACCATCACTGGGTCCTTTCTTCTGAACCCTGTACATTTTTGGATGGCAGGCCATTTTGGAAGCTGTAATCCCCTTGTGACAGGTTATAAGAGCCAGGTAAAACTTTCGTATTTTGTTCTAACTTCGTAGACTCATCTTTAAGCAATGATGATTGTGATTCCAAAGACGAACTTCAGGAAAGGAAGTGAAAAAGTCAGAAAGTCTGGAGAAGGTGGGAGGAGGGAGTGTGTGTGGGCTGTGTGGGGAGAGAGGAAGACAGCAGATTCTTCCCTTTTTTTAAAAAAGTGATTTTTCACTTCTAAATGAGACAGCTCAATTTAACTGCCCCGAATTTATGGGTCTAACCATTGGGAAAGATTATGTGTCTGGAGTCCTCTGGGGAAAGAAGCTACCTGGCGGTCCAACATTCATGGTCAATTGTTATTACAGGTGTGGGAACTCATTGCTGGCAAAGAGAGAATTTCTAGGGCAGGAAATTTAGGTGGGGTTCCTTGATGGGGCGGTGGGAAGCAGCCAAAGCCGTGTGCCAGTAAAGGGCATAGGTAACCACTGCAGCTAGGATTTTCTGCTCTGTACTTTAGAATTTGGGGGCAATCCATGATTTCTCTATAGAAACGCACGACCAATTTTATGTGTCCACTGACTTAATTTTGCCCAGAAGTTACACTAAAATAAGAAGCAGCCAAGTTTTTCTCTTTTTAGAGTGATAAGATTATCTTTTATAGTTTTAATTAGTAAGTTACATAAATTAACAAGTACGTTATTGGGCAACAATCATGTCTTTGCGATCAAAACCTGTGTATAGTGAAATGACCTATCTAACAAATGCATGAGTCCCTTAGAATAACTCTGGAAAAAAGCTGTCACTATATTAACCAATTAACCAGTGCGTGATCAGGATAAATTGATGAGGTGGACACACACTGAATTATTTTGTAAATACTTTTTTTTCTTTTAAAATTACTCAAGTAATTCATGGTCACTGTAGAACTATTGGGTTGGCCAAAAAATTCGTTTGGAAAATTCGAACGAACTTTCTGGCCAACCCAATACTAGAAAATCCAGGGGAGTACATCAAAACCACTTATGAGCTAGCCCACCTTCCAAAGTCAACCACTGGTAGCAATTTATTTTGTAAACTTCCAGAGTTTTTCCCATGTAAATATAATATAATATAAATATTTTAAAGTGGGATTATTCTACATATACCACTCTGTAATCTGCCCTTTTAATAGTATCATTATCATTTTTAACCGCTATGTAATATTCCACTGTATGGATATGTATATACCATACATTATTTCAACTAATCCACTTTTGTTGGTCCTTTAAATTGTTTACAGTCTTTTGGCTCGAATATGGATTATTGTTATCAACATCATTTTATATTCATATTAGCAATTTGTCCAATTACTTCCTTAGAATAAATTCCTGGAAGTAGGATTGACTGGTAATAGGATATATTTTTTGGTGGACGTTTTAACAGAGGTGATGAAGTGCTTTCCTTAAAACTTGTATTCACTTGCAATCTCACCAACCATATGAGAGTTATTAGTATGTTTTAAGAGTTTCCAGCCAGGCCATTCCCGACTTTGGAGGAGAACAGGGCATATTTCCTAATTTCCTCCCTTCTCTCCTTCTCTCCTTCTATTCCTCCCCCTGACAAACACTGATCCATCACCTACCACTTTCAGGCAGGGGACACCAAGTCTCCGATCACATTAGCCAGCATGTGTGGGAGGGTAATGATTTTCTACGATCTCATCTTTTGCCCTCTTATGGAATCCACATAAATATCATTGAAAATTCCAACATGTCGACCTCCAATCTCCCTTTCCCAGATGCTTTTCACATCTGGAAGTAACACACATCCTTGATTTTACTCTGGAAATACTGTCCCTGGAACTGTGGGGGACAGAAAGCCGCCATGTCCCATCTTCCGGCTGACGGCTCAACACATTAAGTAGCTCTTCCTCCCTTCTCCTCCTCAGTGATGCTTCTACGGTGTCTCTTCACCACATCCCCACTCCCCAGGCCCAGCTCCAAAGCAGTGCAGAGACAAGAGTGCATGGGTTACGCAGAGGCATCTTTCAGTGCCCTTCCTCCCTTATGGCAGACTATTACATTAATGAGCTACTTTCATGATGCTCTAAGAAGCCAGGATGAACAACAGTCTTTTTGTCAAGGAAAGTGACAGTTAATGGGAGTTTTCTGTATCGTAAGTAGAAAGCCCCTAAGTAACTTTTAAATTAGTGAGAGGAACTTCAGAGCTCCCTCTATGCCCAGAATGGTCTGACAAGTTTCAAATCATTAATGGACCGCTTTCAAGCCCTTGTGATGTTTGGGCTTTTACAATGACTACTAAAGGCCAACAAACCACTCCAATAATTATAAATAATTATAAATAAATAAATTATTTTAAATTAATTATTATAAATTAATAAAACACATTGAGCTGTACGCGACGTGAAACATGATTAAAACACTCCCAACCATACTGATCCCATAGACCATACTAGGAGCTTAGGAATTCTGGCCAGGCCTCTTTCAAGTGGTCCAAAGTAAAATTACACTGTTTTTTAATGGGGGTTTTCTTCTCTTTTCAACTATTTCCCTTCACGTAGAGAAAAAGAGAGAGCAGGGACTTCCCTGGCGGTCCAGTGGTTAGGACTCAGCGCTTCCACTGCAGGGGGCACTGGTTTGATCCCTGGCCAGGGAACTAAGATCTCACATGCCGTGTGGCATGGCCAGAAACTTAAAAAAATTAAAAAAAAAAGAAAGAACAAATGTTAGGATCGTTGAGTTGATGAGGCAAAGGGTTAAGATGCAATAGACAGCGTATGAAGGTTTGCACTGGCCAAATGTTGAAAGTGAGGCTCAAGTGAGTTACGGTGGCACGTTCTTACGAGAGTACCTTCTAATCCTTTTCAACACTTCAGTGATTTTGTGAATGATTTAACTTAGTGGTTCTCAACCAGGGGTGATTTTACCATGAAGGGGACATTTGACAATATCTGGAACATTTTTGGTTGTCACAACTGGGATGGAGGTCTACTGGCATCTAATGAGTAGACACCAGGGATGCTGTTAAACAATCTTACAAAGCTTAGGACAACCTCTCACACTAGAGAACTACCAGCCCTAAATGTCAATGGTGCCAAGGCTGAGAAACTATGATTTAATGTACTTCAAATTCAGTTTGTTTGATTCAAAGTTGATATGTGAATAATTATTTCAAGCCTTACCAGCTGTGACAACATGTGATCTTAAAATTCAACTCTAGCCAAGATTATAGGTAGAAGCCTTCATTTTCTTTTCTTTTTTTTAAAAATCTTTTTTTGTCCATACCACATGGCATGTGGGATCTTTGTTCCCCAACCAGGTATTGAACCCACACCCCCTGCATTGGAAGCACGGAGTCTTAACCACTGGACCGCTAGGGAAGTCCCAAGCCTTCATTTTCATATCAGGAAACTTCTGTAGAGGGGTAGCTAGTGCCTCAGTAACATTTGAGTTCTTCTGAAAGACCATTGTTGGGGAAAGAAAACCATGAAGAGGAACAATGAGAAATGTGCCTTTTCTCTTCAAGAAACTACTGGATACATTTTTAGGTTCTAGAAAAAATCACGTAAAGTTTGGCTGCTCTCCTTTGTAAACTCGTTCTAATTGTAAGGTGAGGGGTTAAGGAGGATTCCTATTGAAAGTTAAGTCCTTCAGATCAGCTGAAATCTTCTGCAAGTCCTGGAAGAACAAGAGACCACTATACGATGAGACTGTAGCTTGTTACAGATGTAAATTCTGAGGCCTCACCCGGACCTACAGAACCTGAAACTGATGGTGTCTCACTGTGATTGACCACGTCTTCCAAGTGATGCTGATAACATGCCCAAGTTCAAAACAACTTCAGCTAAAAAAAAAATGTTGGCAAGATAGAGAAGACAGAGAAACAGAGAGAAAACTTCTTAAGGAAGATCTAGGTTTGTGTTACTTAAGAACAAATCAAGATATTCTCTTAACCTCAACAACTTTTTTTTTTTTTTTTTTTTTCTGGCCGCGTGCACGGCTTGCAGGATCCTAGTTCCCTGACCAAGGATCGAACCCTGGGCCCACAGCAGTGAAAGCTCATAGTCCTAACCAATGGACCGCCAGGGAAATCCCTTAACCTCAACAACTTAATTTAAAAGTACAAAATCTGGGCTTCCGTGGTGGCGCAGTGGTTGAGAATCTGCCTGCCAATGCAGGGGACACGGGTTCGAGCCCTGGTCTGGGAGGATCCCACATGCCGCGGAGCAACTGGGCCCGTGAGCCACAATTGCTGAGCCTGCGCGTCTGGAGCCTGTGCTCCACAACAAGACAGGCCGCGATAGTGAGAGGCCCGCGCACGGCGATGAAGAGTGGCCCCCGCTCGCCGCAACCAGAGAAAGTCCTCGCACAGAAACGACCCAACACAGCCATAAATAAATAAAAATAAATTTTTTTTAAAAAGTACCAATTTAAAAAAAAAAGCACAAAATCTGAGTTGGGGCTTTCACTTAGAATCTCGTTTCCAGGGCAGCCTGTGATGTCATGGATATGTAGACTTAAAGCTCATGAGCTGAAATCTGATAGGTGAAAAATGATCTCTTTATTGTATTAATTTGTATTTCCTTGATTACTAATGAAATTGAACATCTTTTATGTGTAGGTTATTTATATTTTTTATTTTGTGAATTGTCTTTCATATCTTGTATGTACTCTTTTATTGATTTATCTTATTTATATTAATTCTGTCATATATACATTGTGAATATTTTCTCATTTGATGTTTGTCAGTGTTTACCGATTACAGTCATAGAAATTTAAAATTTTTATTTCATCAAAAAAAAAAAAAAAAAAAAGCTCACGAGCTGAGAGAGTCCACAGATCTTTAGAGCTGAAGTCTTGCCATTTAGTAAGTTTTAGGCCAGGAGGCGATAGGGGACCCTCTCCTGATGCCATTCCTGGGCACATTCAGGCTTTTCATGATCAAAGAGGGGGAAGAGTTAATACTTCCTATCACATCTGCACTCATCTCAATTTCAAGTTTTGAAAAAAATGTCATCATTCATGTTGGCCTTTTTGTGCCCTGTGACAACAGGATTCAGAATGCAGAGAGAAGAAAATGCCCAGTTTCCAGTTACTATTCTAGCACTGCCCTGGTTTAATCATTCTTTCTTCCCAGGTGCACCACTGTACTTAGAACACTTGGAATTTTATGCTCTGGCAGAATTCCCTCTTACAGACTCCACAGCAAGATGCTTTCTCTTTACATTTTGAAAAGATTACCTTTAGAAGAAAATGAAAATACAATGAAAGGGTGAGGGGAAAGCCTTCTTTTGTGCCAGTCCTTGGGCACCCAAACAACCAGAAACACTCATGATCATGCCAGCATCCCAGCCTAGGGAAGAATCATGCCTTCCTGGAGCACAGCTTAAAGTGGAGCCCAAGTGAAAGTTGAGCAGGAGAGGGCACAGAAGACCCTCAATTCCAAGGGAGCCCTAAGTGAGGTGACTGTGGAACCTGGAAATCTATACAGATCATGGGGCCTTCATGCCCAAATGAAGAATTCTTCTTCTAAAAGAAGTAGCACAGATTCATCTTTGACAGTTGCTGATCTTGTGTAGAACTAGCACAGTCTGTTTATAATTCATGAGCAATCTATCTTTGTTAATCGAATCTGGAACATTCTAACACGGCTTGTGTTTCAATTGTCTTAGCGGCATTGCTGATTTAACTGTAGCTCATGCTTCCAGATAATCAGGGATAAAAGTCAGTCACAGGTAACACACCAAATAGCCTCATTTATAATACTCCAAACATTATGAAAAGAGAATGAAAATGAAACCATGTCTGGTAGGGCTTGAAAAGATTTTATATCCAAGAAGCCTGCCAAGATGTGAACATGAGGGAACAATATCATCAGACCTAAGGGGGAAAAAAGCTACTAAAGCAATTAGTGATAATACGTAGAATGCCAAGCTTTCATTAAATAAAATTCTATCGTTAAAATATGACAATTTCCAAAAGTGTTTATTGTTCTAATTTTATGTAATCAAGGCATAATATTCTCTTTTGTATACTGTACGTATTGCAATTTTTAAAGAAATAATTTAATCGGCATGCATTAGAAAGTCAGTTTTTTCCTCAAAAATAAAGTTAGATGTTGAGGTTTTCTTGTGTTAAATAGGATATTTTCTCTCTCTCTCTCTCTCCCTCTCTCTGTGTGTATATATATATATATATATATATACACACACACACACACACACACACATATATGTATATGTATATATATATATACACACACACACGTGAATAGATAGACTTCTCTATAATCAGAACTAAAGGATAGCTTTCTACAGTGTGAATTAAAGAGTAATTAATCCAATGCCATATACACAGGACTGAGTAATAACAGATGTACAAGGTCTGTATGTTTCAAACTCGGAGACAAATTCATATAAAGTATATTTTTGTGAATTTCTGGCTTATCAGATCTAAAGATAACAGCCCTCTTTGCTAATGTTTCAGTGACATCAATCAATCAACAAATATTTTCCATGGTCATTCTGTGCCCAAAACACAGGATCAAATTTCTCATCACCCAAAGTTCAACTTGGAACATAAGGATTATGGGGGCAAAAAAACTTCCTTAACAAATGATGCTAGCAAAAACCAAGAACTGCTTTCTTGGGCAAAGGAGATTAAATCTAAAAACATTTCCTTCTGAAAATTAAGGCCAAATCAATAGTTCTGCACTTCAAACAGAATACTTTCTTTTATAGGGTACAGGCTTGCTATTTTGGGGATTATGCAAAGAAATATTTTCAAATTGCCACACACACAGTTCTTTGGCCATATCTTTACACCGCTGAGTAAATGTACGGTTAGGAAAAACATTTTATCCTACGCCAGGTACAATTTTAAAAGTAAGCACGTGGCTGCATTAAAAATCATATCATAGATGATGATTCTTGCCCAGAGTTGGGAGAAAGGGGACACAAATTTCTCAAAAGCCCCTTCTCGTTATCATATTTTCTTTTGCCATGTAAAAGGATACACTCCGCTGGCCTATCCCACGGAAGTTCATACTGCTATTATAAATATATAGCAAATTATATAAGCAAATGTGAATTTGGAGTCTCAAAAATTCCTTTAGGAATATATGATATGATCTGGATTTTTAGTAATGCTGGCCACTTATTTATTATTAACCAACTGGAGATGATAAATCTTTAAATAGTCCCCGAGGACACAAATGACCATTCCAACAGGGGGGGAAAAATATGAGACAAACAGGAATTAGTCAATTGTTCTCTCCCACCAAACGAACCATGAAAGCAGCAAAAACACCTTCCCTGGTTGAGAAACATCCTGTAATTTAAGTTGCAGGGTTAATGAATATCAACCCTCAAGGGGAAAACTGAAATTTATCTTATCATGCTAGTTTTTTTTTTTATTATTATTTATTTACTTATTTAAGCAGAAAAGGAATTTCTGAGATGACTGGAAATCTAGCTCAGAAAAGGCACAGGAACAAAGGGAACCTAGGCAGCCAGAAACCCAGCCCAAATCACGTCTTAGAATTTAGTTTTTCTGAGGAGAAAATCCCTGTAGCAACCTCTGACACTGTGAGCCCCCATTAGAAACGCAGAAGCTGCTGTTTCTGGAAAGTGTAACTGTCCCTTCCTTGCTGGTCACCCCCTCCTGCCAACCTTATCAGAAAGACTGTGTGTCAGGATTGGGGATCTAAAGAACCTCTTCTTCTAGGGGGTCGCTGAAGTTGAGGTGGTGAAGAATGGATGGAGGTGTAATGGTGCCCTCTGCTGGAGAGACTCAGTAATGCTGCCCAGTAAGTTTCCTACTGGGGCTGAAGTAATTTTGGGGGCGGGGGGTGAAGGGCACAAGGGTGTTTCTGGAACAAAAAGTCCTGAGAAGTACTCTGCAAAAAAGTAGTTGCAAAACCCCAAACCACATGAAATTAGCTTGATTCTGAGTTGACAGTGGAATTTGAAACCAGCTGCATTTCATCCTAAAATGTTAGCACTATAAACCCTTCATCAAACCTGGAGACAATTATTTTCTCACTATCTGGACAAGACCACATTTGTAGCGGCTGAATTTTTCCAGGGCAGACTTTGCTTTCCCATTTTCCTTTTGCAGAGCTCCCCTCTCACAGACTTGCATAAACAAGCCTCACTCGAGAATGAAGGATGCGCTGAGGTTCAGCCTTGCTCGACCCTCCATGATTCCCCTACTAAAAATCATCAAAGGAATTTGTTATGAAAGCACACATCACAATGGCCTTCCCAGGCTTCTTAGAAATACAGAGGAAGGCCACAAACTGATTTTAAAAAGTCATTTGAGAAAGTTTGGGAAAACAGTGGTATTTCATTCAAGGAGTAGTTTCTTTACCTCATTTACCAGTTCTGGATGCACAGTTTACATATTTAAACTACCTATCATTTAAACTAGCTAAAAGTAAATAAGGGACAGTAAAAGGAGACTGTCAAAATGCACTGCATGCTGATTGAACTTTTGGTAATAGGCATACTGTCGGCTTGACTATCTTCAATGATGTCTGCTAACCTCCGAGATATTAAGGAAACACCCTTTAAATAGAAGTGATGAGTAAAAGAGACAAAATAGAATTGCTTCAAGGAATCAAAACACTTTGTCTCCTGGCTAGTGTGGCTTTTTTTTTTTTTTCTTGTTGTTGCTGTTTTAAAACTGAAGCCATGACTAGACACCCGAAAACCACGGCTTTGGTTGGGTAAGTGAATGACTGATGGATTCATTCACTCAGTTACACACCCTGTGAGGTTGGCTTCACGGGTGTGCAACCTGTGTAGTTGCCCAGGGCCCCGTGCTTTGAAGAACCGTGAGCGTGGTTTAATGCTCTACTGCCGCCATCTTGAAATTCTTACAGTTTTTAAACCAAGGGCCCCGCGTCCTCATTTTGCACCGGGCTCTGTGAATTGGGTAGCCTGTCCTGTACGTGAGCTTATTCAGCACGTAGTTTTGAGCACCGTCTGAGGCTGACCTCCCTGGGGGACACAGTGCTGTCCAAAGTATCATGTTCTTGTTGAAGGAGCTTAGAGTCTAAGAAAGGAGATAAGACATGTCCAAGGACCATGAGAGCATGCGGCCGAATATAATAATTCAATAAAAGAGGCCTGGGCGCTCTGTAGTTCAGAGGATGATGGCAAGATCATTTCCAGCTGGGAAAACCAGAAATGCCTCATGAATGGGGTGTCATTTGAGCTGGGCCTTTCAAACTGATTCTTTAGTACTTATTTCTCTGCAGGAAAATAGAAAAACAAATAAAATAAATAGAGGAGCTTTTCCTTTTTGCCATCTGGTCCACTTTGTGGTTTTACTGTTTTCCTTAGTCACCTTAGTTGACTTTGGACTTTTAATCACAGGCTTTCAGTGTTTTTGTACTCATAAAGTGTGGTCTTCCGTAGAGAAAAGAGTTTTAATTTTTAAAAATCGGGGGACGGGTTCAATTTGTGTGCCTCTCAGCAAGCTTCGTTGGAGATGTCAGATGGAACCAGTGGGGGGCCTTCATTTTCCATGGAGGTTGCTCCCTTGTTATAGCCTCATGGCTATGAGGCAATGGCTGTGAACTCAAAATGTGTAGTATTGTGTAAGCGAATCAGGGAACACTTCCCCACAGGGGGATAAATCTTATCATCTCACTACAAAAAAAAGGAGCCCTCTTTTTCCTTCCAGGGATGATGTCACTGACACTGATGGTGCCAAACCTCTATCTAGAAAGCCAACTACGTCCACTTTAGGGCCCTAAAGAAGCTCAATAAATAAAATCAGGCACCAAAGCTATAATTCGTTGTACCCAAACGTCCAGATCGTGTCTCTCTCAACTTCCACAAGCCCCTTCCCAGCAAACCCTCTGCTTAAGAGAGATTTGGTTTTGAGGAGAGCAAAAAGAATACAAGAGTATTCGCTACGATCTGAGGTAAAAATTATACATGTAGGGATAAAGCTAAATGTAACCAATTTTCAAAAAAAAATTATTTTTAGGATATATTGGCTGTGTTAAATATTAAAAGTGAATTTTAAAAATCTTCATACATTAGTGGACGGAACCATACGCCATGCTTAGGGTCAACATCCTTAGAAAAAGAAGAATGAACTGCATAAAAGAAATAATACCGTCAATGAAATTTGCAGAGTATGCGAATATTTTTTCTTTCCTGCACTGTTTCATAGTTACTCTTAATATGTTCTATAATATATTCCTAGAATTTAGCCTCTTTAGTTCTTAATGGAACAAGGTAGAAGTTTAAAAAAAATCCACTACATGTTTTTAAGCCTCTGATTGTGGATAAAGCTATGTAAGCAAGGTACGATCCAATACATTATATGTTCTGACATTTTTCTTTTAGCCTTGCCTTATCTAAGCTTCACTTCTCACTCGATATTTACACCAGAGCCAGAAGCAGATAGTCTCTGTATATCGACGAAGCAGCATTTGTCATTTCTTACAAAACTGATCATTTTGGCTTGCCCCATATAATACAATTAAGAGAGAGCTCTTAATATTTTAAGAAGCTAATAATCTAATTCCCTAGGAGGGAAAAACAGTAAACATTTAAATCAAATTATTTACTTGTACTTTGTGACAAAATCAAGACAGAAAAGTAGGCATTTTTAACACTGTAGGTTTTATGACTCAGGTTAAGATCGAAGGTCAGGGATTTTACGTATTCAGTCTGTAATATAAAATTTAGTTGAGTGTTTCTTTCTCTGAGAAAAGAATACTAAAGATACATTTGACTCAAATTCAACAGCCAAGCCTGCTTGAATGAAACCACTGTCTGGCAGAAATTATGAGAGCAAAAGAAAACCGTGTAAGCAGCAGTTGGCTTTAGAAAGGGGTGGCATAACAGAAGCAAATCCAAGAACAGCAAGGTTTACCTTTGCCCTCATTTCCCATTTTAAGAACTGTGGCAGCATCACATGTTTCCAACTTGAGTCTTCTGGTCCTTATAACCGCTACGCTTTGGCATTCTGGCAACTCGCTGACCCACGTTTTTGGTGGCCACACTGTGGTTCGTGTGGGTCAGGGAGCCAGGAATTGCTGACTAAACTCTTTCTGAAGCTTGTGGCTACACAGGAACCAGTGGGCAACGGTTGGATTCCTCTTCTGTGCCCGGAGCACATGACATAGTGGGACTGGGAAGGGGTACAATTAACAGATGTCGCAAGACTGCTTTCTGGATCCCCATGGAATGCTCAGAAGAGCTGGAGCAAAGCAGTAGGTCTGCAGTCAAACCTCCATTTATGCAGTGTCTCCGTTATGTGGCAGAATGAAGATTCATGCTGTGGCTATTTCATTGCTATTTCTTTTTCAACTCTGCCTTTTGACTTATGAAGAATGGGCTCATCAGAGCCATGGGTAGATCCAAATGAAATGAAAATTGGTCTTCCTTCTGCTCAAGGAGAGGGGATATGGCGACTTTTTGTTAAAGTTTTTTTTTTTTAAGACTTGAGAGCATCGTTGTTCTGTCTAAAGCAGTGGTTCTCAAAGTGTGGTCCCCCGCCAGCAGCAGCAGCACCGGGAGGGGTTAGACGGATAGAAATGCAGCAGACTCCCAGGCTCTATCTCAGTCCTACTTAATCAGCATTCTGAGGCTGGGTCCCAACAATCTGGGTTTTACCAAGCCTTCCACGTGATTCTATCGCATGCTCAACTTGAGAACCGCTGATCTAAGGAATCAGTGCGGAGGTGACTTCTATGACAGTAAACAGTGCCGGCCTCCCCCTGGGAAATGGGCTGCCTGCTGATGTGTTACCAGGGCCACTTCAACTTTGTATTTTGTCCATGGCATCAGACCACTCTAGTTTAGCTGAAGAAAATAAGCCACCTGCCCCCTCAAATACTGTCATTTGGCTGGTTCAAATTCAAATTGCCCAAGGTTTTCCTAAAAGCCCAAAGCACAGAATATCATTTGTATGATTGAATAGTAATTCTCTGGACCATTTTCCATATATTGTTGGTGGTTTCTGTGCAATTAAAACGCTTATTTTCTCTCTGAAATAAATTTTTCAGAATTTATGGGCTCAAAGACTTTTAGAATTGGAACGGATCTTTAAAATTCGTCAGTATAGGGGCTTCCCTGGTGGTACAGTGGTTGGGAGTCTGCCTGCCAATGCAGGGGATGCGGGTTCCAGCCCTGGCCCGGGAAGATCCCACGTGCCACGGAGCAACTAAGCCTGTGCGCCACAACTATTGAGCCTGCGCTCTGGAGCCCGCGAGCCACAACTACTGAGCCCGCATTGCCACAGCTAGTGAAGCCCATGCGCCTAGAGCCCGTGCTAAGAGAGGCCAAGGCAATGAGAGGCCTGAGCACTGCAACAAAGAGGAGCCCCCGCTTGCCGCAACTAGAGAAAGCCCGCGCAGCAGCGAAGACCCAACGCAGCCAAAAATAAATAATAATAAATAAAATAAATATTTAAAAAAAAAAAAAAAATTCGTCAGTATATATATATATATATATATATATATATATATATATATATATATATATATTTTAACCCAGGGAGAAACTCAGGCCACAAGATGAGGACTGTGAGAGGTGATGCAGAGGAATCTTCACGGGTTAAGTGGGTGTAGGTGGCCAGCAGCTAAGCTATAAATTCCTCTACTGGAATCTGAAATCAAGGACCACATCGTATTCATTTCTTCTCTCCCTTCCATATCGCACTTCTTGGAACAGTGTTGGCATGGTTTGATCAATGTTTGTTGAAAAATGATATGAAATAAAACGTGTGTTCCTTTTTTCCCTGCTCCTACAGGGATGAGGGAAGATGAAAATTACTTCCGTTTCTATTAAATAATAGGTTACTTCTTTGAAGTTACCAACCTAGGAGGCTGTGATCATATAAACTGGATTCTATTAACAAGAGGCCCAGGACAACGAGCGAGAATTATCAGGACTGAGATCTGTCGGAAAGGCTATTTGGAGACGTTTGCACAGCACAGGCTCATTACTATGTCTGGCTCAGGTCAATTTTATTTAGCACCATGAAAACAGACTTAGCTTATGATATTTTAAGCATTTTAAACAAAGCGAGACTTATGCTATGGGGTGTGACTTTGGACCTTCCACTGTACCAGGTTTTCCCCAGATCTGGAGAGGCAAGAAACTGTTTCTTTATGCATCGCGAGTGCAAAGTGGGAAGCCCCCTCCTTCTCCCTTCTAACATCACCAGGAATGAATAGGCAGCGTGTTTCCCATAATTCAGCAATAACTAGGCTATTATTCTTTAATGCCTCAGTTTATTAATGTAACCAGTAGCATTCCTACCATGCCCATGTAATTAAATTACCCAACAGACATTTGATATGAAGCTCTCCATCCCCACAGAAGCCCAGAATTTCTATGCCCCTTTGTGAGTCCCTAATGAATGAGTGGCACAGACACTTCTGTCATCCACGTTCACTCACCGTCCTCTCTGACTGCTCTCCTGTGTCGCAGGGCCTGGCTCCTGCAGACAAACTGGGAACCGTTCAAAAGTAGAGGAGGGTCACGTTTCCAGCAGCAACAAGCACTAGGTATGCTATCACCTTCCTTTCTGTTTGTCCGGCTAAACCAGAGGCTGACCAAATTAAATTCTGAAACCACTGCCTGGGTGGATCAATGGTACATTCTTTAACCTTGGCTCCTCAGTGCTAATCCTTTCTTGGGTCATGAGTATAAAGGGAAAATCAAC
The DNA here is from genome assembly GCF_028023285.1 of Balaenoptera ricei. NCBI lineage: Eukaryota > Metazoa > Chordata > Mammalia > Artiodactyla > Balaenopteridae > Balaenoptera > Balaenoptera ricei. The sequence continues at coordinate 8,394,716 of NC_082660.1, forward strand.
TGAAAAAAATTTTTAAAGCAATCATTGTGTCCATCCAAAGATACGTCACCTTGTGACTTTGTGAAAAGGAAAACAAATAATTTTACTTAATAATTAACTCTTTGACTTTAAAATTTTCCAAATGGAGCTCTAATAATGAAGCTTCCTCAATCCAGATGCTATCCCAATCCAGCTTGTGAAAAGGTACCTGTGATTATTAATAAAATAATGGATTTTTCCTACATCAACTGTTTATTTCAAGCTATTAATTACAAAACACAAATCACGCGAAATGTTGTAGAACTTGGACATGAACTCTTTAAAATAATCAAAAGAGACTGTACAGTAGGAATTCCTTTATTCCTAGAAATGGCACTTTAGAGACTCTAGATGTTCCTAAAGACTTTTTAAAAACTTGTATTTTGCATTTAACAAAATGTAACACGATTATCTTAGTATATATTTGTTATGAGGAGAGAGTCAGATTTGAATGCACACCTTGACACCTGATTTTTGAATATTTACTTACATCCTTTATATATGGCAGGAAGAGTATAAGGAAATGTAAGTGTAGAGGAATAAAAATTCAGATCTAATCTCAAAAACAATTACTTTGCTTTTACATGAAAGAAGCATCAAATCAAAGTATATGATGCCCACATTAAGGAGATTAGAAATGTTTCCAACCAACCAACCAACCAACCTTTTAGATCGGCGATTTGAAAGAAGAAATCACATCTTATTGGAATCTAGAAAATTTAAATGTGGCTAAAATCTGAGTAAAAATTACTCTCTTACTTTGACTGCTCTTTTATGTTAAAGTTTGTTTATATATGATCAACATAATTTTAATTTATGTGATGTCTCAACTGCACAGATACACAGAAAAAATATTAAATTTAAATCCTGAAAATATTTGAGGTGAAAAGAATACTTAGTTATTAGTAACTATTCTGTTAGTCTGAAAAGAATGCAATAAAGGTACAAGAAAACATCTAAAACATACACCTGAAACTAACACAACGTTGTAAACCAACTATATTCCAATAAAAATAAAAAAAAAAAAAGAAAACATCTAAAACAGAGGGGACAAATAGAAAACAAACGACCAGGTAGTAAACCTAATCTTAACAATACCAATCATTATATTAAGCATGAAGGAACCAAGCACTCCAATTAAAAGGCAGAAAGTGTCAGACTGCACTTAAAAATATATATATATAATTAATTATATGCTGTGTAGAAGAGACACACTTTAAAGATAAAAACACAAAAAGATTAAATGTAAGAAGATAGAAAAAGATATACTATGAAAATACTCAGCATAAAAAATTAGCCGAGCTATAATAATGTCAGATAGGATAGTCAATGAACATTTGTCAGAGACAAATAAGAATATTTCATAATGACAAAAGGGCAAAT